>NW_012151729.1:2846370-2868012 GCF_000956105.1 Propithecus coquereli
GTAGAGACGGGGTCTCGCTCTTGCTCAGGCTGGTCTCGAACTCCTGAGCTCAAACAATCCGCCCGCCTCGGTATCCCAGAGTGCTAGGATTACAGGCGTGAGCCACCGCGCCCGGCCTTATTATTCTTTTTATATATTCTTAGATTTGATTTGCTAAGAATTTTTACATCTATGTTCATAAAGGATATTGGTCTGTATTTTATTTTCTTCTAATGTTCTGTGTGCTCACCATATCAGGATAGTGCTGGTGTCATACAATGAGTTAACAAGTGGTGTCTCCTATTCTGAAAAAGTTTGTGTAGGATTTGTATTATTATTTCCTGATTATTTGTTAGAATTCACCAGCACAACCACCTGGGCCCGGAGGGAGGTTTTCTGTTAGACAGTTTTTGACCAATAGTTTAGTTTTTTAAACCAATATGGGACTGTTCACATTATCTATTTCTTCGTGAGTGAGATTTGGAAGTTTGTGTTTTTTAAACAATTTGTCTATTTTATCTAGTTTACTGAATTTATGGGTACAGAGTTGTTCATAGCATTCCCTTATTACTTTTTAATGTTGGTAGAGTTGGTAGCGATGTCTACTCTTTAATTCCTGATATTTATAATTTGTGTCTTTCTTGGCTTTTTCCCCCTCCGTAAATTTTATTATTTTTAATAAAACAACTTTTAGTTGTATTGATTTTCTCTAATTCTTCTGTTCTGGATTTCATTGATCTCTGCTCTTTATTTCCTTCCTTATGGTTTATTTGGGATAAATTTGTTCTTTTTCTGGTTTCTTAAGGTGGAAGTTTGGATCATTGATTTCTTTTTTTCATTCAATTCAAAATATTTTTTAATTTCCCTTGTGATTTCCTCTTTGACTCATGGGTTGTTTATAAGTGTGTTCAATTTCTAGATATCTTTTGTTAATGGTTTCAAGTTTAATCCTGTTGTGGTGCAAAAAAATACTTTAATTACTAAAAAAATACAAAATTTAATTATTTAAACTTTTTAAGACTCATTTTATGCCCCAAAATATGATCCATCTTGGCGAATGTTCCATACACCCTTGAGAGGAATGTGTATTCTGCTATTGTTAGGTAGATAAATCACAATTAAGTCCAGTTGGTTTATAGTTCTGTTGAATTTTCTGTATCCTTACTGATTTTCTCCCTACTTATACTGGCTGTTACTGGAGAGGAGTGTTATATATGAGATTTGCACATCTCTTCTTTCGTTCTACCAGTTTTGTTTCATGTAATTTGAAGGTCTGTTGTAAGGTGCATATACATTTAGGATTGTTTTGTCCTCTAATTAATTGATTTCTTTGTCATTATTTGATGTCCCTCATTATACCTAGAAATATTTCTTGTTCTGAAATCTACTTTGAGTGATATAACTGCAGCTACTCCAGCTTTCTGGGTTTTTTTTAGTTTTATTTTTGATTGATGCATAATTATTGTGCTTATTTATGGAGTACAATGTGATGTTTTAATACACACATACATTGTGTTACGGTCACATCAGGGTAGCTAGCATATCCCTCACCTTAAACATTTATCGTTTCTTTGTGGTGAGAACATTCACAATCCTCTCTTCTAGCTATTTTGAAGCATACAATAAATTATTAATTATAGTCACCCTGCCGTGCAGTAGAACACCAGAACGCATTCCTCCCATCTAACTTTACCATTGTGCCCTGTCCAGCTTTCTTTGGATTACAGTTTACATGGAATTATCTTTTTCCATCTTTTTACTTTTATCCTATCTATGTCTTTATATTTAAAATGGGTGTCTTGTAGACAGATAACAGTTGGGTTTTGACTTTTTTTATCCAATCAGACAATCTTTTTCTTTTAATTGATATATTTAGACCTCTTACATTTAAGGTAATAATTGATACAGTCGGATTAAAATTTACCATCTTATTAGATGTTTTCTACTTGTTTCATCTGGTCTTCTCTCTTTTTTACTCTTTGTCTATCTTCTTTTGGATTAATTATGTTTTATGACTCCATTTTATTTCCACTATGGTTTATAACTTATACCTCTTTTAAAAAATTGTAGTGGTTATCCTAGTTTTTAAAACATATATTTTAAATTAATCCAAGTATACCTTAAAATGATATATTGTTGTTTTAAATATAGTATAAGGACCTCACAATAGTGTACCGCACATCTTTCCCTGCCATCTATTGTATAGTAGTTCCTCCTACCCTTTTGCCTGAAGGACTTCCCTTAACTTTTTTTTTTTGGTAGTGCTGGTCTGATGGCAATGAATTCTCTCGGTTTTTGTTTGCCTGAGAAAGTCATAATTATCCCTCCTTTTTAATTTTGAGCTAAAATTCACATAACATAAAATTAAACATTAGCCATTTTAAAGTGTACAATTCGGTGGCATTTAGTACTTTCGCAATGTTGTACAAGCATCACGTCTATCTAGTTCCAAGACATTTTCCTCACCCCAAGCGCAAACCCCATGCCCACTGAGCAGTCACCGCCCACTTCCCCTCCCCACAGTCCCTGCTGTCTGTCTCTATGGAGTTGCCTATTCTGGGTGTTTCATATAAATGAAGTCGTACAAAATGTGACATTTCACTTAACACAGCGTTTTCAAGATTCATCCACACTGTGTGGGTTTAAGCAGGTACTTTATTTCTTTTTGTGGCTGAATAATCTTCCATTGTATGGAAATACCACATTTCATTTATCCATTCCTACCTTTGGCTGTTGTGAATAGTGCTGCATTGAACATCTACATGCAAGTATTTGTTTGAGTCTCTGTTTTCTGTTCTTTTGGTTATACCTAGAAGTAAAATTTCTGAGTCATATGGTGTTTTGTGTTTAAATTTTTGAAGAACTGTCGAACTGATTACCATAGCAGCTGCATCATTTTACATTTCCACTAGCAATGTACAAGGATTCCAATTTTTTTTACATCCTCACCAACACTTGTTTGGTGGTGGTTTTTTTGTTTTGGTTTGGTTTTTTTTAGATACAGGGTCTTGCATGTTGTCCAGTCTAGAGTGCAGTGGCATGACCATAGCTCACTGCAACCTTGAACTCCTGGGCTCAAGCAATCCTCTTGCCTCAGCCTCCCAATAGCTGGGACTACAGGTGTGTACCACCACGCCTGGATAATTGTTTTTTTTTTTTTTTGGTAGCGATGAGTCTTCTTACATTGTTTAGGCTGGTAACGAACTCCTGGCCTCAGGTGATCCTTCCACCTTGGCCTCCCAAAATGCTGGGATTACAGGCATGAGCCACTGTGCTTGGCCACCAACACATGTTATTTTCTGATTTTTTAAATTATGGCCAACCTAGTGGATGTGAAGTCGTGTCTCATTGTGGTTTTGATTTGCACTTCCCTAATGACTAATGGTGCTGAGTATCTTTTCATGTGCTTCTTGGCCAGTTGTCTGTCTTCTCTGGAGAAATATCGATTCACATTTTTTTGCTCATTTTTAAATTAAGTTGTTTGTCTTTTTGTTGAGTTGTATATTTATTCTGGATACATAGCCCTTATCAGATGTATGATTTGCAAATGTTTTCTTCCATTCTGTGTGTTGTCTTTTCATTCTTTTGACAGTATCCTTTGAGGCACAAAAATGTTTAATTTTGATGAAGTCCAATTTACCTGTTTTTCTCTGGTTGTTTATGCTTTTGGTGACATAGCCAAGAAATCATTTCCAAGTCCAAGGTCATGAATATTATTTCTATGTTTTCTTCTCAGAGTTTAATAGTTTTAACTTTTATATTTAGGTCTTTAATTCATTTTACGTTAATTTTTATATATAGTGCAAGAATGCAGTTCTCTTAACACTATTTGTTGAAAAGTCCAGTCATTCCCCATTGAATAGTCTTGTCGCCCTAGTTGAGTATCAATTGCCCATAGGTGTGAGGGTTTACTTCTTGACTCTCAATTTTATTCCATTGATCCATATGTCTATCCTTATGCCAATACCACACTGTTTTGATTTCTGTAAGTCTGTAGTAAGCTTTGAAATTGAGAAGTGTGACCCCTCCGAATTTGTTCTTCTTTCTCAAGACCGTTTTGACTATTCAGTGCCCCACAAAATTCCATATGAATTTGAGAATCAGCTTTTCCATTTCTGCAAAAAAAAAAAAAAACAAAAAAGGCTATTGGGATTTTGATAGAGACTACACTGAATCTATAGATCACTTTGGGGAGTATTGCCATCTTAACAATATTGAATCTTCCAATCCATGAAAACAAGATGTCTTTTCATTGATTAAGGTCTTTCTTTCAGCAGTGTTTTGTGGTTTTCAAGGTACAGTCTTGGCCCTCCTTGGTTAAATTTATTCACAAGTATTTTATTATTTTTGATTCTATTGCAAATAAAATTATCTTCTTGATTTCCTTATTGGATTATTGCTAGTATATAGAAATACAGTTGTGTTTTATGTGTTGATCTTATATCCTGAAGCTTTATTGAATTTGTTTATTCGCTCTAATAGTTGGTATTCATGGCTCTTTTAGGATTTTTTTCACAGACGTCATCTGTGAATAGAGATAGTTTTACTTCTTCCTTTTTAATTTGGATGACTTTTATTTCTTTTTCTCGCTGATTGCTCTGGCTAGGACTTTCAGGACTACACTAAACGGAAGTGGCAAGAGCAGACATCATTGTCCTATTCCTCATCTAAAGGGGGAAGCTTTCAGTCTATTACCATCCAGTTAGCCGTGTTTTTTCATAGATGTCCTTAATCATGTTGAGAGTGTTCCCTTTTATTCCTAGTTTGTTGGTGTTTTTTTTTTTTTTTAATCATGAAAGCATGCTGGATTTTGTCAAAGGCTTTTTCTGCATCAACTGAGATGATCATGTGAGACTTTTTTTCATTCTGTTGTATTAATGTGATGTATTAACATTGATTTTCATGTGTTGAACCACCTCTGCATTTCTGAGATAAATCCTATTTTGTCATGGTGTATAATCCTTTTAATATGCTGTTGTATTTGGTTTGCTAGAATGTTGCTGAGGATTTTTGCATCTGTATCCATGCATCTATATTGGTCTGTAGTTTTCTTGCAATGTATTTGTCTAGCTTTGGCATCAGGAAAATGCTGGCCTCATAGAATGAGTTAGGAAGTGTGCCCTCATCTTCTACTTTTTGGAAGAGTTTGAGAAGGATTAGTGTTAATTCTTCCTTAAATGTTTGGTAGAATTCACTAGTGAAGCCATCTGGTCGTGGGCTTTTTCTTTTTTGGGAGGTTTTTGATCACTGATTAAATCTCTTTATTTGTTGCAGGTCTATTCAGGTTTTCTATTTCTTCTTGAGTCTGTTTTAGTTGGTATTCATGAATACTAAAGGTTCAAAATACTTTCCTGAAAAAGAAAGTACACATACACACACACACACACACACACACACACACCCCTGAGTATATGGGAAGAACGATCATTTTCCTGGATCAATGTTATGTTGGGATTTTTCAGTTTCAAGAAGTTGCTTTACAACTATGTTATTTAGAGATAAGAAAGAAAATACTAAGGGAATCAATTAAAAGAGGTAAAAGTAATTGTCTCCAGGAAAGGAGGAACCAAAGGAACACCATTTTTTAAAATAATTATGGCAGAATAATTACACTCTTCGTAAAAATGAATAAATAATTTATCCATGAAAGACAGTTCTATAACCAGTCTGCCTGGATCCAAATCCCACCTCCACCATTTGGTAGCTGTGTGACCATGGACAAGTTCAAGGTTTTTGATCTCCTTGAGCTTCAGTTTTCTCGTCTGTAAAATGAGAATGATGACAGTGTCTACCACATAAATTTTTGTAGGAACCAAAGGAGATGGTGAATGTCAAGGGCTTGGCTAGTGAGTGTCCTGTAAATGGAAGTTCTTGCCATTATTATTAGGCTCTCCCAGACTGACCTGCATATAGGAAAAAATCAAACTCAGTTTCTCCTATACTGTCACAGCACAGAATACTTCTGACACCAAACAATCAACCAGTTCTCCAGCTTATGCCGCAGACACCAGCGGGGTGGCCTCCAATTCAATCCTAACACTACCTACGTGGAGATAGCATCAGATCCCACAGGTTGAGGGCTCAGTCCCACAAGACTGGCCCCCACTTCCGGTGCCAACCGAAGCCCCAGGTCGTTTCTCGTGTGCTTCTGATGTGCCAGCTAGAAATCAGGGTTCCCCCGCCCTCCTCCTCGGGTTTCATTAATTTGCTAGACTGGCTCACAGAAGGCAGGGAAACGCTTCACTCACTTTTACTGCTTTATCATAAAAGATATTACAAAAGACGCAGACGAAAAGATGTGTGGGAAGGGATGCGGAGCTTCCGTGCCCTCCCGGGGTGCACCACCCTCTAGGAACCTCCACGTGTTCAGCTCCCCGGAAGCTCTCCCAGTGTTGTCCTTTTGGATTTTTATGGAGGCTTCATTACATAGGCATGATGGATTAAATCGTCAGCCACTGATGATGAGCTTAATCTTCAGCCCTTTCCCCTCCCGGGAGGTTAGCAAGGTAGAGCTGGAAGCCCTAATCCTCTAACCCTACCCGGGTCTTTCTGGTGACCAGCTCCCATCCCGAAGCTACCTAGGGGATGCCAGCTACCAGTCAACTCATGAGCATAGAAGAAGACATTTATTACTTTAGAGATTCCAAGGATTTTAGGAAGTGTAAGCCAGGAAACATATATTTCACAGTGTCACACAACCTCACTTCTCTTTGGGCTCAGCCAGAGCTGCCCGGTCACTCTGGAGACCCCCATTTGCGCTACGCCTGCCTGCTCTTGGGCATGTCTCTCCTGCAGGGCCCCTTGGAAGTGGCTTCAAAAGGCCCCCAGACTTAGCCAGCTCGCTCCAGGCTCAGGCTGGCCCTGCCCCAGACTCAGACCCCTCCCTCTGGGGGCCAAGGCTTTGTTTTCTTCTAAAGACCCAAGATTTCCAAACTCTGTGGTTGCCTTGCCTAGCTAAAAGGGGAAGGAGAGGATCAGCCCAAGGAGGAGGAAGAGGAAAACAAGACAAACAGCCAGTGCAGCAGAGAGGAGCGTGTATCCAGTGTCCCGATCCCCGCGGGGCCAGTAGCTGGAAGCTGGGTGCCCTGGCCAAGCTCTGGCCCTGCACCAACCTGTCGCCTGTCCGTGAAGGCCATGAATCCAGGGGTTCTACTGCTCCTGCTGGTGGCCACAGCTTGGCATGGTAAGAACGGAATGGGGGCTGGGGGGACTTTGGTGGAGGTGTGACAGAGGGGGCCCTTGTGAAGGACTCTGTGAGCCCCTGACCCTCGCTGGGTGTCCCCGCTCTGTGCTTCCATCTCCCCAGCACTGGACTGCAGGTTTGGAGAGGCCGTGGAGGGAAAAGACAGTGTGGACGGGGTGGAACTAGCCTGGCCAGGGCCGTGGATCTGTCCCAGACTCCCCGTGTGTCCTGAAAAAGCCCCCGGTACTCTCGGGGCTTCAGTGTCCGCCGCTACTCCACAGCAGGGGCCGCAGGCGGTGATGGACTAGACTAGAGCCACACTTGCCCCCTTTCCTGTGCTTACGGACTACCTGGGCATCTTGTCACAATGCAGATTCCGACTCACAGGTCTCAGGTGTGACCTGAGAACTTCTAGGAGGTGTGAGATGCCAGTGCGGCTGGTCCAGACCCTCACGCGGTAGGGAGGCCCTAGAGAGCCCTGATGGCTCTGCCAGCTCCGACAGCCCGTGACACAGTGACTCTAGGTAGGAACTGAGTCCAAAAGGCCCGAAGGGGCAGTGGTCCTTCCTTGGGATGCTGGGTAAGGGATCAGAGGGAGAGATCAGAGGTCGGCCTCCCTGGTCTGGAGCTCAGGAGAGGGGAATTGGGGAGCAGAGAGCTATAAGGCCAGAAGGAGGACTGAGGGGAGGCCAGGGAGGGTCCCCCCAGCTAGAGCCCTGCTAGACACAGGCTGTCGGGTCTCAGGAGGCCCTCAGGAAGCAGCAGCTGCTGTAGAAATCCCATCTAGGAGGGTGCCTGGCCAGAGGTGAGGGGCTGGTGTGCTTGGCTTGTTGGCCCAACAAATACATTTTGTGTTCTGTTGCCTGTTTATTCGGAGGGCCCTTGGGGGCAGATGGGCAGGAAGGGCAGCCTCACTCTGGCCTCCCCTCAGGAGGCCCCCGGGAGTTGGCATATTTGATCCGTGAGGAGGAGATGGCTCACTGAAGGTCTTTTTCTGGCCTGGACAATCCCACTGGGCTTGAGTGTTTGGTCTTTTTTTTATCGAGAGGCAACTTACATACGGTAGAAAGCACAGTCTTAAGTGTACAGTTCAGTGCACACTCTTGTGTATGCACCATCCCAGTTAAGACAGGGACTATTCCCCTCACCCCAGGAAATTCCATGGGTTTGATTTCACTACCTTGTCCTGTCCTCACACCCAGACCAGCCTGTGGGGCATTGTGTGTGTGTGTGTGTGTGTGTGTGTGTGTGTGTGTGCGCGCGCGCGCGCGCGCGTGCGGGCAGGGCGCGAGGGGAGTTGTCCAGTGCCCAGCCCTAGGGGAAAGAAGAGATGGAGGGGTGGCAACTTAAGTTTTCAGCCCAACAGACCAGAGGTGATCGAGCGAGGGGCCACCGTGAGGGGATTGGGGTTGGCGTTGGGGTGCCCTAAAGACAGGGAGAGGCTCACTTTTCCCTATCATTGCAAGGAGGCCCTGGGCTGAGAAGGGGCTGTGTCCCAGGCCTCGGTGTGCAGTGTGTGTGTGCGTGTGTGTGTCAGGGGAGAAGACCGAACACTGGGGCACATCCTGGGAGCTGATGGTGGAGGGGTCTGCCAGGCGAGTGGGAGGCGTGGGGCATGGGGAGAATTTGGGAGCTGAGACGAGAGAGGTGAAGAATGGACAGGCACACAAGGGGGCCTTGGTCAATGTTCATCAAGCCCGTGCCCCCCACCCCAGGGAGGACGGGGGCTGAGCAGGCCTCCTTCCCACTAGCCAGGCCAGCAGGGGGGAGCTGGTGCGGAAATTGAGTGTCAGCCCTGTCCTGCATGCAGATCTAGGGCAGTAGGACAGGACAAAACAGGACAGATGCCTCCACTAGACCACATTTCCTGGAGGCCAAGGCAGGGGGTAGAGGGACAGGCTGGAGGAGGGGAAGGGGGAAGCCCCCTGTGAGGCCAGGCTGGTGTGGAAAAGGAACACAGCGCAGAGCCAGAGTCCAAGACTAGGGGTGTCACAGTCATAGCCCGTGAAAGGTTAAAATCTTTAGATGTTAGCGTATCGGCCCGGAGGGATATTAGAAATGCCACAGTTGAAGCAGCAGCCCAGCGCAGGAGCAGCTCTGACAGCATCTCACTGCATCCTCAGCAGACGTCTCCGGTGGGAACCGATCACCCCCATCAGACCACAGAGCCGCCTGAGGCTCGAAGGGGTGAAGCAACCAACCCAAGAAGCAAGTTCCAAACCCAAGTCGGTGTGAGCCCACACTCCAGGCTGTTTCCTGCAATCAAACCCCAGCCTGGGGCCCAGGATTGCTACAGCAGTGATAGGGCAGCGCCAGCTCTGTTGAGATTTGCTGAAAGGGTGTTAGAAATGACACTTGTCCCTCTTCCTGGAGGTTACCCTGCATAAACGGCGTGGGCCTTGGCAGTAGTCGCGGTTCTCTCAATCCCTCCTGCGGATCAAAAGCTCAGGCAGAGAGACCACACGTTTCAGAAGGGTACAAAGTCAGAGCGTGAATTAAGCCATCCTTAAAGCATCTGTGAGAGGAAACCTTTCCAATTCTGGGCTCTCTGGTTTGGAGGGCGCAGCAGATGGGGGGAATTCTCATTTAAGGAGCTATCGTAGAGAACAATGGAGAAGCTCTGAATTCACGGGAAGCCCTTGGGGCTGGCCTGTCCCTGTGCCCCCATCACCAGGAACAGAAAGGGCCAGAGCAGAGGGGTTGGAGTAGCCAAGGTCAGCGAGGGGTAAGTGGCAGAGCCAGGCCTCCCAGCCCTCCCGATGCCCAGCAGGGGGCACCCCCTCTCCTGGGCTCTGGCGCCTGGCTAGGGAGCAACGGCCAGGAGGGCCGGGAAGCAGAAGTGAGAACATCCTGGTAGAAGGGCCGCAGGCTGAGCGGAAACCGGGGGCTGAGCCTGGTGCCAGCAGTGTGTTTCCGCCCACGCAGGCCCCGGGGTGCCTGGCAGCCCCTCTGAGGCTTGAGTCAGCTCTCACTTCCCTCCTTGGCCCCTATTTTGGGTCCCGGAGAAATGCTGACGCTGCAGAGGCAACGGGCCTTCTTCCCGGAGGGCCTGGTAGGGGTTTCAAGTTCTCTTTTCTCCTTCAAGAAACTTTTCCTTAAAAGAGATTGGCTCCCCAGCAAGCACAGCGGTGTGGAGGTGCAGGGGAGGGCTGCCGGAGTAGACCAGATAATAAACATAATGGCCAATCCTTATTAGGTGACAGGTGATGTTGTAAAGACTACCCGTGCATTTAAACTGCCTAACAGACCAGTGAGTGGGTACAATTACTGTCCCTGTCTTATAGGTGGGGAAACTGAGGCAGAGTGCCTCTGAACCATCCCACTGTGCCACAGACCAGACATCCAGTGGTGGGAGTGGGCACAACAGGAAACTCTTGGAACCTCTCTAACTCCGCTAGGATCCTAGATCCCTTTTCTTTCCCTATGAATTAAGTCAGAGGACTTGGCCATGAACATTCCATTCATTTGTTTCTTCATTTGCTTGTTTGAGCCCTGCTTTGAGCCAGGCGCTGGGCTCGGGGTGAGGGATACAGCCCAGTTTGCACACAGGGTTGAAGGAGTCCACTGCTGGGGAAAAGAATGATGCGATTGCAGCAAGGAAGACTGAGGGAGGAGGCTGGGGACCAGTGGGACAGAGGCCAAGCGAGCTCCTAGCCATTGTTTCAGAGCGGGACTTTTTGAGCATCAGAGACGTCAGTCCATCCCCCAGCAGGTTTAGAGTTGGGAGTGGAGCAAATTACCAGAGGGGCAGGGGTTTGTTCAAGGTGACCCCCGGTACCAGCACCACCCATCTCAGAGTGAGGGGACAGCCCAGCAGGGGCACACTAGGTCTTACTTCTATCTGCCATCCCTCTCCCCACCAGGTCAAGGGGTCCCAGTGATAGAGCCCAGTGGCCCTGAGCTGGTGGTGGAGCCAGGTACGACGGTGACCCTGCGATGTGTGGGCAGTGGCAGTGTGGAATGGGATGGCCCCCTTTCCCCCCATTGGACCCTGGACCCTGATGCCCCCAGCAGTGTGCTGACCACAAACAACGCCACCTTCCAAAACACGGGGACCTATCGCTGCACGGAGCCTGGAGACCCCCTGGGGGGCAGCGCCACCATCCACCTCTACGTCAAAGGTGAGGACTCTGAGCTTCCGCTAGGAGGCCTGGCCCAGCAGGCCCCACTATGGGCAGGAGGGCCGGGCCCCAACATGCATGATCTGGCAAACCAGCTCTGCATTTACTCCGTGCTGACCACGAACAAGGACCTGTGGCAGTGCCTCCCGTTTCATGTAGTCCCCACAGCAACCCTGTGAGGTAGGTGCTGTCACTAACATGCTCATTTTGCAGAGACTCAGAGAGGTTGCCCAGGGTCACACAGCATCATGTAGTGGGACTAGACTGGAGCCCGGGTGCACGTGACTCCAGAGTCCCCCTCTGAAGCCTCCGCTGCGCTGCCCTGGGATGGCGTGACCTCAGGCGAACGATCAGCCTTTCTGAGCCTCCCGTCACCACTGTCCAGGGGACCCTTGGCCCGGTGGAGGGAGGGCAGTTGTAACGCTGTGCCCCTCGACCCCAGACCCTCGACGGCCCTGGAACGTGCTAGCAGAGGAGGTGACGGTGTTCGAGGACCAGGACGCGCTGCTGCCCTGCCTGCTCACCGACCCCGCGCTGGGGGCGGGCGTCTCGCTGCTGCGTGCGCGTGGCCGGCCCCCCAGGCGCCAGACCAACTACTCCTTCTCGCTCTGGCGCGGCTTCACCATCCACAAGGCCACGTACCTGGAGAGCGACGGCTACCAATGCAGTACCCTGGTGGGCGGCAGGAAGGAGACATCCATGAGCATCCGGCTCAACGTGCTGAAAGGTGTGCGGGGCAGGGCCGGGCGGCCGGGTCTGGAGGGCAGGGACGGAGAGCTGGCAGCCATGACGGTGGCGGCTGGGGACCGTGCCTGATGGGAGGTGGCAGGGTGTCCTCCTTTCACTTCTTCCCTCCAATCGATCCACCACATCCATGGGGCAAGCGGGCCAGGTGCTGGGCGGGGAGACAGGCCACGTGCAAGCGAGTAACTCGCGGGGCGAGGTCACATCAGACCATTAGACACCACCATTAACCAAGGTAACTGAAGAAAGGGTGTGTGAGGTCGGGGCGCCCTGCTAAAACGCGAGCGGTGTGAAGGAGGCGCCCACGCAGACATCTGCTTCAGCAGCGGACGCGGCAAGCACAGGCAGTGAGGTGGAAACAGCTCCGGGGTGGAAGGAAGGCCGACGCGGGCTCACACCCTCAGACGTCGCGTTCCCACTCAGGGACAGCCTAGGGCTGGGCGTCGGGCACCTGAGGCCGGGGGGCGGTGAGCCAAGAGGCGGGGAGGTGGCCGAGTGCACGCGGTGGCTCTGGCTGTGGCCCGGTGGTGGGATCTCACCCTACTGGGACTCCGGTTTCTGCGAGGACGGGTGAGAGCAGCAGGGCCCCAGGCTGAGGACCTGGGCTTGAGACGGGGGTCAGCCCCTGTAGCAGGACCAGGGTCAGAGTGGGGCAGCCGGCCCAGTGGCCCGGCGACCTGAGGCTGCCAAATCTGTCCAGGAGGTCAAAGGCTCCCAGCTGTGTGAGCGGAGGAGGCCATTGGAGCTCTTCCTGGTACTTCCTCCCGCAGAGCCCTGGGCTGGCTGAGAGCCACGCATCCCAGGCCCTACCTCTGCCATGACCCCCTCAGTGACCTTGAGGGAGTCCTTTCATGTCTCTTGGTCTTGGGAAACTGGATGAGATCAACTTTCACCAGCAGCAACAGGCACAAATATTAACTCAATGCCTGCCGTGTGTGCGGCTAGCGCCGCCATGGATTTCACATTCTACAGGAGAGTCAGACCAGAGAGGAAGTACATACAAGTTGTGATGAGCAAGAAACCGAGCTAGCGGGGCTGGGGTGGGGGAGTCAGGGATGGGGGCACTGGTGAGGCTAATTCAGCTAAGCTGGTCACAGAGGGCCTCTCGGAGGAATTTTTGAGCTAAAGATCTAAAGGACGGGAAGAGCTATGCATGCAAAGAGTGGGAGGAAAGACTTCCAGGAGGGAAGGGCGTGCAAAGGCCCTGTGGCAGGAACGAAAGCCAATGTGGCTGCAGAGCAGCAAATGGAGGGTGGGAGTTAGGAGGATCTGTAACAGGTCAGGGGTGTGGGAAGGACCTTGGCTTTTATTCTGCATGATGGGAAGCCACTGATGTTCACACAGGAGATAGGCTTGATCCAGTTTATATTTGTAAGAGGTGGCTTTGCTACTGTGAGGAGTCTGGGTTGTAGCAGGGACGGAGGGGAGGCGGGGAGGCGGGGAGGCCTTCGAGGTGGCTGCTGCAGAAGTCCAGAGTGGAGAACAGTGGTGGACTGGGCAGGGTGGAGGCGATGGAGAACGTGGGCCTTCCAAGGCTCTCTAGGAGGCAGCCAGGCTGCCTCCCAGGACTGGGCGGGGGCGCGGAGGGGACCCTGGCCTGTAGCCTGGCCCATGGCAGGGAGCGGAGTGCCAGCTCCAGCCTGGGTGTTCAGGGCTCTCTCCCCTGGCTTCAGTTATCCCAGGGCCACCAGCCTTGACGCTGGAGCCTGGAGAGCTGGTGCGGATTCGAGGGGAGGCTGCCCAGATCGTGTGCTCAGCCAGCAATGTTGAGGTTGAATTTGATGTCTTCCTCCAGCACAACGGCACCAAGGTCAGTCCCTGGAGGGACAGCAAGGTGAGGTCTGCCCATCCTCCCAGCACACCAGGCCCTGCAGGGTGCAGCCCCCAGCCCCACTCCAAACTGGCTGTCTAGGCCGAGGGCACAGCCCAAGGCCAGAGAGGGGAGCTGACCTGCCCAAGGTCCCCCTGCCAGGCTGTAGCTGCTCCAGAGCCAGGACTCGGGCTCGTGCTGCTGAACCCTGTGAAAGAGGGTGGGGGCAAGTGGTACTCTGTCCCCTTGGCCCGTGACCTTTGCCCCGGCCTGTAGACAAGAGCCAGATGGGAGCTCACTTTTGATTTAGCGAGGGGTTTCTAGGCCACCTTTGAAGCCCAGGAATATAAGGGCTATTTCAGAAAAACTTTGGGAGGAGGAGGGAGTATGCCCAGGAGGGGCTCATGCTAGGCTGCTTCTAAGAACCGCTCGCACTGGGCCCATAGCGTGCCAGGCACAGCCCTAAGCCACTGCATGCGCATCTCATTTACCCCTTGCTTCACCCTCAGAGGCAGGGACCAGTAGTAGTCCCATTTTACAGATGAAGAAACTGAGGCCCAGAGTTCAGTCCCCTGCCCAAGGACAGGCAGATAGTAGGCCTTAAATGCTGAGGATTTGAACCCAGATCTTTCTAATCCTTAAACAACCTTGGCATACCATCTCCATTCCTTCTGGTTGCAGCTCGAGATCTCTGAGCAATCCGACTTTCGTGACGGACATTACCAAAAAGTCCTGACCCTCGACCTCAATCAAGTAGACTTCCAACATGCCGGCAACTACTCCTGCAAGGCCACCAATGCGCAGGGCGCCCACTCCACCTCCATGGTCTTCCGGGTGGTAGGTGAGCATCGGTGGTGGGAGAGGGTCGGTAGGGATCCTGGGGGTGGGTGCAGAGGGGGTTTGGGAAGGAGGAAGCTGATGTCAGGGAAGGAGACACTGCTAAGAACACCTCCGCTGCGGAACCCTGCGCCGGGCTAGGCGGCCATGCTCTGGGAGCCTTCCCACGCCCTCTCCCAGCACCCTCTCTCCCTCCTTGGCTCCTACACTGCGCTGCCATGTTTCATCTTAGCACCATTTTTTGTTTGTTTGTTTTGGGATTGGGGTCCAGTAGCTCCCTACTGGACTGCGTTTGTTCACTCATTCATTCGTCCATTCATTCATGGACACATGAAGAGACTGTGATCACCCAGTGTGACCCTGGGGGAAGAGCGGGGTTCCTGGGAACACTGAAGAGGTCCCCCAGCCCAGGCTTGGAGAGGTGGCCTCTACGCTGGGACAGGAAGGATGAAGGTGGTTAGCTGGGCAGAAGGGTAGGGGAGGATGGGCAACAGCGCTTCTGCAAGGCCCAAAGACTCTCTTTGGAGCATAGAGTATTTGAGACGCTGAAAGAATCTGTGAATCACAGGGACGTGGAGGGGTGTGAGGAGAGGCCACAGGGGAGCAGGGACGGAGGCAGCAGCCAGGGACACAGGAGTCATAAAGGGACGGGGTAGTTGATCTTATCCTCTCGGGAGGTCATTGAAGGTCTTAAAGAGGAGGGTGACGGGCTCAGATTGCACAGAGGGGACACTGTGTGGTGGTCAGGAGCACACACTGCCCGGCCATGCTCTCCAACCTGGCTCCACCAGGGACTAGCAGGTTGCTTAACCCCCTGTGCCTCAGTTTCCCTATCTGCAAAATGGGGATATTGATAGTAACTGCCTTCATGTATACATATGTATGTATACATATATATATATATGTCTACACACACACACACACACACACAAATATAAGAAGTGCCTAGAACAGGGCCTGGCACAGAGTAAACGCTGCCTAAGGTGCACCAGGAGATGGTATCTGAGAAGGTTCAGTCTAGCGCCATGAGGATTGGGTCTGAGATGAAGGAATGAGGAAGAGAGAGGAGCTAGGACGACCTCCAGGTCTCTGGCTACGGAGACTGAGGTGGGGACAGTGGCAGTCGCTGGACTGGAGCCCCTAGGCAAGGCGGCAGCTCTTCAGGGTGCGAGCAGGCTCTGGGCATTTCGGTCTCCCGTGGCCAGAAGACGATGACGACGACGACGATAGAATAGAAGCCTTACCCCCGAAAGCTCGCGGACTAGCTGGCGAGGGAAGGCAGCCGCCTGAGGGGAGAGCCAGAGGCACGGAGCAGTGCGGACGTGCTGCCCGAAGAGTGTGTAGTCTGCAAGGGCAACGGGAGTCCAGAAGCGAGAGCTTCCTGTGGGCCGGGGCGGTAGGTGGAGACTCCCTGGTGGGGGTAGTCTGGAAGGATGAGGAGGCTTTAAGTAGAAGAGAGGAAGAGGATGGGGTTCCTGGTGGAGGAAATGGCTTGAGCAAAACCTCCAAGGTTGGAATGACTATGGTGTGTTCAGGGATGTTAGGAGACCCAGGTGGGTAGAGCATTAAGAGAGAGAGTGCATGGGTGTGTGTGTGTGTGTGTGTGTGTGTGTGTGTAGGAAGCAGGGAGAAGGCTGGATAAGCACAGCGAGACCTGATTTGACCGAGATGAGCCTTGAATGCCAAGCTAAATAATGGAGGCAATGGGGAGCCACAGGGGGCTTTTGCACAGACATATGACAGGGTGGAAGAGCGAATTTTAGATTTCATAGAATTAAGTATGGAGAGGCGCCCTTAGGGATCATCTAGTCCAGGGCTTTTTGCAAAGCCCTGGGGTTTTAAGAAAGCATCTTGGGGACTCCCATCAAAGGCCTAGAGAGGCTGAGTGAATACGGGTTCTTGCCACGACTCCTTTGCCTGAGGTTCAACCAGAGCAGCTTGATTCTAAGTCACGCAATATTTCATTAGAGGAAACAACTAACAAAACCCAGCTCACACTGGCCTAATCGAAAGGGGGATTTTTTGGTCCCATAGCTAAAAAGCCCGTGGATATCTGCTTCAGGGACAGTTGGATCCAGGTGTCCAGATGATGCAGGCAAAAATCTGTTGCTGCCCAACTCTCAGCTCTACTTATTTCCTTTGGGGCTAGTCCCCAGGAAAGCCATCCCCTCATGGGAGTCCTAGTGGCACCACGCTTGGCAATGCCAGTGAAATAAAGATTTCTATTTTCCCACAGTTCCAACAAAAACCATAGAATTGAATGCTATAGACTCAAGGACTCATGTATCAAGGCCAGGAGGACAGATTACTGACGGGCTGGCCTGGGCTACGTGCCTACTCCAGAGCCGCATGTGGAAGCCACATGGACTGACTTATTACTAGAAGGGGAAATGGATGAGGGCGTGTGAAAAAAACACAAATTTTTTTTTTATAACCAAACATTTTTCAAAAAGTTGGAAAATCACAGATACATTCAATCTCTTCATTCTACAAATAAGACGGAGGCACAAAGCAGGGTAGGAATTTGCCTGAGTTCTCCCAGGGCTGGGTGAGAAAAGTTTTGACCCCGGGCTCCTGAGGCAGGTCGTGGGAAGAAGGATGTCGGAGGCCCAGCGTTGGTTGGAGGCGGGGACTGCAGGTGGCACAGCGTAGGTGTTCAGGGACTACGTCAACGGGCAGATGAGCAAATGAACCAATAAACCAGGACATCTTCCACTAATGCCGGATGCCCGTGTGCTCTGCTTTCCAGACAGTGCCTATGTGAACTTGATCTCTGAGCAGAACCTCCTCCAGGAGGTGACCGTGGGGGAGAAGCTCGACCTCCAAGTCAAAGTGGAGGCCTACCCAGGCCTGCAGGGTTTTAACTGGACCTACCTGGGACCCTTCTCTGACCACCAGCCCAAGCTCGATTTTGTCACCATCAAGGACACATACAGGTACCACCTATTGGCTCCCATCTGCACAGCCCCACAGCCAGCTGGGGGTGCTGCCGCAGGAATCGGGACACAAGTCATGTCCCAACCTTGCTGTGTGACATTGAGCAAGTCGCTTCCCCTGTCTGGGCTTCACCATCCCTGACTACGTGGACATCAGTCATCTGTGTGTGAGATTTGGATCACACTGGTTTGTCTCTCTGTCCCGCATCCTTGGGAGGTCCAATGCCTCCTCCAGAATTCTACCACTTCTTGAGAGTGCGCGTTCTCACGGGCCTGCAAGGATGCTCTGTCTCATTTGTCCTCCTCTTCCGTGGCTGATCCAAATGTAGAAACCACCCCCGTGATTTCCGTGCATAGACACACTCCTAACAATGACTACACAAGGGGTCTGCCACATACACAGGTTTGGGGGGCGGGTAGAGGGAATTAACATCGCACAATCACGCATACATCACATGTTCTTAAAGGCCTGCTGTGGTCATCCCCACCCTGAGAATGTCTCGCTGGCCGCTCTCCTCACAGGCTCCAGACTGTTCTCTTACAGCGCGGTCTGACTGCACATCCTCGCTTCTTCCGTCTCTCCGCCCCCAGAGCCCATGTGCACACTTAAGAAACCTCCTTTTCCTGTTTCCTTGTGGACTATGTCCTCAGGATCGTATTTTCCCAACCAAAGCGACCTAACCAGGTAGTTTCTAAACAAGAAAGTTTCCTCCCTACGAGGAACACTCATCCCAGGTAGTAAAATACTCATTTCTCACCCTGTCCTATTAGAATGAGAGAGCTCAGCTTGATCAAGAGCAGCAAGTACGCGGTGCGCATGCCACACTTTGCTGCCCACACTCAGGACAGCCCTGATCCCTTTTCTGCAACTCTGTCCCGCAGAGTCTAGACGCAGCCTTAGAGTCCTCCTCGACACAGCCCCAGGCAGTATTTCCAGCATAGCTGGCTCCCCAGAGGAGATCTGCCTGCCGTCCCGGGCTACACAATCCCGTAGACATCCCCCCCACGCCACAGCCCTCTGGGGCTCTCGTTCCGGCTCCTGACGCCCAAACCTCGTTGATTGCTGGGGTCTTGCCAGTCAGTCGTCAGAAGCAGCCGGGATGTTTCCTTGTCCTCATCTTCCTCCTCTCGGTTCACTCCTGGTCCTTTCCGGCCGGGGTTTCCATCTTTCCCTCCTCTGAAGCAGGAGTTCTGAGTCTGGAATCTGCAGACCCTGGGAGGGGCTGGTCCATGGGTGGGTTTTGTGGGTCCACGAGCAACAGAGACATGGTGGAAAGGAAGCCCAAACAGCCACTGAATTTTAGCTCGTGATGATTATGATCATCGTGGTGACTTTGAGTCATCCAGAAAAGTTAAACTCTTCTCAATGAAAGGGGTAGATGTCAAGAAATGACGCGCCAAGGGGTCCGTATGCTGAGGGTCTGGCTGAATGAAACAGCCCTTTGAACACTGTTGATTTTAGCCCACTGGTAGCCCAGACATTTTCCAAGTGAGATCTGGTAATTTGCTACAATTTTTTTTTAGAACTTATCTATTACCTAAACAATACATATTCATTATGGACAAATTATAAAATAGAGATTAAGGAAAGAGCAAAACAAAAAATTTCCTGGAGTCAGCCAAGGATAACTTTTTTTTTTTTTTTTTTGAGACAGAGTCTCACTGTGTTGCCCGGGCTAGAGTGAGTGCTGTGGCGTCATCCTAGCTCACAGCAACCTCGAACTCCTGGGCTCAAGCGATCCTCCTGCCTCAGCCTCCTGAGTAGCTGGGACTACAGGCATGCGCCACCATGCCCGGCTATTTTTTCTATATATTTTTAGTTGTCCAGATAATTTCTTTCTATTTTTAGTAGAGACGGGGTCTTGCTCTTGCTCAGGCTGGTTTTGAACTCCTGAGCTCAAACAATCCGCCTGCCTTGGCCTCCCAGAGAGCTAGGATTACAGGCGTGAGCCACCGCGCCCGGCCCAAGGATAACTTTTATTGTTAGTATCTGCCCTCAGGCCTTGTCTGTGATAAAGGGTACCATTAAATTCAGTGCCTGTCATGAGTCAGATTCTGTGTCCAGCACCCTAAACACATACCCCTTTAATCTTCAGGCCAAGCTGTGAATTAATAACCATCAGTATCACCCTTACAGCAAAGGAAGTAGAGGATCAGAGAGGTTAAGTACTTGTGTAAAGTCACACAGCCAAGAAATGGCAGCACCAGGACTTGAACCCCAGTCTCCATAGCAACACAGCTTAGAACCCAGGGCCCTATATCCTGCCTCTTGTCCCTCTCACAATCCCTCTTGGCAGGGAGGACAGGTTAGGGATTTTCAGCAGGGATTGCTGCTCTCGTGAAAGCTTAGTCTGGTGACGGCGGTGAGAGGAGGGGACTTGTGATGTGCTCCCAGCAACTCACAGACATCACCTCTACTAAACCTCAGAAGAAACCACTTTCAGATTAAGAAAACAATTAAGGAAGTAGGGTTGGTGGTTTTCCCGAGTCTCAGTGGCACCCCGACTGAGTACCCGGCACAGCCGAGGCCTCTGGGCCCTGGACAGTTCACCAAAAATAAAGCAAACCCCTCTAAGGTTGTTGTCTGGGCCTCGCTGTCCCGGCAGGGGCCGTAACAGGCTGGGGCTCACCAGACTGCCTGCTTCTCCCCTGCAGGTACACCTCCACCCTCTCCCTGCCCCGCCTGAAGCCCTCCGAGGCTGGCCGCTACTCCTTCATGGCCAGGAACCTGGGCGGCTGGAGCGCTCTGACTTTCGAGCTCACCCTTCGATGTGAGTGCTGGGGCGGGGCTTGGGCGGGTCCCTGGGGCTGCCCAGAGAGATGGGCTGGACCGGGGTGGGGGGGTGTTACGGGAGAGGTTGCGAGGGAGCAGGCTCAGTGCAGCGTGGTCAGGAGAGGGGACTGTCCTCCTCAGACCCCCCAGAGGTTAGAGCCACGTGGACCTTGGTCAACGGCTCCCGTGCCCTGCTCTGTGAAGCCTCCGGGTACCCCCAGCCCAACGTGACGTGGCTGCAGTGCCGGAGCCACACTGACAGGTAGGCGGGCTCTGCTCCTTCCCTCAGCCGGGCTGGGCACCCCCGGAGTGGGAGGGACGGGCATGCCCGTGCTGGGGACCCCGAAACTCGGAGCCACATTCTGCTCTTTCCAGGTGCGATGAGGCCCAAGTGCTGCAGGTCTGGGAGGACTCGCAGCCCCAGGTCCTGAGCCAGGAGCCCTTCCACAAGGTGACCGTGCAGAGCCTGCTGCCCGTCAGGACATTTCCGCACAACAGGACATACGAGTGCAGGGCCCGCAACAGCGTGGGGAATGGCTCCCACGCCTTCAGGCCCATCGCCGCAGGTGAGCGGAGCCTTGCGCCCCTCCAGGCGGGATGGGAGGTGGTCCTGGAACCTGCACACACACACACCCCCACCCCCACCCCCGCACCCCCGGGAGCCAAAGCCAGATCCCATTTGGAGCAGATCCCAGCAGTACCGAGTTCCACCTCTGGGGGCCGCTCCCACCCCCCCCATGACGAGCAGGTCCCCAGAGGCACCGAGAAGGGGCAGAGGAGCACAGGGAGCCAGATACGGGGTCCAGAGAGGAAGCAGCCAGAGGCACCCTGCCCTGCTCTTGTCCCTGCACTCTGACTCACTCCTTAACTCACAAGTACGTGCTGGTGCGTGGCACATACACCGCGAGCTGGCATGTGCTCCGTGCGGGGGACCAGTGCCTCTGCAGAGCTTCGAAAGAGCAAACACAGTCCATTCCCAGCCCAGGGCCAGTCGTGATGGCCCACAGCACCCCCCAGGCCTTTAGTGACCAGGCTCCAGCACCCACTGCGTGCCCTGGTGAGGCTCTCTGGGCCTGGCGAGGACAGAACAGGCCGTGGGCTCTGCCTGGCTCAGAGGTGGTCACTGCTGTGCCCCATCTGCTGGCTTTGGAGCAGCTGCCTGCAGCTGCTCTCAGCTCTATCACCTCATGAGTAACAAGGCCAACGTTCTATTGACCGCTCCCGCTGTGCCAGGCACCGTGCCAAGCTCTGTACGGGCA
>NW_012151729.1:2868062-2869024 GCF_000956105.1 Propithecus coquereli
AGTTTCTAAACAAGAAAGTTTCCTCCCTACGAGGAACACTCATCCCAGGTAGTAAAATACTCATTTCTCACCCTGTCCTATTAGAATGAGAGAGCGCAGCTTGATCAAGAGCAGCAAGTACGCGGTGCGCATGCCACACTTTGCTGCCCACACTCAGGACAGCCCTGATCCCTTTTCTGCAACTCTGTCCCGCAGAGTCTAGACGCAGCCTTAGAGTCCTCCTCGACACAGCCCCAGGCAGTATTTCCAGCATAGCTGGCTCCCCAGAGGAGATCTGCCTGCCGTCCCGGGCTACACAATCCCGTAGACATCCCCCCCACGCCACAGCCCTCTGGGGCTCTCGTTCCGGCTCCTGACGCCCAAACCTCGTTGATTGCTGGGGTCTTGCCAGTCAGTTGTCAGACGCAGCCGGGATGTTTCCTTGTCCTCATCTTCCTCCTCTCGGTTCACTCCTGGTCCTTTCCGGCCAGGGTTTCCATCTTTCCCTACTCTGAAGCAGGAGTTCTGAGTCTGGAATCTGCAGACCCTGGGAGGGGCTGGTCCATGGGTGGGTTTCGTGGGTCCACGAGCAACAGAAACATGGTGGAAAGGAAGCTCAAACAGCCACTGAATTTTAGCTCGTGATGATTATGATCATCGTGGTGACTTTGAGTCATCCAGAAAAGTTAAACTCTTCTCAATGAAAGGGGTAGATGTCAAGAAATGACGCGCCAAGGGGTCCGTATGCTGAGGGTCTGGCTGAATGAAACAGCCCTTTGAACACTGTTGATTTTAGCCCACTGGTAGCCGCAGACATTTTCCAAGCGAGATCTGGTAATTTGCTACAATTTTTTTTAGAACTTATCTATTACCTAAACAATACATATTCATTATGGACAAATTATAAAATAGAGATTAAGGAAAGAGCAAAACAAAAAATTTCCTGGAGTCAGCCAAGGATAACTTTTTTTTTTTTTTTTTTT
>NW_012151729.1:2869589-2897127 GCF_000956105.1 Propithecus coquereli
ACCCCCGGGAGCCAAAGCCAGATCCCATTTGGAGCAGATCCCAGCAGTACCAAGTTCCACCTCTGGGGGCCGCTCCAGCCCCCCCATGACGAGCAGGTCCCCAGAGGCACCGAGAAGGGGCAGAGGAGCAGAGGGAGCCAGACACGGGGTCCAGAGAGGAAGCAGCCGGAGGCACCCTGGCCCTGCTCTTGTCCCTGCACTCTGACTCATTCCTTAACTCACAAGTACGTGTTGGTGTGTGGCACATACGCTGCGAGCTGGCACATGCTCCGTGCGGGGGACTAGTGCCTCTGCAGAGCTTCGAAGGAGCAAACACAGTCCATTCCCAGCCCAGGGCCAGTCGTGATGGCCCACAGCACCCCCAGGCCTTTAGTGACCAGGCTCCAGCACCCACTGCGTGCCCTGGTGAGGCTCTCTGGGCCTGGCAAGGACAGAGCAGGCCGTGGGCTCTGCCTGGCTCAGAGGTGGTCACTGCTGTGCCCCATCTGCTGGCTTTGGAGGAGCTGCCTGCGGCTGCTCTCAGCTCTATCACCTCATGAGTAACAAGGCCAACGTTCTATTGACCGCTCCCGCTGTGCCAGGCACCGTGCCAAGCTCTGTACGGGCATTACCGCAATTAACTCTCACACCCAGGAGCCAGGTACTGTTTTCCTTCCTATCTGGGGGGACGATAAAATCCGAGGCTTAGAGAGAAGTCATAGGTTCGATGTCACACACTTCCTAAGTGGCAGAGGGGAGATTTGACTTCAGACCCAAGCTCTTGATCTGAGCAAGGGGGTGGAAATTATGTCCTGCAAAACATGCCACGAGACCAGGGTTACAGATCCGGGGAGGAGGAGACCAGGAGCCGTGAGCCTGGCTTTCAGACCCTCAGAGTGGCTGCGTGGTTCCAAAGGGCACGTGGGGAAGCTGCCAGGAAACGCCATGGAGGCAGCTTTCAGTGCAGCCTCTAGAAGGCCTTTCCGATGGAGCTTCCCGGATGTACAGGGGATGAACTCCCCCCGCTCCCCATCACTGGGGGCGTGTATGCAAGCAATGGCTGGGCACTAGGCCAGGCTGCTGCAGAGGGGTTTCCTGCCCTGGCAGGGGGTGACTGCACGACCCGAGAGTCCCCCAGCCACAGAAGGCTCTGATTCTGGACAGGGTTTGGCGCTGTGCGTGAGCAGGGCTGCAGGGGCTGTCCGCCCTGCCTCTCTCTGGGGGGGGGGCTGCAGGAGGGGCTCTCTGAGCCTCCAGGGGCTTCCAGCAAGCGGATGCTTCCTTCAGTCAGCAAACTTTTCCTGAGCACCGAGGTGTTCCAGGCAGCGCGCTGGCCTGATCTCAGCGGAGATCCCGTCAGTCTGCTCACCCCTCTGCCTCGCCCCTTCCAGAAGCCCGCACACTTCCCCCGGACGAGTTCCTCTTCACGCCAGTGGTGGTCGCCTGCTTGTCCGTCATGGCCTTGCTGCTGCTGCTTCTCTTGCTGCTCTTGTACAAGTACAAGCAGGTGAGCCGGAGTGGGGCAGCCAGGCGCCTGGGTGAGCCTGGTGCAGGCTGGCACCACCAGGCTGCATGGATCCACCCCTCCGCCCCCTCACACACTCGTTCTGTCAGTCGGTCAGTCAGTCAATCAGCTAACAGCTCTTTAGTGGGGGCCTATGGTGTGCCAGCTTGGGCCAGGTGCTGGGTGGCCTCTCATGCTCTGCCCTTGTGGGGTTTAGTGCCTGGTGCAGGAGATGGTCGCTAATCACACAGCCATGAAAGTAGGGGTGCAGACTATAGAAAGATGCTATGAGGAGAGGAACAAGATTCCGGGTGAGCATAGACATGGGATCCTGTCCCAGCCTGGGGGCGTCCAGGCACCAGCATAGAGCAGGTGAGATGGGCACACAGGGAGGATATCCCCAGGGCCAGGCCTGAGTCTTGCCTGCAGGTAGTGTGTCTAGTGAGGAGGAAGGCCTAGGACCATCATCATCATCTTCCTCATTTAATATTATTAACCAGAATTGCCACTTATTGCATGTTGCTCATTTAGTGCAATGCCTGTCACTATGTGTGCTCGATAAGTGATAGCAATTTTAGGGGCATTTTTTTTTTTTTTAGAGATGGGGTCTCACCATGTTGCCCAGGCTGGACTCAAACTCCTGGGCTCAAGCAAGCCTCCTGCCTCGGCCTCCTGAGTCGCTGGGACTGCAGGCGTGCTAGGGGCATTTTTATGAAGCATGTTACCTACATCATCTCATGTAATGCTCTCAGTAACCATGGTGTGCAGACAGTGTCGCTGACTCAGTTTATGGAGTTGGATGCTGGGGGTCTGAGAGGCTGGGACAGTTGCCCTAGTCTACCTAGTCAGTGGCAGAGTCTGCTTCCCAACCCTGACGGGACTAACTTCAAAGCCCTGTTTTCAGCATTATGTGAAACACTGAATTATTTTACCCTCACAACAACCCAGGGAGGCAGGGAGTGTGATAGTCAGCATTTCGCCCATACGAAACTGGGGCTCAGCAAGGCTAAAAGTCCTGCCCAGGGACTGAGGGGTGTGGTTGGCATTGGGTCCCAGGGGCCTCTGGCCTCAGAGCCCTCGGCCTCCCCCCACCTGCCTGCACAAAGACGAAGTGCAGTGTGATTAGATGCTGAGGGCTTGGAGTGGTGTGAGGTGGGGAAGGGAGACTGCCTGGAGGAGGTGGCTTGGCATCGGTGGGACGGGCCCTGGAGCGTGGGGATGCATCAGGGGAGGGGAGACTCAGGGAAGGTGTATCTCTGGGAGACAGCAGAGTGTGAGGAGGGGCAGGCAAGGGGAAGACCAAGGTGAGTTCTGGAAATGTCAGTGCCTGGAAGAGGAGGCAGAAGGGAGTTGGGCTGGGGGTCTGAAGGGCTGGACCCCGTCCTGTAGGTCCAGGGTCGTCAGTGGGTCTGAACGAGGCAGTGATGTGATTAAGGTGTGGGTAACCCACCTTGTGTCCCCTTTGCTGCCTTTTCCTCCCTGCACCTGCTTGGGAGTTTTGTGAGCAGAGGACTTGGAGTGGGCAGGGTGGATGGGAAGTGGGGGGAACCCCGGGGGGAATAGGGTTAGGCTCTCTATGCTCCTGCCAGCACGAAACATGAGAAGGCAGCTCTGAGGGCAGCCCCCAAGAAAACAGGACCCCAGGTCAAGACCTCAGGGATCTAAGGCCCAGCTTTGACGCTGTTTTGCCCTGTGACTTTGGCTGATTCACTACCCTCTCCAGGCCTCAGTTTCCCCTCCTGTACAATGGGACTGGGACACTTTAACAGCTCCTCCTCCTCCGATATTCCAAGAGCCTACTGTCTAGATTAAGAGCCAGGGACTGGGAGTTCAGTGAATCTCGGTCCAAATCCTGTCTCTGCCGGTGTCTCTGGCTATGGGACGACGGGAAAGGTGGTGTCTCTGAGCCTCTGTTTCTCCACGTGTGAAACGGGGTTAGTAATGGCACCAGGCTGTCGTGAAGATTCCATGGCACAATGCGTGCAGAGGACTTGGCAGGCGCAGGCAGTGCCCAGCGATGGAGCTGCATGCCCTCGGCCCAGGAGGAAGTCGATTGGGGAACCAAAGTTAGCTCGTGTCTCTGGGATTGGAGGTGGGTCTGACGTTGGGCATCTCCATGACTACACACCCAAAGCGGTTGCTGGGCCCTGCTCACCCACCTCCAGGGGCAAGACCTCATTCACGCTCGTGGCCACCCGTTCCTTCTCTGAGCAGCTCAGACTCAAGCGGAGTTCTTCCTTATATGGAACTGAACGCTGCCTCCCGGGCCTTGCAGAGATCCCAGAGGAGGCCCAGGTCCCCTGCAGTCCCTTCTGCCTTGGGCTGACCACCCGCCTGGCCGTGGGTTAGGAACGCCGTTTTCTCTCTCCACGGGACCATTTTTGGAACAGGTACTCCCAGTCACCAACTCATTTCCCATCCAGGAAATTCGGCTGCCCCTTATTCCAGGCAAGGCCAAGAGAAGACCTGCAGCCTCGGGCTACCCTCTTCTCCAACACCCACTTGCAGACCCTTTAGCTGCCCCAAGCTGAGGTGTCCGCCCATGGGACAAGACTGTGGGGGTCGAGATGGCCGTGCCCTGCCTCAGGGCCTGCAGTGCCATCCTCCCGGGCCTCGCCCCATGCGGTTCTGAGCCCCGCTGCCCAGGCCTGGGGAAGGGAGCAGGCCGTCGGGAAGGGTTGTTTCTGCCTCAGGGCTGAGTCATCACCTTTCTATCCCCAGAGAGACCACAAGGGGGGCCACGGGGGGAAGAGAAAGGGCAGGAGTCAGCGGCTCCTCCAGAGCGGGAGGCCCACGGGGGAGTGGGCGCGGCAGGGAGGCCCCGGAGAGACTGGGATTCCGGGGCCGGGGCTGAGCTCTGAGGATGGGCAGGAGGGACCCCCAAAGTTTCCAGGAGGGGTCACTCAGGTCTGTGCCTTTCTGAGACAGAGAACATCTGCCTGCCCAGAACCAGCAGGCCTCGATGGGGAGGGTGGCCGGGACTTTGGCGTCTCCGTGTCCACTTCAGCGCCCAGGGCGCAAGTCCCGGGTGGGCATCGGGCTCGGGCCCATCGTGGCGAATGAGGAGGTGACGCACATCGAGCGTCTGGCCCAGTGCCCTACTCGCAGGAAGTGCTCAGTAAGCTACCACCGTATCACTCCTACGTTGTTGGGGAATCTGGCCTGAAGCGGCCCGTCCCACCCCCTCGCTGATGGCCGTCCTTCAGAAGAGAGGCTCCCTCCGGCTGGACGGCAGCCTCCCTCGTGCCCTGGGAGGTTGACCAGCGAGCAGGGAGGACGGTGGGGATTCCCGAGGCAGGCAGGCGGGAGGGAGCTCAGGACTCCTCCAGGTTCAGGAGTCTAGGAGTCAGAGATCTGAGATTCCAGCCAAACCTCTTCCTCCTTGATCCCCCTCCCTCTCAGGGATGTCCCCAAGGCAGCCGGGGTGGCAGTGAGGGTGGTGGTAGCTCGGCCAGCTGCAGAGGGACAGAGAAAGGAGAAGTGGTGAGGAGAACAAACAGCCTCGGCCACAGAGGCTCACTGGAGATGGAAGTGGCCAGGAAAGGTCAAAGGAGCCCCTCCTCACTCCCCGTCTCTGCCTTCTGGGTTGGGAAGGCACCACACGCAGGGTTTCACTCCTCGGAGACTCAGGTCTTTCCCTACGTCCCAAGCTATAACTCGGATGTTCTTAAGTTGATTTGAAGTCTTCCCTCCTCAATCAGAGCCCAGAAGTTCTTCCTTATGTCTAACTGCCTTCTTTTCTAACTACCATCTAGATTCTAGACGTTCTTCCTGGTGGCTATCTGAAAGCTTTTCTCTCAACCTGGCAAGACTTGCAGCCGTAGGCCACCCTACGCCCCAGCAGCTGCCCACACTCCCTTTAGCTCACTAGCTCGGGTGCCCAGGGAAGGAGCCCAGCTGCAGGCACAGCCGAGCTGGTCCCCGTCCCCAAGGCCTGGCCGGAAAGAGAGTTGGTCTGCTGACCCAAGGCCTCAGTGTCCTCCACCACCCCGGCCCAGCTTCCACTTTCCCCCTAAACTTGGTCTTCCATCAGCACTTCTCATGGGCAACGCTTGGCATGATGCCCCCCGTGCAGCTGCCCCCTGGGCAGGAAACAGAGGCAGCCACTCCTGCTCCCCGGATCCTAGGGCTTTGCCTCTGCTGGCTGGTTGGTGACAGTATGGAAAGTCTGAGAAGGAGCCCTCAGGTCCTGACCATGCAGAAGCTCACCGTGTAGTGGGCAGGCTGGCTCTCTCTCTCTCCAATGTAAAGTCAGATGGCTACTCACTTGCTTCCAACCCTCAGGGCCTCTCAGTGTAGCTGGAAGGAAATCTACTCACCTTCTCACAGCCCTCAAGACCTCCTGCCTCTGCAACCTCCCCCTTCACCTCCCTCAAGCCAGGCTGGCCACTTTCCTGTAGCTCAAACTTGCCAGAATCCTTCCCATGCAAGACTGCAGCATGTGTGCGTGCCGTGCCTGGGAAATTCTCCCTCCGGAGGTCACGTGGCTGGCTTTCCTGGGGCCTCTCCTGACTCACTCGTACCTAACACTCTCTATCCCATTACCTTGCCTTATTTTTTTCACAGCTATTTGAAAACATCCTACACATATATGTATTTGCGTTTAATGCCTCCCAGCCCCTATAATGCAAACTCCATGGGGGCAGGGGCTGACACAAATAGGAAACTATTTGGACGGGACTATTATTATTCAGCCTTTAAAAGGAAGGCAATTCTGACTCATGCTGCAACATGAATGAACCTTGAAGACATTATGCTGGGTGAAATAAGACAGTCATGAAAGACAGGTACTTTGCGATGCCATGCGTATGAAGTACACAGAGCAGTGCCGTTCAGAGAGAGAGAGTAGAAGCACGGCTGTCAGCGGCAGGGCGGAGGAGGGAATGGGAAATTGCTCTTCAATGGGTCCAGAGTTGCAGTTTTGCAAGATGAAAAGAGCTCTGGAAATTGGTTGCACAACAATGTGAATGTACTTAATGCTGCCCGACTATACTCTTAAAAATGGTTGAGAAGGTAAATTTTATGTATGTTTTATCACAATTAAAAATAAAAACACAAAATATTTGGATGGGAAAGTGGGTGGGTGGCTAGATGGACGGATCTCAAGTTCCACCCTCCCTTCTGGCTCAGGAATTATCAGAGCTGTCAAGGCCCTCAGAGGTTCTCCTGTCCAAGGTCTTCAGTGCACAGATGGGGAAACTGAAGGGCTTGGAGAAGGGAAGGTCACACAGTGAGGCGGAGTCAAGCAGCGACACGCTCTCGGTGCCACGTTCGTGAGACATCGTGACTCTCTTAGACCCAGTTGCCACACGCTGCTTCTTCTCCTGCAGAAGCCCAAGTACCAGGTGCGCTGGAAGATCATCGAGAGCTACGAGGGCAACAGCTACACCTTCATCGACCCCACCCAGCTGCCCTACAACGAGAAGTGGGAGTTCCCCCGAAACAACCTGCAGTTTGGTGAGGCGGGGCCTCAGCGCCCCCTGCCCTTCTCTCCCGGGGCTGGCAGGGCTGCGGGGAGCTCTGAGCCCCTAGAAAGAGGCTGTGTGTGTGTGGCAGGTAAGACCCTCGGAGCCGGCGCCTTCGGGAAGGTGGTAGAGGCCACGGCCTTTGGTCTGGGCAAGGAAGATGCTGTCCTGAAGGTGGCTGTGAAGATGCTGAAGTGTGAGTGAGGCAAGGGGCCGAGGGAGGGGACGGGAGCTGCTGCATGCTGGGCCTGGGCTGGCCCTGTCGTCGCAGGTGGCATTGCCCACATCTCAGCCTGTTGGAGCCCGGCGGACAGAGCTGGGGTCGGGGGTGAGGACTTGGCCATTCTTGTGGGCTCCAGGCTCCTCTGACTCCCGGTTCCAAGGAGGTCTAGGCTGAGCTCTGGGTGTGGAGGGGCGTCCAAGGAGGCTGGGGTGCACAGAGGCCACTAGCCACAGCCTGGTCACAGTTTGGCCTTCTGCCACCCTGAGACCAGCCCAGTGACAGGCCCATCCCTCCTCTCTCCCTCCCTAATTCCTATCTGTGTCTGCATTTCTCCTCCCTCTTTTGGCCGGGTCTCTGGGTACACCCTGCTTGCTCCCCTGGGGCTCTGCATTTGGCTCCTATCTGTCTATGTGGCTTTCTGTGTCCCGCCCTCTCCCATCTGTGGGACCTGTGGCCCCATCTCCCAGCCACGGCTCACGCCGACGAAAAGGAGGCACTCATGTCAGAACTGAAGATCATGAGTCACCTGGGCCAGCACGAGAACATCGTCAACCTCCTGGGAGCCTGCACCCACGGAGGTGAGTGCCTGGCGGGGACCGGGCCCCAGGTCCTGGGCCAGACTTCTGGTCTAGTCAGGAGTGGCTTGTGGGCGTTGCAGAGAGTTCCGCGGAGCTCTGCCAGTGGTCCTCAGTGGGCATCAGAGCACCCAGAGGAGGAGATGAAAGTGCGCATTCCTGGGCCCTGCTTCCAGGGAGCCCGACTCTGGGGGTCTGGAGCGAAGCCCCCACGCAAAGATGCCTGGACACTCACCGCAGGGTCCACGGAGGTGCCCCACGGAGGGTTTTTTGGGACTCCCGGTGCCCCGTCGTCTTCGCCTACAGCAGCTTTGGCCTATATGGAGCTGCCACAGATTCCTTTAAAGAAAGAATTCTTGGGCTGAGTTTTTTTGCAGTTCCTCTGCTTTAAACAGATGGGGCTACTGAGGCACAGAGAAACTTGCTCAGAGAGCAGGCTTAGAACTGGGGCATGTCGTGTCCCAGGCCAGGGCCTCACTGCCGCCAGCCGCGTGTTCCTGTCCACATGGGAAGCACTCACCACCCCCCTCACCCCCCAACCCTGGCTGCTCTAGGCCCCGTCCTGGTCATCACCGAGTACTGCTGCTACGGGGACCTGCTCAACTTTCTGCGAAGGAAGGCTGAGGCCATGCTGGGACCCAGCCTGAGTCCGGGCCCGGACCCCGAGGGGGGCACCGGCTACAAGAACATCCAGCTGGAGAAGAAATATGTGCGCAGGTAGTACCCCGGACAAGGGGGCCAGGCCTGGGGGACGGGGCCCCGGGTATGTCTGCGAAGCCAGCTCAGGGCTGTGTGGCCCTCATTTCCCCCGTGCCATGGGAAGTAGCCACCCAGGTATTACAGGCAACTGTTTTTCTACTACCGATTCCCGTTTTTCAATAAATATTTGAGCAACTACCGCATTCTGGGAGTGTGGAGGGCAGAGACAGGCAGCTCACAGTCTGGCGGAGACGTGTTAATGAAATCACCCCTAATCTGCATAAAAGATCAGCCAAGCTCCGTGCCTGGAGCCCTAGCCAGAGTGGGGCAGATCTGGGGGACAATGGCCCCTGTTCCTCCCACAGCACGTGCTGTTGGGGGCTGCAGGGCACTTGTTCCACTTAGGAGTAGCCAACAGCAATTCCCCATGTCACCACAGAGTAGTGTGGACAGAGTCTGACAGTTAGGAGACAAACAGCATGACCGTGCCAGGTCTTTGGTCCACTTGGGCCTCAGTTTCCCCAGGCAAGCCATCAGAGCGTTGAACCGCTCTGGGTCTTTCTGGCTTTCTTGTTCTGTGATGCTGTGATTCCTGGAAGCCATCCAGAGGCAGATGGACATAGCCACATGGGGAACCAGAGAGAGGAAGTAGAAAGTTTCGTGTTACCCATGAGTCAGGGCCAGAGGCAGAGCCTGGACTAGAATTCTGCTCTCTTGACTTCTGGGCCGATACTCACCTCACCACGCTGCTGTCCTGGAGGCCTCCATCTTGAGGGCTTGCAGGGCCCCAAAGCCAGGCTGTGAGGGGCCAGGACAGATCAGAACGAGAAGGGTGTACGTTGTGCCTTTATCCTAGATACTGTCAGCTGCCAAGCCTGCAAAGGCAAAAGGGAGAGGAGGCCATCTCTCTTCACCCAGTGTCCTCAAACACGGGGGCCTGGCAGGGTCTGCTTCCTCCGCTGAATCTCTGGCCCCCCTCTGAGAAGGGGGCACACACTGGGCCTCTGCAGGCTGGAACCGCACCCAGAGTGGGATAATTTCGAGGGCAAATGGCAGGTGAACCAATCCTGCCAGTGGGATCCCTAGAACAAATGTATAGTTTCTAGGGAGGGGATGGTTTTGCCATGGTCAGATTACAAATAAAATACTAGGTTCCCTTTCCGGGAGCACGAGCGTATGGACATTGCCAAGGTGCACCTCTCTCACGCAGAGGGAACAGGAGGGAGGAGGGCAGGCGGGTGAGAGAAGTCAGATGTGGTTGGAAGGGCAGAAGCAGGAGTGGCTATTCAGTCTAGAGCGGTGCTTCTCAAACTCTCTCTCGTGCCACTCAAAATGCAGGCTCGTAGACATCACCTGGGGCTGTTAGAAATGCACCATCTCAGGCCCACCCACCCAGACCTGCTTATTCAGAGTCTGCACTTTAACGTGAATTACCGTTAAAGAAGTTTAGGACGTTTAGGAAGTACCTCTCTAGACCAGTGGGCCTCAGCCTAGGCTGCGCATTGGAATTACCTGGAGAGGTTTAAAACTGAATGACTGTGTTTTGCTTCTATTGTTTCTGACATAATTGGTCTGGTGCTAAAAGCTTCCTGGGTGATTTCAATGTGAAGCCAGGTGTGAGAGCCACTATCCAGAGAAGAGAGGACTCAAAGAAGGGGCCCTAGAATATGCTCAAAGTTCAGCAGGGCTGTTATGGAAAAGTGGTAGCCAACTGCCCCGTGGCCCTTAAGGGTAGGACAAGGACCAGGAGGAAAATCCCAGGAACTGCCCAAAGATGGAGCGGGTTGTAGCTCCCTTACTAGAGATGGCCAAGCAGAGATCAATGATCACTCAGACAGAATGCGGCAGGAGGGGTTGTATCAGAAAGGCGTGCTCGAGTGGATCTTGAGGTCCCTACCCTTCCCTGCTGAGTGGCTAGGAGAGTTCGTAGGTGGGCAGGAGGCCAAGGCCTGAGCTGGGCAGTGCAGTGTTGGGGACTGACCACCCCCCACCAACCCTCTCTCCTACGTAGGGACAGTGGCTTCTCCAGCCAGGGCGTGGACACCTATGTGGAGATGAGGCCTGTCTCCACTTCCTCTTCAAACAACTCTTTCTCTGAGCAAGGTGAGGAGGTCCTAGGGCCAAGGGAGAGGAGAAGGGCTTTGGGGATGCTGGGGCCAGGGAGGGGCAGGGAAAGGCAGGGCTGCCCTGACACCTCTCCGCACCCTAGACCTGGACAAGGAGGACGGACGGCCACTGGAGCTCAGAGACCTGCTCCACTTCTCCAGCCAAGTGGCCCAGGGCATGGCCTTCCTCGCTTCTAAGAATGTGAGTGGGAGCCAGTCCCAGCCTGTGGCTGCCCAGGTCTCTGGTAGGGGAGGCTGGAGGAGTGAGGATGACGGGGAGGAAAAGGGAGTGTGTGAGGGGGCAGGGGAGGACCGAGTGCAAGAGAGCAAGTGGGCAGCAGCCTTGAAGGGCTTCAGGGGCGAGTGGGAGAAAGCTGTGCCCAGGGCGCAGCCTTCAGGATAGTGGCACCCCCACCCCGGGTGCCCGTGTCCCCGGTGTGCTGATGGCTGAGAAGGTACCAGCTCCAAGAACAGGCCTTATTCATTTGTATTTCCACTGAACAGTGTGAAAGAGAACAGTCGTCTCCCCTCATGGGGCAGCCTGGTGGGGATGATAGAGCCTTCCTCATAGAGTGTGAGGATGTCAGACAACTATGAAATACCCTCAGCCCAGAAATAAGTGTCCAGGGAATGGCAGCTCTTGCTACCATCCCTAGAACAGACTTGGGAGCCAACCATTTGACTGTTGGCTCTGCCACTTGCTGTGTGACTGTGAGCAACTATTTAAATTTTCGGAGGCTCCATTTCCATACCTATAAAAATGGGCATGACCACAGAATTGTTCGAGGGTGAAACAAAGTTACGCTGTGTGTAAATGCTTCAGGAAGCGCCAGGCACAATAAGGCCCAGAGCTAGCAGCTGCTGTCGGTGCGGACCAGAGACCGCTCGCAGCACGAGCGCTCACTATCTCTGGAGCCTGAGCAGACTCCCGGGCAAAGGGCTAGAAGGGCCACAGCAGCTCAGGGCGATGGGGGTTTGTAAGCATTAAGTTGTCAGACCACACTACATTTTCTCAGACCCTGGGCCCTGGTAGACGTATGGACAGGAGCTCATGGTGAAGGACCAAAACTGCTGGCCACTCCTCAGTAGGGATCCCGAGGCCTCCTGGGACCCTCCCTGCTCCTCCTCGCCTCGGGCTCAGGTAGAGCAGAGGCCGAGACTAACCCTGCAGAGCTTTCTCTTAGTGCATCCACCGGGACGTGGCAGCCCGCAACGTGCTGTTGACCAATGGGCGTGTGGCCAAGATTGGGGACTTTGGGCTGGCTAGGGACATCATGAACGACTCCAACTACATCGTCAAGGGCAATGTGAGTGCTGACAGGGAATGGACCAGGCTGGGGAGGGGGCGGAGTCAAGGCCCAAAGTGACTGAGGACCCCCGTGCTAGGCCCGCCTGCCTGTGAAGTGGATGGCCCCAGAGAGCATCTTCGACTGTGTCTACACGGTGCAGAGCGACGTCTGGTCCTACGGCATCCTCCTCTGGGAGATCTTCTCACTTGGTGAGACACTGGGCCCAGTCCAGGGCTGACTCCTCTTACCCTACTGGTGTCTTGTACCTCACAGAGGAACCCGGTCAAGGGTGCTCCAGTGCCCAGGACAGAGCAAGGCGTGCTGGGAGTGAAGGGATGGGCAAGGGTTCTCAAAACTCAGCGCTGCAGCTCCCACGTGGGCTGGGCAGGCCCCCTCTCCCCACACGCATTCCTCTCTGGGCCCTTTCCTCAGTTGTCTGAGCTTGTGCAGTTGCTGCTACCCGAAACGCTGTTACGCTCCTTTGTCTGAAACCTACCGATCATTGAAGATGCGGCTTAAGTTACCTACCAGCTCCCATTTCCTGAGTCCTAGGCACAGGGACTTGTTAAGTCCTTGAATGCAAATGCACTGCTTTAACAACCTCAGGAGATGCAAGCTCATTGTCCCACTTTAATGACACACAACTGAAGCTGTGGTCTGTCTGATCCCAAAACCTGTGCTGCAATTCTTGGTGTGACAAGGCCTGGCTCGGGGCTCTCTCCTTCCTAAAGCCTAAGCCCACTGCACAGCGCCAGGCACACAGCAAGCACCAGACAGCATGTCCCAGTGTCACAGTCCAGGTGGACACTGCACTCAGCCTCACTGAGACCTGTGTAGGAATGTAGAAAGGGGTAGGGGAAGGCAAGCCATGAGCATGGCCTCTCACATGGTCTTGACCTTTGCAGGGCTGAACCCCTACCCTGGCATCCTGGTGAACAGCAAGTTCTACAAACTGGTGAAGGATGGATACCAAATGGCCCAGCCTGCGTTCGCCCCAAAGAACATGTGAGCCAAAGGGTCCCAGGGAGGGAAGAGGATACCCAGGCTCTGGCTGTCCAATGTTCCAGGGCCAGGCTTCATCTCTCCAACCGTGGACTCCCAAATAGCCCCCTTTTATAGAATTCAGGGTTTCCACTGGTTTCCCAGGTAGCACGAGAGATGTTCCGAGAAGAAAGCTCTTAACTGGGGCTGGTCCTGGACTCATATAGACTTTTAACTCAGATTATTATTACAGTGACCTCATGTGTCAAAATGGGGTTAATGAAAGTACTCTTCTCCAAAGGTTACTGTAGAGATTAAATGATAATGCATGCCAAGGTTTATACTAAACTCGCTTTCGACTAGGTCTGCAGACCTCTCTGCTGAGTAGGTCTTTCTGAGGGTCGGGGGTAATGGTCCCCAGACCTGGAGAGCCATACGTGGGCAACCTCTGTCCTGTCTCTAGATACAGCATCATGCAGGCCTGCTGGGCCCTGGAGCCCACCCACAGACCCACCTTCCAGCAGATTTGCTTCCTCCTTCAGGAGCAGGCCCAAGTGAACAGGAGAGAACGGGTGAGTGGGGCGAGGCTCAGGGTGGGGGGCTCGTTAAGCAGACTGGACCGGGCCTGATGGATCAGAACCAACGGTTCCTGGTCTCTTCCACCCTCAGGACTATGCCAATCTGCCCAGCAGCAGCAGTAGCAGTGAGCCCGAGGAAGAGAGCTCAAGTGAGCACCTGGCCTGCTGTGAGCAAGGGGACATTGCCCAGCCCTTGCTGCAGCCCAACAACTACCAGTTCTGCTAAGGAGGTGACGGCAAGGAGCACTGCTCTCCGCTCCTCCAAGCTTCAACTCCTCCATGGATGGGGCAACATGGGGAGAACATACAAACTCTGCCCTTGGTCATTTCACTCAACAGCTCGGCCCAACTCTGAAACTTGGGAAGGTGAGGGATCCAGGGAGGTCAGAGAGGACCCCACTGCCCAAGCCTGGGCCATCACTGCCAGTCAAGGGCTAGGGGCTGAGCCCCGCCCTCCCTCCCCCACTGTCCTCGTGGTGTTGGCCCCATGTTTGCTGTGCCAACTGGCAGAACTCCCAGCTCACTCTCTCAACCTTGTTCCCACTTCCAAGACCTCCTTCCCTAATGCCTTTGTGTCTCAACAGAAATGGACTGATTTTATGCCTATGAAGTTCCCAGGAGCTGCCCTGGTATTGAGAAAACAAGGCTCCTTGGGGGCTAGACAAACTGGCAGAGAAGTAGGATCCCCTGAGAGGAGCAGCAGAAGTGGACAGGTGCTCACACTCAGCTCAGGCCCCTTGGAGCAGGGTGGCTCCTTTGTAAGAATCTAACAGGACCTAGTCTCTGCCCTATATCCTCCTTCACGCCACAGCCCCACCCCACCCCACCCTGGATCTGGTACTGCTATAATGAGCCAAGTGGCAGCTAAACGTTAGGGGTGTTCTGCCCAGGCCCTTGTCATTCTGGGTTAGAAGGTAGGGGGCCTTGTCATGTGGCTGGCCACACCAAGCAAGAAGCATGCACCCCCCCAAGCTGACTCATCGTTACTAACAGTCACGCTGTGGGACGTCTTCTATACACATTAAACTAACAGCATTAACTCAGCTGGCCTCTGGTTCTTTGTGCCACACAAGCGCCTGCAAATTCCCTAGGACTTCCTTGCATCCTCCTTCACGTGAGGGGAGAGGCCAAGCACTTCTGGAGCTCGACCACACTGTGCCCCACACAACGAGCATGGAATTGACTCTTGCTTCACCAAAACCAGGTAATTTAATAAACTTTATTCTTCTCAGGGAAAGAGGGAGGGGAAAAAAGCCACCTACTCCACTCCTCTCAATAAATTAAGTAATTCATGGCCAATTCCCAGGCCCTAAGCAAACCTTGGGCACTTGAGCCAGTCCTGCTGTTTCCTTATGGCCCAGTCTGCTTCCCCTTCACAGAAGGGACTTTATCCTACTGCTGCCAGGGTATGTCATGACCACAGGCCACATCCCCTCTGTGGAGAGGGTCCCAGGGCCCAGAGAGGATGTCAGGTGCAGCAGCAGTGGCCAGGGAAAGGAGGAAGGGGATTCTTTTCTTCAAAGCTCAGGGCAGAGAGGACAGTCCTGGAAGAGAGCTGTGGCTGACTGTTCCTCCCTCCTCAGCTTCCCCAGATGTGGGTGCGAGAAGAGCAGGAAGGAAGTGCATTCCTCCTTTGGGGAGAATCAAGAGCCCAAAGGTACCCCTAGAACTAATGAGGCCACCAAGGCCCCTGTCAAAGGCAACAGGCTAAGGAATTCGTGGGGCTGAAACCAGCATTGCACAGGGTGGAAGAGACCTCGGCCGCCTTCCCACCCCATGCCAGGGCTCCTGCCTTAGCCCACCCCCACTTCCACCTGGACCTGCAGCAGGCCCCAGGGGAGCCACCACCTGCCCCTCAGCCTCCCGTCCCTCCGTTAAGCATCCCACATCCTCCAAGTGCTCTCAGGACCAGGAAGCAGTTTCCTGATATCACTCCTGACCCCCAGAGGTGAGAACCAAGGACTCTGGGCCCCACCATGCTCAGGAAATGGAAGCTCTTTGGTCAGTCCCAGCAGTCAGAGGCCCCATGGGTGACCATGTCTATAGGTCCCCTGGATAGCTGTGCCTTAGGCAAGGGCCTTACTATGGCTTGAGAGAGACGGTGCAGTCACTGTACAACAGCCTGGCTTATTCTGTCACCACAGCCACCTCCTCTTCCTCACCCTCCTCCTCTGTCTCTGTCTTGATCTGAGCAACCCCAAGGCGGTAGAGGTTGTCACGAATGACCACCTCGCCAGGCTGGCACGTCTGCACAATGTCGTGGATTTGCCGGTTGACGATCTCACGGCTGGTGAGGAAGTCCATGAGGCGGTTATAGAGGTAATAGTGGGTGGCATTGTCAAAGGCAATGGGCCGCCGGCGGACACTGCTTGGTTTGCTGTCCACGATGGAGGCCAGGATGGCTGTGTAGGGTGCCAATTCAGGGCACAGGGCCAAAGAGTGGTGCCCAGTGCTGGGGTCACCAGGACTGGGCTGTCCTGCATGAACAATGCGCCGTGTGGCAGTCTTGGTGACAGGGTGCTGGACAGAGTGCTCAGCTTCTGTCATGTCCACAGTATAGTGCTGGTCCAAGAGCTCTGGGCAGGACACGCTCTAGAAGAGAGATGGGAAGCCGCTCTGACAAGAGGGAATGACTAAGGTAGAACCCGTGTGGTGGATGAGAACGAACTCTGTGGGCTCAGCTGGCCCTGTTTAAATGCTAGTGTCATCATGCACTGTATCTCCTGGGCCAGGCCACCTGCCTACTGCTCTGTGCCTCCCTTTCGTGTGAGAACAGGGACGGTAACTGTGGCCACCTCCCAGAGCAGGTGTTGGATTACTTGAGCTGCTATTACTGCACCTAGTCAATTCAGGGTGGGGACTGCAGGGGGGCAGAAGGATCTGGCTCTGACTGAGGTTAAGACACCTTTCTAGAGTCCCTAGCACAAGTTCACAGAGCCAGTGAGCCCCAGGGAGTGATGACAATAATGTCCCCTCCAAGGCAACACCAGAGGTCTTCACCTCTGACAGTGCATCCTAGCCAGGGCACTCACCTCCCTTCCTCCTAATTATCAGTCTAACATCTCTTCCAGCAAAGGCCAAAGGTTACATGCCTCTGGTAAGAAACAGCACCTGGTACAACGTACCAAGACACAGAGACAAAGGCTCTGCCACTAATCTGCCGTGTGACTCTGGACAAGTCCACTTCCCCCTCTGGGCCTTAGTTACCCCTTTTAATAAAAGGAAAGGGTTGCATACGTCAGTATTTTCTAAACCACTGTGCCTCAAGATCATAACTGGCATGCCATGTGGTATATTCATGGCCAAATCTAAGGGTGCATTAAACTGTACTCCAGAGCTGGATAGGGCCTTTAACATGTCAGCTTGCAGAGTGACTCTCAAAGGTGGCAATTTTCTAGGCTTATCTGGAAGGCAACCCTTTTAACACAGATACCTATGTCTGAGATACCCTGGGCACATTATATAACATGCTATGGCCTCATACACAAGCGTGTGCGGGTTGGTCAGTAAAAATTCATGGAGTAAATGCTGGTTCCAAAGCACCAAGACAAAACACTGGTGGAGCAAAAATGAATGCTAAGGGGGCCCCCCAAAGAACCAGAGGGGTGAGACACGGTCAGCCTGAGGAATATATTCCAGTTCCTCAAGAGGCAACTCACCACAGGCGGCTCCATGGGGCTTGAGAAACAGCCCTGGTTTCTCCCCCACATCTGGTTGGTCAGCTCTGGGTAGCAGAGGTCAGCACACAGGGCCACTGGTGTGGCCATATCTACCACGTAGACAGGTGGCCAATGGCGGGAGGAAGCAAGCAGATCCACGTGGTCTCGGGCACTCTCACCCCGCACAAGGTACTTGGAGCCACAGACCACCTGGGAGATGAAAGGCCAGTGCAGGGATAAGCAGCCAATCCACAGACAGACCATGTACACAGCCCTCACGCACTCCTTCCCAGGAAGACGAACAATCAGGCTCATGACTGAAGCCATGGCCATCCTGCCAGAGCCCATGACATTCTGCTCCCCTCCTACTTCCGTCCCTCAATGAAGTTGCTATCTCATCCTTGCCCTCCTGGGAGAAGAGCTAAAACATGCTATCTTCAACTTAGGCTGAAAGGCACCTCAGACCATCTCCTCTAAACCCTACTCCCTCCGCATCGCCCTACCAAGCATTACCTACTGGTTACCAAGACTAGCTAGCACCAGCAGCTAAGAGCTGGTTAAAAATGGAGATTCTTGGGCCCCAACCCAACCATAAGGAATGAGGATCTCTGGAGTGAGGTCTAAGCATCTGTATTGCGCGCAAGCTTCCCACCAGACCCTGTTGTGCTTGCTTCCCAGAGGGGAACCCCTGATGTGGTCTGGTAACCAACCCCACTGACAGGGCCCCTAAGCACCCTTCCACTGCTGGACAGCTCTGGGTATGCTGGAGAATTCTGCCTTCTCACCCACTTTGCTGGCACCTCCAAGTGATGCCACTCCCAGCACAGCCCCAAAACCTGTAAGCTCTCTCACCCCTGTGCTGTCAATGGCTCCTCATCATGATCCCCAAGTGAATGAATATAACCCTCCCAAGCAGGCTTTGATCTGCCCAGGGTAGAGGCATCAAGCACCTCCCCTTAGACATAGCTTCTGTTAGAGCTGATAACCTGGTTCTGTTTCTACAGCCAGCTCACCCTGCTGACTCACACACCTCAGCAAACTGAAGGCTCTGCTAAGCCTAAGCCATTCGGTACTTAAGTGGGCTTTCTGTCCCAGTATCCTCCTGGGCCCACTCTGCCATCGAGTACACAATCTGTCCCAGAGCTAACCCAGTGTGCCACACTATCCACACCCTTCCACAGAAATGTGGAGTGATCTTCCTAAAAACAAAATCAGACCATGTCACCGCCCCCATTCAAAACTGTCCAAAAGGTCCCTCATCTTCTCAGAATAAAATCCAAACTGTTACTTTGGTCTAGAAAACTCTACATGATCTGGCCTCTGGGGAGCCTTCCAACCTCCCTCCTCCTCCTGGCTCACTATGCTTCCCCACCCAGGGCCTCAGTGGTCACTCCTTCCCCGGCTCACAACTGGGGCTGTTCCCTATCCTTCAGGTCACAGACTTCTCTGGCTACCTTCTAGACAGCAGTTTCCTCTCTTACTTTCTATCTCAGGCCCTTTTCTGGTTCCTTCAGAGCTACCATCACAAGCTGTGGTGACCTTATTTCCCCACTAAAGCATGTGGTTAACTAGGGAGGAATGACACCTTTGTTGCTCACCTTTGTACCCTTCACAGATGATGCAGGGCCCAGCACAGGGTAGGGTGCTTAATAAACACTCACTGATGGAACACTCAGGCTCCCTCCTAGCCCAAGGAGTGGCACCTGACCTATGGGCAGCCACTCCCAGAGGCTGCCCAGCGACCTAAGTCTAACACTGGAAGAAGGAGCTGGATCAATCTGACTCTCTGTGCGGGCAGTCTGACATTACCAAATCCACCCCAAGTTCCCCCGTTATCCTTTTACCTGATGGGGGCACACCTTGTAGATTTTACCGCCTGTGAAATGAGGTGGGGGCTGTCTAGCTCTGGCTCCATTCTGTACAGATTCGTAGAGGGCCAATAAGGAGAAGCAGAGCTGGTCCTGGGACAGAAGGACAAGATCAACAACACAGGGGTGAATGCTAAGGGACCAGGTCTGGTACTCAGCATCAACTGCTCACTTCAATACTCAAAGCAAAAGAGTAAACTGCCAGGGCCAGAGTGGGCCTTGGAGCCTCACCAGCCCAACCTCCTCTAGGTGTAGGTGGGCAACTAGACACCCCAGAAGCATACGGTCACAAACACAGCCAACCAGACTGGTCAAGCTGACAGACTCTGCGGCCTAAGTAAGTCCTTTTACTGTTTATACGGTAGAGAAATCTTCAAAGAGGAAGATTTGAATCTCAACTTGAAGGAAGCACGATATCTTCAACAGCAGAGAAATATGAGGGAAAGTAAAGAATGTATGGATAAAAAACATATACAGGCCGGGCGCGGCGGCTCACGCCTGTAATCCTAGCACTCTGGGAGGCCAAGGCGAGCGGATTGTTTGAGCTCAGGAGTTCGAAACTAGCCTGAGCAAGAGCGAGACCCCGTCTCTACTAAAAACAGAAAGAAATTAATCGGACAACTAAAAATATATAGAAAAAATTAGCCGGGCATGGTGGCGCATGCCTGTAGTCCCAGCTACTTAGGAGGCTGAGGCAGGAGGATTGCTTGAGCCCAGGAGTTTGAGGTTGCTGTGAGCTAGGCTGACGCCACGGCACTCTAGCCCGGGCAACAGAGTGAGACTCTGTCTCAAAAAAAAAAAACAAAAAAACATATACAGACAGACACTCTGTATGTAATAGCAGCCATTTTCTAAGAGCTTGGACAGGTGATAACCAGACACTGTGTAAAGTGCACTCCTTATAACCCCCTCATGAGGCTGGTATTTTCCATTTTACAAATGAGGAAAATGAAGCTCAAAATAAGGTAGTTCCAAGGTCACACACAGTGAGGGAGTGTCCAGCCCACCTTCCACAGGAGGAGCTGACTGGAGGCCAGGCCTCACATGCATGTCACCATCTGGCTGCTGACCACCTCCTAGGCCCGATGCCAGCACCCTATGGCAGGTGCCCAGTCACAGGTGTGCATGCCCTTGCCCAGAAAAGCAGACCCACAGGCCTGTTCCCAAAGCCCCGATCTCCACCACTGCCCCCAGTACTCACCTTGGAGTCTTCTGTCCGAAAGGGGATGTCACACTGCCTCAGCAGGTACCGCAGCTCCTGCTCACTGTAGGAGCCGATCTCCTCAAGCTTACAGGTGCCCTCTTGGAGCAGCCTCACCAAGGCGCTGCCACTGCCTGCAAGAGAAACAGTGCCGATGGGGCCGGTGCTGCCGCCAGCCGACAAAGGCCTTGGTAGGCCCTGACCCGTGAGGATGAGAACAGGGGTAGGCTGCACTCAGCTCTACCCTGGGAGCTGGCAGAAGAGGGACTCAAGGCAGGTCTATGACTTCTGCAGATACTTGGTCTCTCAGAACTGGCCGTCTGCCCTGGAACATCTCAGTGAGATATCCTGCAGACAGCCACTGCAAAGAATCTTAAAATGAGTCAGCTGTTAATCCAAATTCTTCTAAGGTTTCTCAGAACCAAGATCTCAGATGCTTATCACACTGCAACAATAAGAGGAGCAAGAGCTCTCATTTTAAAAATGCTCTATACATTATGCTCCTGAACCTGACTAAATCGAGAGAACTATGTGGGGGCCTCAATGTAGCAAGTATGAGGTGGGACCTCAATATCTAATGTTAGGAAGCACCAGATGAGAACCAGTGAATCACAACACATTAAGTACTCATGAAGTCAATTTAGCAGGTCATATTCAGAATTTTTAAAATAAAACAGAAAATAAAAAGTGTATGGCACTTGGTAAAGAAAAGTACTGTTGTGTGAAAGTTGTTTCAATTATAGATATACACGTGCACATGTATGGATATCATTCTGGGTCATGATGCAAAACGTATTTCTTACTGTGAGTTGCAATTAAAAAAAAAAGAGTAGAAGGCTCTCACTCTACCTGTATTAGCTCACTTAATCTTCACCACCACCTAGGAGGTGGATAATCATTTTCATGGCCTCTTTGTAAATGAAGTAACAGAGGCTCAGGGCAATGAAGGGATTTTCCAGAAGGCGTCACACAGCTACTAAGTGGCATAGCTGGGAATCAAACTCAAGTTATTAGAAAAACTATGCTCCTAATAGCCAGTCCAGGGCTTCTCAACGTATAACACAAAAACCATCTGCAAAACCATCTGTAAGACCCATTTTGAAGGCAAATTCCTTGGCGTCCCCCTGCTCTTTCTCAATGAAAATCTCTGAGGTTGGAGCCTTATCATCAGCACTTTTTGCAGGATTTCCCTACTCAGCATATCAAGTGCATTCCAGGCTAACAGTGAGCTGTGTGTCCCTCTATGGGATTTTGTCATAGGCTGTTATCTTTCTAGAAGTCCTCTAGGTGTGCCTGTCTTGCTGTAGACAATGTCCCAGACTCTCGGCTGAGCCCTTCCCTGACCCCAGTCAGCCAACAGGTGGCCTTACCAGGTACTGGCTGCACATCCAGGTTTTTGTCTTTCTCGGTGTTGACGACCACAGCTCCTCTCATGAGTGGTGGGAAGAAAGGGGCAATAACAGAGGCATCGAACTTGGTGATAGGGATGCTGGCAGGAAACGCCACCTGCTCAATCACCTCTGTTTCCATCGTGGCCCAAAAGTCCTCCACGTTTACCTCACTAGAGCCCAAGAATTCAGGCCAGGTGAACTAAAAGGTCAGGATAAAGAAGGTCAAACTGCAGGAGGCACAGAATATTAGCAACACAATAGTCTTCACCCCTGCATTACACACACAGGGAAAGCAAGGCTCAGCAAAGGGAAGGAAGGAGTCTGATGGTCATGCACCGCCGAGGGTGCCCCTGAATTTGACAACTTTGTACCCAACTGCCCTTTGGCCACGTTTCTTTCTCCCACACCACAGTACTCTCCCAGACGTGAGTAGCTCCTCAGTCCCTTCTGCCTGTACACCTTTATTCATGTCATTTGCCCTGTCTTGCAAGCAAAGGGGAGCTACCATCTGAGTACCTGTTATGCATCAGATATTTTCTAATTCGTTGCTAAAAAACAACTCTGGGGGATGTCTGAGGTGAGACTACTAGAGTAAGGGACAGAATAAGAATGGGAACATAAGTCTAGTTCAAAAGCCCAAGTCATTACTCCCTATAAGTGGCTGGCAAGAATAATCGGAATTCTATTTAGTGAAATTCCAGCTGTTTTCCAAGGCCCTGTGGATTCCTCACCTCCACTGGAAAGTACCCCCAGACCCTGTCATCACGGCTATTTCCTCTACCTGATGAAGCACTGACTTATCTATTATTGGCATCTAGCACTGTTAATTGATTTTTTTTCTTGAAATGTTCTCTTATATGGTCCTCAACATGTAACCCTGATCCTACTACCTTGATCAGAGCCATATGGGTTACCTATAAGAAATGTAGGCTGGGCACAGTGCCTCGTACCTGTAATCCTAGCACTTTGAGAGGCCGAGGTGGGAGGATTGCTTGAGGCCAGGCGTTCAAGACCAGCCTGAGCAACACAGCAAGACCCCATCTCTAAAAAAGTAAAAATTTTTTAAAAAATTTAAAAAATAAAAAATTAGCCAAATACCTGCGCCACATCTTAATCTGTATGAACTAAATCCCTAATTTTGCATTTTGAAAAGTTTCCCTAGGTAAATGGTTCTCAAAGGGTGGTCCCTGGGCAAGCAGCATGAGCATCACATGAAAACTTGTTAGAATGCTAATTCTTGGCCCCCCTCTAGATCTTCTGAGTCATATGACTCTTAGCGGTGGATCACTAGGCTCGTGTGTTGATGAAGAATGCAGCTAGCTACGAGAATTAAAAAAAAAAAAAAAAAAAATAGATCTTCTGAGTCAGAAGAGTCAGAAGAGTAGGACCCAGCAAGCCCTCCACTTTACAAAGTGTGAGAACTGCTGCCCTATGTCATTCTCATGCCCACTAAAGTCTGAGAACCACCACTCCCCAAAAAGCCATCTCCCTGCACCTCATTCCTCCGTGTTCTCCACCTCACAGTGTGCTCAGTGCATGCTGTGAGCAAATGGCACACCTGAGGAAATGGGGCCACTGAGCCCATCCTCTCCACCAGGAGCAAGGGGACAGGAAATGCCATCGGAGCATGCAAACTGACCAGAAGGGCCTCTTCTCTACAGTCCCTGAGGCGAGAGGCCCACAAGTCTCCCCATGGACAACACCATAGTTAAGTTTTGTTCTATAACTTCCTGTTTTAGTTCACAGACTTTAGGATACCCCTCCCTCCACATGCACCACATCACTCTCCACACACAAAAGAAGAGAAAATAAAGTCCAGGTCTGTAAGAAAGAAGTCCCCAGTACCAGAGAAGGGAAGAAACATGTAAAAGAGTGAATAGAACGCTAACTCCAACCTGTGACAGAGGAGCCTTGATTGGGACAAGTCAGGTGCCAAGCAGGACTAGGAGATGTGACCTTTGCAGGAAGGCAGGCCTCTGTCTATTCTGGAAACCATAAACTCACTAAGGCCAGATGGGATTAGAAAAACCAGAGCTTGGAGTCCCAGGAGACGCTGGTGAGCATGGCAGTGCTTAGGAGCACAGGCTCTGGAGTCAGCCAGCCAGACCAAGCAAAGTCAATCTCAACCTCACCCCTCCCTGGTGGGCTTGGGCAAGCCCCCTGGGCCTCAGTGCCTATCTAGAAAAACCTCACAGGGTTGTGGTGAGAATGAGTCATACAGTAAAGCACTGAGCACAGAGTAAAAATGTGGTGGTGTAAGTAATAAAATGCTCCACCTTAGCTGCATTATTAATATGATCATTAATAATGGTAAGCAGATGTGAATGAGTCTAGAAATAGCCTCTTGGTGAGATAACACACAAAAGAAAAAAGGTTTTTTTTTGTTTGTTTGTTAATTGGGAAGAAAAGACAGGACTGCACATTAAACCCCTACTATGTTTAGCTGGCCATGCCAATATACATGAAAGCAGTTCTTCGGAGAGGTTCACGCCTGCCCCAGCAGTGAGCACCTGAGATGCAGGCCCAGTGCCTACAGTCACTTCACATCCCGTCCTCTTGTTTACTATGACAGAGTACGGAGACAGCAACTTCACACCCCTGTGCAACTACTAGCATAATCAAAGGGCACTCCAGGCCTGCAGAGTGCAGACCAGACCTCTTGGCACAATCGTGGATTTTTTCTTCCTAATTCTATAGAAGGTTATGGAAGATTCCCTACTATTCTCAGTTTGTAAGAGTTTTATTGTAAATGGGTGATGAATCATATTGAAGGCTTTTTCTTTTTTATACCTAATGAAGTAATCATATGGGTTTTCTCCTCTGATCTGTTAAGTAGTGAATTACATTAACATATTTCCTGCTGTTGAAACAACCTTGCTTTCAAACTAGGATAAACTTGGTCACGATGTCTTACTTTTACTCACTGTTCGGTCTGATTTGCTATTAACCTATTCAGGGCTTTGGTATTTATATTCATTAGTACAATCAGCCCCAATTTCTTCTGTTATATTAAATGTCTGGTTTTGTTTTCAAGTTCTCTGGCCTTAATACAACGAACTGGGGAAATACACTCACTTTTGCTATTCTTCTATGATTAGAATCTTACATTTCTTGGATATTTGCTGTAATTGATCCATAAAGCCATCTTTATTTGGCAGTTATCTTTGTGTGAAAACTTTTTAGTTCAGAACCTAAGTCAGCTCAGGTCACTCTTTTTCTCCAATCCCATTTTGCTCTGTGTAAGTACTTAAAATGAACCTATCAACCCTACATTGGGTCCAGCCTCCCCGCAGCCTCTGGACCTAACAGAACGCATCCTACCGCTCCCGCCATCACCCACACACTCCAGCCACACTGGTCTCGTTGCTGCTCCTCAATCATGCCTAGCAAGCCTGCCTCAGACCGTTCTTGCTGCTCCCTCTGCCTGGAATGTTCCTCCCCAAAGCTGTATGGGCTGCAGCTCTCTACTCAAATGCCACTGTGTGAGAGAACTTCCCGACTGCCCTCTATAAAACAGGAACGCCCTTTTCCACCACACTGCTCTCTTCTCCTCACCCAGCTTCACCGTGCTTCACAGCACTTATTACTCCCTGACAAATATGTGTTTCCTGTCTCCCCCAAACCAGAATGTGAGTTCCATAAGGAGAGAAACTTTGGGGTTTTTTACTGCTATCTCCCAGGTATCTAAAAAGTACATTTAATCATGCTCAATACATTTGTTGGATAAGTAACTGAATAAGCAAATGCCTCTATCTCCACATGGCTTTTCTTAGATGAAACCCTGGGCTATGGTAGGAAAAAGCCACTCGCCTTACCTGGATAGGACTGGAGCTATCTACCCCTGGGGATTCCATGCAGGAAGGTGGCTGCCACAATGAGATGAGAGTTCTGAAGGTCACCCACAGTGGCTGAGAGACACTCACCTCCACACTCTTCAGTGCCAGCACGTTCTCTTCACTCCTCTGAGCCATTTCCACTTTGGGGGCCACACCACAGATACCACAGATCATGTCGTTGTAGTCTCGGACAGTGAGGCACTCAAAAGCCCAATAACCATTGCACAGCAGCTCCTGCAGCTGATTCAGCTCCTCTGAGGTCAGGGTCTTCTCTGGAAAGAGAGCAAGAGCACTGAGAAGGTCAAAGAAAATGACCCTGAAGCCACTAGGGATGAGCCAGTGGCCCGTAAGAACAGCCATTCTGCAAGACCGATTATCCTCTAGAAACACCCAAGAGTACTAACTACTCCAAGGGTCAGGCACCAGGCCTTCCAGTGCTCAGATGGGCAATTCCAACCAGAGTCATAGCTGCCTTATACTAAGTATCCACTAGGTATTAGATGCTGTGCTGAGAGCGTTGAATACCTATCTAATTCTCACATGAATTTAATTCTTTATGAATCAGAAGCTATTACTATCCCCATTTTATAAATGGAGAAACAGAGGCTCAGAGAATAATTTGCTTAAAATCACACTGCCACTAAGTGGCACAGCCAAGACTCAGGCCCGTGTGACTCTAGCACCTTCACTCTATTCTATCTGTCCTCATAGCAAGCAAGGTACAGGGGGACTGAAGCCTGTAGGAATGGGGTGGGAAAAGCACAAACAGAAGTAGAGAGAGCAAGGTGAAAAAATTTCTAGACAATAAGGAGGCAGGACCCCACACTCAGGTCTCAGCACAAACCTGGGGACTGGTAGTAGACAGCCAGGAGCTGTGGATTCAGAATGAGTCTGACATGCAGTGGGGCTACATCTACCTACGACTAAACAATGTGCTTCTAAAGTCAGGTATAATCCCTTGCTATGGGCCCCTGAATACATGGAAAGACTCATGCTTTCCAAAGTTACTTTGGCAATTGTAAAAATTCAAAAGGAAGCATGCATTAGGAAGTCAAAAACACTTCCTTTTCAAAACGTCAGACTCTTCTCCAAAATGACTCAACCAAAGTCCATCATAAAAATTCTCAGGGAGCTTAGGCCTACCCTTGGGAAAGAGACAAAGACAACCTTTACCTGTCTGCTCCTGCACCGACTTCAGAACAACACTGACAGACACCCTGGGGTCCTCTCCCAGCTTGATCTGGTTTCTGATTGCAAAAAGCAAGTCCAAGCTTACTAGCAACTTGTTTCCCACATTAAAGAGACCTATAGGTTAAAAAGAGGCAACAAGGTAATCCATGTAACATCATACACAATGGCAAAATGTAGAACACAAACTAGCCAGGTGGTGGTGCATGCCTGTAGTCACAGTTACATGGGAGGACTGCCTGAGCCCAGTAGTTCAAGACCAGCCTGAGAAAAGTAGTGAGACTCTGTCTCTTAAAAAATAAACAAACTAAATGCCCACCAATAGGAGTACAGTTAATTATATTATGGTGCATTCATAAAATAGAAAACTAGTTATCATTAAAAGGAACAAAGTGGTTGCTAAATTGACCAAAGTTATTAAAAAAAATAAAGTGGACATAACTGTTCTGACACAAAGTTGTCCATAATACATCATCAAATGAAAAAAGCAAATAATAAAATATGTACAGATTTCTTCTCCTCTCCCCCAATAAAAGAGAAACACTTCTCTACCACCCAGAGTTCAGTCCTCAGGATCAAAGGTGTCACTCTTCCTCTACACCTCATACAACTGCATCTGGGGAACCACCCGGAGCATCATCTAGCCCAGGAATGGGCAGGGGATATAATAAAAGCTATAAAATCACCCCTACATCAAATCCTAGAATTAAAAAATCAGAAGAATGGGCCGGGCACGGTGGCTCACGCCTGTAATCCTAGCACTTTGGGAGGTCGAGGCGGGCGGATTATTTGAGCTCAGGAGTTTGAGACCAAACCGAGCAAGAGCGAGACCTCGTCTCTACTAAAAATAGAAAGAGATGAATCGGACAACTAAAAATATATGGAAAAAATTAGCCGGGTATGGTGGCACGTGCCTGTAGTCCCAGCTACTCGGGAGGCTGAGGCAGTAGGATCGCTTGAGCCCAGGAGTTTGAGGTTGCTGTGAGCTAGGATGACG
>NW_012151729.1:2897914-2908519 GCF_000956105.1 Propithecus coquereli
AGTTAGAAATTGAATCATTTAGCACCGAAAAAATGAAATACTTAGATATAAATCTAGCAAAATATGTGTAGGACCTATATGCTGAAAACTATAAAAACTGATGAGAGAAATGAAAGAAAATCTTATAAAATGGAAAAAGACCAGAATGGTGGATCAGAAGAGTTAACATTTTTAAGCATGTCAAATTTCCCAAATTGATGTACAGATTCAACAAAATCCCAGCTAAAAGTTTACCAGGATTTTATAGATACTGACAAGCTGACTCTAAAATTTATATGAAAACACAATAGTCCTAAAATAGCCAAAACAATTCAAGAAGAACAGGGTTGTAGGACTTATAATTCCTGATTATAAAATTTACATTTCTGGCAAACATTAATTCAAGATAAATCAGACCTAAATGTGAACCATAAAATTTAAAAACTTTTTCTTTTTTTTTTTCCCTGTACATCTCGAACATTTATTAGCATTAAACAAGACCCTGCCCTTCCCCAACACCAGAAAGCCACTCCCTCAGAGTCCCCAGGTCCCTGAAGCAGGGTCCTTCTGCCCCATTTCTGCAAAAAAACCTCTCAGGTCTTAGCAGAAAAATATGGAATGCTCCACGAATTTGGGTGTTATCCTTGTGCAAAAGTCACATTAATCTTCTCTATATTGTTCCAATTTTTAGTTAATGTGCTGCCGAAGCGAGTGCTTGTTTTCTTTTCTTTACATTCCCTTCTTTTCATAGGTGTTGACATACGATTTAAAAACTTTTAGAAGGACTTGTATCAAGAAAACATAAAGAAATCTCAAAACTCAAATGAGAAAACAACACAATTCAACGGACCAAAGATGTGAACAGATACTTCACCAAAGAAGACATACAGAAACATACATACATCATACATACATACATACAAACATACATACATACATACAAACATACATCATTAGTCACTAGGGAGATAAAAATTAAAATTACAATGAAATAACACTACACACACCTATTAGAATGGCTGAAAAACAGACAACACTGAGTGCTGGCATGCAGAGAAAACTGGAACTCTCACACACTGTTAGATTCGCAAAATGGTACAGCCACTGTCGTAAGTGGTTTGGCAATTTCTTATAAAATTAAACATACTCTTACCACACAACCCAGCAATCTGACTCTTAGGTATTTACCCAAGAGAAATGAAAACATGTTCACACAAAAGCCTGTACACAAATGTTTGTAGCAGCTCTATTTGCAACTGTCAAACACTGGTAGCAAACCAAGTATCTTTCAATGGGTAAAGAGATAAACGATAAACTGTAGTACAGCCACACAATGAAAAGCTACTCAACAATAAAAATGAATAAACCAATGATAAACACAACAACATGGATGAATCTCAAAGGATTATGCTTACTGAAAGAAGTCAGACTTAAGAGGTTATATACTATTACTGCATTTACATGACATTCTGGAAAAGAGAAAACTATAGGGATAAAGAAGAAATCAAATGGCTACCAGCTGTTAGGCAGGAGGGGTGGGTTTAACTACAAAAGAATAGTACAAGAGAATGTTTTGGGGTGACGGAACTGTTCTATATATTGATTGTGGTGGCAATTATACAACTTGGTGCATCTGTCAGAACTCACAGAACTGAACAAAGTAATATTTACTATATATGTAAATTTTAAAATAAATTATAGCCCAGGTATGGTGGCTCATGCCTGTAATCCCGGCACTTTGGGAGACCAAGGTGGAAGGATGGCTTGAGTCCAGGAGTTCAAGACCAGCCTGGGAAACATAGTGAGATCCCATCTCTACCAAAAAAAAAATTAGCCACGAATGGTGGCACACACCTGTAGTCCCAGCGCTTGGGAGGCTAAGACAGGAGGATCACTTGAGCCCAGGACTATGAGGCTGCAGTGAGCTGGGATGATGCCACTGCAATCCAGCCTGGGTTACAGAGCGAGATCCTATCTCTATCAATCAATCAATCAAACAGACATATAAATAAATAAAATAAAAAGTTTTAAAAATTAACTTTGTTTTAAAGGTTCCAGATAAAAGTCCTAACACAGAGATAAATGTCATTTCTTGGGGTGGGACATCCAGCAGGAAGATTCCCTCTTCCTCAGAGAGTCCAGTGCTCAAAGGACCAGAGGTCTGACCTACGGAGGCAATTCTCAAGCCTGCTTTGGGGTGCTCTGAGGGAAGAAAAGGTTGACACTGACCTGTGTAGATGTCCATGAAGCTGTGCAGGGCCAGACAATGGGGGTTCAGACACATCTTCACCTGGGCAGTCACTGTCTGCAGCCGGCTTGCTGTCAGCAGCCAGCACTCCTGGGGCCCAGCCAGGGAGCTGGTACCGAAAACATCACCAACAAAAAACAGAAGGGAAATCAACTTCTTTATGCAGTTCTAGGGCTCACTGGTCAATGGCAAAATTCTCAAGATTTTAATGCAACAGGCAAATAACTCTGAATTTATGACATAATTTAACCAATCTTACTGAACTCCCAAACCCAAACATTATGCTAGGTAGTCTGGATGTAAACTAAATCATAACCTGGTGATAACTTTCAGACATTTCAACAGAAATGATGATTATTGATTATTATTATTTTACTTTTTACTTACAATTGGAGAGGTAAAGGAAGCCTAAGAAAAGCAGAGAATAACATCTTCACAGGTTATAGCTTTAAAGTTGTCTAAGGAAAGGGCCAAGTGGGATGGGACAGCTAGGGGAATAGTTAAGGGGTGCTTACTTTTGTCCCCCTTTGAATAAGGGGCTGCTACAGAGAAGGCACTGCGTGGATGGAGACTCATAATAATTCGACCAAGAAGTTTGCTCGATGGTCACCGTCTCCTCACTCACGTTGGACAGGATAAGTCGAGAGCTGTTGAGTTCATGAATCAAGGCAAAGACCTCGGCCAGCTCTGACTCATTCTCGGGAATCTGCAAGACTTTGCGCAGAAGCTGCAGCGTGGACTGGCGCTGGATCTCCTTCTGGGCCACACTCAGGGGCTCTGTGGCATTCAGCACATCTGGGAGTGGTGAGCTTGCCTCCTGGGAAGAGAGTGGATGATCAACAAGTACCCAGGGAAGAAAGTGTCAGCCTCAGGCTAAAATAATGAAAAGTCTGTGAGGAGAAGAGTGATGGGGCTCCTGACTGAGAGGTAAGAAACCTGGGTTCCTGACTGACTCAGCTAATAACTCTGTGAGACTAAAGGCTGCTGCTCTCTCTCTCTGGGGCTCAGTTCTTTACAGGTTGAGCATCCCTAATCTGGAAGTCTGCAATGCTCCGAAATCCAGATTTTTCTCAGCACCAGTATGACACTCCAGGGAAATATTCATTGGAGCACTTCAAAGATTTTATTTTTTGGATTAGGGATGCTCAACTGGTATGTATTCAGCAGATACTCCAAAATGTGAAAAAAAAACCAAAATCCCAAACACTTCTGATCGCAAGCATTTTAGATAAGGATACTCAACCTGTGACAGTAAAATGAGAGAATTATATATGCCTCTTGGCAATGGATTCAATAGTTAGCTCCCATTCATATGGGATCTGGAGGATAACAGACCTGGGTTTAGTTCTGGATATGCCACTTAACACTCTACATGGGATACCTAAGGCAATTTACTTAATCTTTTTGAGTCTCAATTTCCTCATCTGTGAAATGAGGCATAAAAATACAAGTAATGTCCTAGAACTGAGATTAAGAGAGATATTGCAAGTAAAATACTTAGCATAATGCTTGTGATGCAATGAACTCTCCTCTATGAATAGTAGTTTTGATACATAAATAATTATCTGCACTGCTTAAATATTTGTCTTTAGTTCTTCAGGGTACAAGGGAATTGTATACACCAGTCAGAGACTTCCAGGAACAATGTTCTCAAATACTTGTTAAGAACACGTCCTTCTCAAGGAGGTCTCTTTTCAATGGAGGTTCCTCCCTGATCCTTTTCACCAATGTACCATAAATGGCTCCCTCCTTTGTGTTCCCCGAGAGCACAACTTTACTGCAGAATTCATTATCTTATAGCTGTCAAACCACTATCCTCCCTCTTCAGTAAGGATAGAGTGCCTGCTTATTTACTCATTCCCAATACCAGCCTGAGGCCAGGGGCATACAAAAGATGCTGACAAATATTTGCTGGACATATTATACACTGCTTTGTACAAGTTAATGGCTTAATCCTATAGTTTGGATGTGTGTCCCCTCCAAATCTCATGTTCAAATTTGGTCCCCAGTGTTGGAGGTGGGGCCTAATGCAAGTTGTTTGGGTCATGGGGCAGATTCCCTCATGAACAGATTAATGCCCTGAGGAGTGGGGGAGTTCTCACTCTATTAGTTCCTGTGAGTTGGCTGTTAAAAAGAGCCTGGACCTCCCCCCACCCTTGCTTCCTCTCTTGCCACGTAATCTCTGCACACGACAGAGTCCCTGCACCTTCCACCATGAGTGGAAGCAGCCTGAGGCCCTCTCAGAAAGCAGATGCTGGTGCCATCTTCTTTAAACCTCTTTTCTTTATAAATTGCCCAGCCTCAGATATACTTTACTGCAACACAAAATGGACAGACACTTAATAACAAGGAGCTTTTGATTAACTCTGCATACCTGTGACAACTTTTGTTTGTAATAGTTAAGTTACTTATCTTTCTCCGCCACTAGACTGTAAGTTCCTTAAGGGAAGGGGCTGTCCTACTCATCTCTGAAAGCCTGGCCCATAATAGGCATTCACTATATGCTAGATGAAAGAATGAATGAATGAATGGCTACAGAAGAGCTGACACTAGAATGAGCTGCCCTGAATCTGTGTGTTCCCAGCCATGACTTGTATTGAACCATGAGCTAGAAGATCACTTGGCAGAACAGTATCCTTTGCCTCTGAGCCAGAGAAGACAGACAGAAAAGAATGAAGACTATTCCAGCTCAGAGATGTTGTGGTCTTAATTACAATAGCTGGATACAAACTGCATAGGAAACGTTTGGTCACCAGGGGGCTCCAAAGGGCAATACATGCAAGGGCTCCTAGGTTTGCGATCAGTTTTGCGGAAAACAATTAACACTTTACTTCTCCAAACTTTAGGAGATTGGAGGGTGAGGAAATGTCTGATGACAAGAGAAGGTCTGAATATGACGGTCCTGGGAGTGGGCAGCTACCAGTTAGCCAAAGACAGAGGAATATAAATTAGAGTGGGATTTAACATCAATTGGCAAGAGATCTCCAACAATTCCTACCTAATATGGAAAAAGTTAAGTCACTTCATCATCCTAGATGGAAGAAGTGCTCCATATTTCCCTACTGCAAACCTCACAAATAGCTAAAATGAAATGAAAAGAGAAAGGAAAACTCAGAGCATCTACCTAGACAAAAAAGTCAATTCCACCCCATAATTACAGATCAACACACACCGCAAGCCAAGTTCCAGGATTAGAAGGTGTGGGGAAAACAGATACACCTGCCGTAGAAGAGATTATGGTCTCACAGGAAATTAAGAGAAGCCGTCAGTATAGGGTATGATCAATGCTGAGGAAAGACGAGCACGCTGAACTCGTGGAAAACCCAGGAAGCAGAGCAAGAGAATCTGATGGAAGCTGTGGCCCATTTTACATGCAATTTTGGGGGTTTATAGACTCCATGACTCACTTCTTAGTATTCTCTAGGGCTCCTGGCTCTGAGAGTAAAATGCCCGGATCTATCCACCTTGCCTGCTTTCTTTTACCAGTGGGAAAACTAAAGCTCAGGAAGGGAGGCTTCCGACTCAGGGTCACTTCCAGCCAGATCTCTCAATTCCTAGTCCGGGTGTTTTCTTCACTAAGCCATCAGTGCCACATACTTTCTCACAAGGACCACAACCTCAGAACACTACCTAGAGCACCGAAACAGATCTGGAGATAGGGATGAGATTCATCACTAGAAAGGCCCCTCTTCATATGTAAAGAGAGAGCTTGAAGCAGTTTTCCCCATCTCTCTAGCCCTGTCCACTCCCAAACCCCCGTAAGTCTCCCTCCTGAAATAACCCTCCTCTAGGCCTCTCCCTGGCTCAAGGATATTGGGACTCCACTGACTCAAGGACAAACTGCCCAGCCTGGCATTCAAGACCTTCCACGATGTGGTCCCGACATGCTTCTCAGGTCTTATTTTCCTTACCACCACTGGCCCCCCTCCACACCTTCTCCTCCAGCCAAATGGAACACTTCACTTTTGCTCATGCTTGTCCTTAAGTATGCCATGCCTTCCCCTTCCATCCAAATCCTGCCCATCTGTCAAGTGTCATGGTCCATCTCAGATCCTGATCTGTTCTGTGTGCCACCCGCTCTCCCCACAAGGCAGATCAGTGACATTTCTCTTCTTACCCTCATTTTATCTCTTCATTTCCTGCCTCAAATGCTGTCACTTTCTGTTCACTTTAAAATATTCATGTGTGGAAATTCTGAGGACCTCTGAAAATGCCCATTTTTCCTGGTTCTAATAATAATTTTTAGAAGAGCCCTAAGAAGCCAAATGAAATATATTTTACTATCTAAGTAGCTTGGTCCAACTGCAGAGAGCAGGTCTGCCAAGACTGCTAGAAAGAAAGCTTTGTGATTAGCCAAAAGCTTTGCAGGGAAACTGAGAAAAAAGTGGCGATCTAATCCACAAAGTCTTGGGGTTAGCATTCTCTAACTATTTACCCAAAGAACAAATCAACTTACAGGTCCTGTGGCAGGCCTCAGAGCTAAGAGCATGCAACCCTTTCACCCCTCTCTTCTGATTTAAGGCCTATGCTTCTATTCTCTTCAGTGAATGAACTCTTGGTTCTTAGACATCAAGCAAGGTACCTGGTCAATCCCCTCTCCCTGGCAATGGGGACAAGGAGACTCAGAGAGAGGAAGGCAGTTGCACAGGTTGGGAACTTACAGCCTGGTTCCAGTTCTGATGATCTAAATATTAGGTCATTAAATATGAAATGTCCAATTTTGAATCAAAAGTGTAGTTTATATCACAAACAAGAAGCAGTAATCAAAGTATGTGCCTGAACTGTTGACAGAGTTTTGCCATCTTAACAGTAGCTTGTTTATGCCAGCAGTGAAGAGGCCTGGAGAACAAGTGGTGATAAAATCGTAAAAGGCATTTTCCACGGCTTGTTGAGAATTGAATATTTTTCCTTACAAGAAGTGGTCCAAAGCGTGGAAGAAGTGGTAGTCAGTTGGTGCAAGGTCTGGTGAATACGGTGGATGACAAAGAGTTTCCAAGTCCAGCCTCTGTACTTTGAGCAGCGTTGTTTGTGTGACATGTGGTCGAGAGTTGTCTTTCAAGAGAATTGGCCTGTCTCTACTGAGCCGCTTAATCACAAGCATCTTCATCATCTTGTCCAATTGGCTCCGGTAGACTTCCACTGTAATTCACCGACCAGGTTTCATGAGACTGTCGTGGATAATATCAGCGCTAGGCCACCAAACAGATATCATTAGCGTTTTTTGGATGAATATTCGGTTTCGGACTGTGTTTTGGCACTTCATCTTTATCCAACCATTGTGCTGGATGCTTGCAATTGTCAAAAAGAATCCATTTCTCATCACAATGTAAAAATACGGTGTAGAAATGTTTTGCCTTTATGATGTGACAGCAAAGAAAGGCAAGCTTCAAGATAATTTCTCTGCTGACACTTGTTTAATTCGTGTAGAACCCAGCTATCCAGCTTCCTTTCCTGGTGACTTGTTTCAAATGGTCCAAAATTGTTGGAATAGTAACATCAAATCTTGCTGCTAATTCACACATAGGTTGAGATGGACTCGCTTCCACTACAGCTTTTAGCTCATCATTATCTACCTTGGTTTCTGGTGGTGCATGTGGCTCATTTTCAAGAACGGAACTTCTCAAACCACTGACGCACTGTGCATTCGTTAGCCACATCCTTCCCAAACGCTGGATATTTCAAGCTTTCTGTGTTGCACTGGCTTCACGATGGAACTCATATTCAAAAATAACACAAATTTTTTTACTTATCCATGGTTCCACAAAAATTGCTCTAAAAAAATTTTGAAAGATAATCACAAGCCAAAATATGCGTCTGAAAGACTGAGGATGTACCTCCACAATAAAAATAAAACAAGTGTCAAAGTGAAATGTCAGAGATATCAACTTTCAAACTTAGTACTTAAGGAAATCGGACATTTCATACTTAATAACCTAAGACTACCTATCATGTATTTAAAAATCCTTTCATTTCTACTAAAACAGGTTCGCTAACAGAGCCCAACCCAAGACCAGGGGTTATGTCTGGGGAAGGAACTCACAACAGCCTTGGTGGTTTTCTCAGTTCGGTCTTTGGCAAGGTTAAAACCACAGCTGGGGCAGATCCGAGGTTTGTGCCGGTTGGTGTACACATAGCTACAAGAGGGATTCTTGCACTTTCCCCGGCCTCTTGATGTAGCCAGGCCCAAATCCTAAAACAACAAGACCAGCATTCAATTGTACAAAAGTTAAACCTATACAGAGTCCAAAACCAAGATGAACAGCTGCCAGTAAATCAGAAAAGAGTGGCAATTCCAAGTCAGATTTAGCCTAACTTATAAAGAGCCTTGAAGCAAAATCCCTTTTCTGCAATTAACCCTTTTCAATTTAATACGGGCTGTATAATTTTGGCAAACCCAGTCCTTCCATATCTGTGAAACAAGAGAGGTGACTCTCAAGGGTCTGGAATTCAAACACCTTCAGGGTGCAGGCAGTTGGCAAAGTAAAGCAGGTCTATGTGAACAAGGAGTACTAGATATTGGGGTGAACTAAAGATTTCAAGCCCTGCCTAAAGACAAGCTGTGACTTCTGGACTATTTAAGGTCAAAACTCAAGCATCTAAGCTCCTATGATAAGTTACTGTCTAATCAGCCAAAGAGAGGTCCTGGGAAGTTCCCACAAGATGGTAAATCTAGTGACCTCCTGTAGCCAGAAGGAGTGGAGAGTGACAGAATGTAGGGCATGGAGAAGGTACTGATTATAATTAGGTCACTGGAAAAAGGAACCCAAGCAAATCCCCAGGATAAGAGGTACATCCTCCTTAGGGATCAGGCCAGACTAGGCATTAACTCACCCTACTGTGCTATCTTGTTCACTAGTGAATCCCCATAGAGCTTGGCACATGATAGGTACTCCACAAATACTTTTTGAATGAATGAATGACCCTTTCTAAACCTGTCTGCCATTATAAGGTGAGAATTTTTTAAAAATCTAGCTGCTCTCTCATAATCTGTTCATCTTAATCAAATCAGCCAGAGAAATTGCCAAAAGACATCTGGCTGATTGATAATTTAAGAATCAACAGAATTAGAGAATGTGAAGTGATATAAGCCCCAAAGATATCCAAACCAATGCAACATATTATAGACGGTGAAACTAAAGACCAGAGAAGGCAAAAGCCTTGCCCAGGGGCATATTGGCATGCTAGTAGCAGAGCCAGTACTACTTCTGGACTTCCACTGTCTAGTATTTATTCCACTGTTCTGTGCTCCTTACCCTGCAAAGGATGATTCTCAAAGTCACACATTCGTTGACTGGAATGTTAATATGTGTTATATTAAAAATAAAGGGGTAGGGGCACAAAAACCCTTGTAGGGAATGCTAGGCTAAACTAACCAGGGTGGTAGCTCACACCTATAATACCAGCTGAGACTGAGGCGAGAGGATCACTTGAGCCCAGGAGTTCAAGACCAACCTGAGCAATATAGTAAGATCCTATCCCAAACAAGAAAAAAAAAAAGAAGATACTAATATTAAGTGTGACTCTGTTTTAGTGAGGAAAATGCAACACTGCCTAAACTTATCTGTGGAATACACTTTACAGGCTAAAAGGTTCAAAGACTGCTGAATGCTAAATCTGGACTGAATTTTTATCTCTGACAACTATCAATAAAAATATACTAATCTTAGCTGGCCTACACTTTATAAATGTCACCTGGGGGAAAAAAAAATCAAAACAACCTAGCAGATTCACCCAGTAGCTATCCTTTGTACCAGGGATGGGATGTTTCGGCATTGACAATCTATGCTTGACCCTGCTCTCACTCCCAGCTATCCCCCTCCTCTCCCCTCAGCCTCCTACTCACCCTCAACCACAAAATCAAAACCATCTCCCTGTCAACCCATCTCCTGGCTGTACACTTACCAGTGTGACAGTGCAGCTGTACTTATATGGAGGAAACATATCAGGTTTGACCTCTACAACTTTCACCTGAGGTGTCCTGTTGGATGGGCCACTTGGTAGCTGTGGATCAGAACAAGTTATTTAGTGCTTTTGAATCTCAGCCAAACTCCTGAGGTCCTGTGTCCTGAAGCAACTTGAGGAAAGAGTTTCCTGCAGAATCTGTAGAGTTATGCTTTAAACAAGCCCTCTGGACTGCCAGTTGGCAGTCATCAGCCCACCAAAGGCTGAGTGTCATGGTCAAGTTCAGAGCTTGCCACACTCTTCTGTGCAGCTTCTAACACCGTGTATCAGAAACACCATGAATCAGGTTTACAACCATTAATATCAAGTGATAAAGGCATTTAAGAGATATACACACAAATACACAGTTGGATGGACGCTAGCACAGAAAGAAGTCTTAAAGACTATTCACTGAAATGTCACAGGGTGAGGAGGGT
>NW_012151729.1:2910125-2911424 GCF_000956105.1 Propithecus coquereli
AGTACAAGGCCATGTAACTTACCCTTAAATTATGTGTATTTTATATGCATACATACACAGATGGTGAAGGGGGGACCACAAGCACAAATGATAAAGCAAAATGGGCTAATACATTAACAATAGATGACTCTGGGTAAAGAGTATGTGGGTGTCAACTTTTTTCTACATTATAAACTATTTCTGAATAAAAGCCTTAAAATATGCAATCATTTTATAAAAAGAAACTTAAAAATCATTCATGTTAACTTTCTCCCAGAGGTCTACCAGTGTGTAAGAATTGGAGTCTGTCAATACAGGGGTTTGCCTACTATAACTTTATACATTAAATGAAAACAACCAGACCCCCAAACACCTCCCCTTCTGGGGATGGGTCTTACCTTCACCTCAGCAGTGCTAGATGGCTGCTGGATGGGCTGGCCCAGCTGCTTCAGTGTGCTTGGCTTCAGGCCACAAGTCCTCACAGAGGGAGTCTTATCTGAGAGAACCAGGAGCCAAATTGGTGACTTAAGTGCATTCAGAGTCACCCATCTCCATTCTCAATCCCCACTCCTGCCCCCTTCCCAGCAGACAGCTCCTCCCAGGTCTGTCTGAGCCCTTACCAGTCAGGGAAAAGGCCTGCCTAGCCCTGGGCAGTCCCATGCTGCTGCCTCGCCCCACATTAACTGGGGCTGGCAGAATTGCTCTCATGGGTCTTGCTGCAGCCAGTAATGAGGGCTTGCCCCGTGCTCTGCCTTTAAGCTCTGGATTTCTGGGCCCAGAGGTGAGAAGGTCAACTCTGAAAAAAGTAAGAAGGAAAATCTCCTGGAAATTCTGGACCAAGGGAAGAAAACCAAAACGCAATCTCCAAACAGCACTTTATTAGAGAACAGTAAAGTGGTTAAACTACCAAACTTTAGACAGATTGAATTCAAATTCAACCATCAAATAGCTATGTGGCCCTGGGCAAGTAATTTCACTCTTCTGTTAACCTCAAGTTTCAAATATGTAAAATAAGATAGTAATTACCTATATTTCATGGCGTCATTACAAAGATACAAAAGTGTAAAACAGTGTGTAATGCCAACAGCTATTGTAGTTATAACATCTAATCTGCCTCTAATTACAGCAAGTACTTAAAGTGTATCAGCCTCCCACATGAGGGCAGCTTAGAGACCCTAGAGAACAAAGTCCATGTTATCTTTATCTTTGCAGCACCAATGTTGAACACAGGGCCTGCAACAGAGGCCCCAATACACATTTGCTAAACTGACTCGTGTGTCCCAAACAAAAGGTCTAAAATGCACAGCTTCATCCTTTAAG
>NW_012151729.1:2919134-2921366 GCF_000956105.1 Propithecus coquereli
AAAAAAAAATTGGCTAGAGTTGGTGGTGCACACCTATAGTTCCAGCTACTCAGAAGGCTGAGGCAGGAGGATCGCTTGAGCCCAGGAGTTTGAGGTTACAGTGAGCTGTGATGATGCCACCGTACTCTACCCAGGGCAACAGAGTGAGACTGTGTCAAAAAAAAAAAAGAAAAGAAAAAACATCAACTGAGAATTAAGAAACCAGAATCCTGGTTCTGGCTTGTTTTATAATCTAGTGGCTTTGAGTAAGTTGTTTCTTTTCTTTGGGCCTTTTTCCTAATCTGCATGAGAATAGTGCTGAATTAAATCAGTGGCTCCTCAAATTTTCTAAATCATGGATGCTTCTCAAAACTGGATAAAAACCATGGCACCTATTCCAGGAAAATGCTCTCCCAGAGAAAAGTTTGTAGATAACTTGAGGGAAGTTCACGGCTCCTATGGAGCTCTATCTACAGAAGCCCCCAGATAAGAACACATGGAGCAGATAATCCCTGAGAGCTTTGCCAGTCCCAGTGTCCAAGGTTCTAAGACTTTTAGAAATCTACTTACAAGAGAATACTTATGAAAGCCCTAATTACCATCTACTGCCCATATACAGTACTGACCAGTTTGATGGAGGTGGGGTTCTCCACAACCGAGTAGGCAGGCAGAGGCAACATGATGAATTGTGTGGCTGGTGCAGAGGAGCTACTCTCATTGGAATCCTGCGGGCAATGGAAAGAACAACGATTTCACTGAAACAGAGTGAAGAACACTCAGGGCCCTCCACAACAATGGAAGACTAGATCAAGTCCACTAACCACAGACAACATACTTACCTAATGTGCTTATCAAAAGAAATAAGTCTGCAATTATCTAAAAATAAAAAACTTAATTAAGAACAAAGAAAGGCTGAGCATGGTGGTTCACACCTGTAATTACAGCTACTTGAGAGGCCAAGGTAGGAGAATGGCTTGAGGCCAGGAGTTCAAGACCAGCCTAGGCAACACAGTGAGAACCTGTCTTTAAAACATAAAAAAAATTAGCTGGGCATGGCGGTGCATGTGCCTGTAGTCCCAGCTATGCAGGAGGCTGAGGTGGGAGGATCCCTTGAGCTCAGGAGTTTGAGGCTGCAGAAAGCTATGATCATACCACTGTACTCAAGCCTGGGTGACAGAGTGAGACCTCATCTCTTAAAAACAACAGAAAACGAACACAGGACCCAGAATTCAGATATATAAAAATAGACTCACAGTCACTGACTGAAACAATGAGCAAAATCCAATAGAGAAATCCCTGGACACACAACAGAAGCTAGTTATTTGCATACGAATATATTCAGCCACTGGCTTTTACCACCTCCACTGATCTCCCTTTGAACAAAATGCACTACAATGGGTTATTACATTTTAGCTACAAACAGAAACTACTCATTCATTAGTCATGTTCCACATCTAGATTAATGCTGGAAAGAAACATTTCCCTGTCAGATGTGTTCTGTGACTTATGAATGTTTACTCAGCTATTAATTCCAGCTTCCCTAGCCTGGCCAAAAAGCAAAACCTCCCCTGGGGAAACACCAAAATGCCAGTAGCTTCCCCTGCCAGGAATCCTAAGGAAAAGGCAATTATGACAGTGGTACCAAATCAAGGATGAGTGTGAAGTGGTGTTGCACCAAGGAAGGAGACCAGGCCTTGGGTTCCAACTTTGCCACCAACACAATGAATGATGACCTAGGAGTAAGGCACCTCAACTCTTGGGCCCTAGGTTTTCTCCTCTGTTCTTCCTATTTCACAGGTGTGTCTTCATGAGTTCATGAGGTAAGGAATGAGGAAACCTTCACTCTGTAAATTATAAAAGATTCTGAGAAAGACTATTATTACTAGAATATAAAAACATTACTAATCTTTTCTCAGACTGTGACCCAATGTAGAATCTTCATTCTGAACACCCCCAGAAAGCAGAGTCAAACTTTAAAACAGGTTAATCCTACAAGTATATTACCAGGCACTTGTAAATACTCCTCATATTCAAGGCTGACATTTCAGTCCCAAATATCACTCATAAAATACTTTTCTAGAAAAGCTTGGCTGACACTAGAGTACGAAAGAACAGTCATTTCTAGGAGGACAAAGACTCAGGATAAATAAGCAAATTCTCCATGAATCAAGTTGCAGTGGCTGTTCCTGTTTTAAGATACTGCAACTTGGCCAGGCACAGTGACTCACACCTGTAATCTGTAAGCTCAGCACT
>NW_012151729.1:2921416-2923772 GCF_000956105.1 Propithecus coquereli
AAACAAAGAAAAAATTTCTTGAGAGACACTAGCACTAGGTCTTCCTGACTCTAGAAGTGATAATATGAAGAGCAACAGTAGAGATAATAATTATACTGTTGTCAATTATGATAGCAGGGAACATTCATTGAGGATTTCCTATGTACCAGATCTGGTACCATTAATTCTACATGGATAATCTTATTTGACCCCTCTAACCACCCTAATGAGGTAGGTACTACTATTAACTTCCCTTTATAGATGAGAGAAAACCTAAATCAAGGAATAGAGATATAAAATGATTTCCCCAAGATTATAGTTAAAAACATGGGAAGCAGGCATCTGAACTGAGGAAGCTGACTCCAGAATTATATTAATTATTATCCTGTCTCCTGGAAGTGGTGCTTCTCTAAACTTACCCAGAGGCCAAAACATTCATCCAGAGGGCAAAAGTCACCATCCCAGTATTTCTCATAGACATGTACCATGGAAATTGCCCCAGAGGAGTTTAAAGGTATGCTGCTATACAGGTTTTCTCTACACAAATATGTTTGGACCATGCTGAGTTAAACACGTAACAATCGCAATCCTATCCTAAGCAATTTTCACTAAAATAATACTTTCTTTCTTTTTCTACCTATCCAAATTCTATTGATTCTTCAAAACCATCTCCTCTATAAAGCATTCCCTGTCTATTCTAGTCCTTATAAACATCTCTCCTCTCTGAGAATTTACTGCCTTTCCACTCATTTTAGCCCTAAAAATTCAGTTTCATATAGAAAAAGTATGTTTTATCTAGTTAGTGCCAAGCATATAACAGGTAACAACATTCACTGAACTGAACTGCAGAGGAGCACAGCTTGATGCTCATTTATTTATTTACGGAGCATTTTCTACTGGCAAAGGTTGTGGAGGATACAGAGATCATTAAGGAGTTCACAACCTGACAAATGGAAACACTGGTAAATGGTGATGACTGCTAAATGAAAAAGCACTAAAGGCATAAATAAAGTCATTCATTCTTCCCTAAGGAAACCTAGGGATGTTTCATGGAATAACTAACATTTATAATGAACCATGGTTATGCATTCATATCAGACATAAAATAACCAACTAGTTTGTTTACACGAGAGAGACAGAGAGAGAGAGAGAAAGGGAGGGAGGGAGGAGGGCGGGGAGGAAATGAGTAATTAACATGGGAATTATGAAGCAATTAAAGATAATATTTTTGAAGAATATTTAATGGCATGATATGTTAAATGGAAAACAACAAAATACAGAACTTATTTTATTCACAGAAAAAGACTGGAAGAAAATACACCAAAATGTTAACTAATAATGCCTTTCCTTTGGATGGTACGAGATTATGGACAACATTCTATTTTTCTTTCCTTCTTTATTTTTTAAACAAACTGTTTAAAAAATGAAAATGATTTACTTTTCTAGCCAGAAGATAAAAATAAACATTAACTTTTAAAAAGTCACCTGTTCCTAAGGGCAACAGGAAACCCACTTTGTGGGGCTTCCAAAGCAGCAATGGCCAATGGACCTTACCTTTGGGATCCACTTCCCTCCTAGGAAGTTACCACAGGTAGGGCACTTAGGTGGTTTGTGCCTGGTGACATATGTAAAGGAACAACCTGGGCTGGTGCATGTCCCATGGCCCCGGCGGGTGTATGTAGTGGTCTGTAAAGAACGAGTATGTCAAAATCAATACCACAATCCAACTTCTCCCATACCCTGATGGCCATTATGATCATAACAATACCAGGAGGATACCAGCTTATAGAACGATAGCCAATTCATGATATCATAAAAGGTCAGAGTTGGAAGGGCCCTACGGTACAACGAATTCACTTTTTAGAAGCAGAGAATCTGGGTTCAATAAGGAAAAGACAGCTGCCCAAGATTACACAGGTATCAGAACAACAAAGAAAGTAAAGTTGCTATCGCAGTATCACAAATTGCTAAATACTTTACCAGTATCTCATTTAATATTCTCAGCAACACTATTAAGTACATACTACTACTACTGAGGTTGAGAGTGGTTAAATGCTTTGCCTCAAATCATCACTCAAGGTCAGAGACAGACCTTGAACCCAGATCTCTCTGATTCTTAGTCTAAGATCCCTTCTATGCACTCAGCTGCACCCTCTAGATCTGAATACTTCAAATAATTTGTTTCATCTTCATTCTTGTTAGTTAAAAATCGGAGCCAGGGCTGGGCGCGGTGGCTCACACCTATAATCCTGGCACTCTGGGAGGCCGAGGCGGGAGGATTGCTTGAGCCCAGGAATTCGAGACCAGCCTGAGCAACAGCGAGACCCCGTCTCTACTATAAATAGAAAGAAATTAGCCAAACAACTAAAAAAAAAAA
>NW_012151729.1:2923822-2924615 GCF_000956105.1 Propithecus coquereli
CACGCACACACATATTTGTACGTGTTTAAAATTATCCCTAGAAACATACAAAGTTGGGAATATTGACTAAATCTGGGAAATGGAATTGGATGACTGAAGGATGGGATAGAAAGATTTTTACATACATATTCCTTATCCCTTTTGAGTTTGAATTGTGTGAACACACTTCCTACTTGACAATAAAAATTTTAAAATCATAATAATAAAAACCAGAATTTCTAAACCTTGTTACTTAAGGTTGAGTATCCCTTATCCGAAATGCTTGGGACGAAAAGTGTATTAGATTTCAAATTTTTTTTGGATCGTGGAATATGTGCATTATATTTACCAAATTATCATCTCTAACACAAAAATCCAAAACCCTCCAACATGCTTTTAGCTTCGCATCAGTGCTCAGATTTTGGATTTCAGATTTTTGTATTAGAGATACTCAACCTGTATTAACATTTTGGGGCAGATAATTCCTTGTTGTGGGAGGCTATCCTGTAGAGGATGTTTAGCATCCCTCTAGATCTCCACCCTCTAGATGCCAGTAGCACACCCCATCCCCAGTTATGACAACCAAAAATGTCTGTAAGCATTGCCAAAATGTCCCCTGGGGGCAAACTGTTCCCAGCTGAGAGCCACGAATATGAACAAAATAAGGGCCTTCAGTTACAAGAACACAACTGCCTCTAGGAAGGGCTACATGTAGAACCCCATTAATCTTTTAAGGAGGAAGAAAATAACTCAAACTTATTGACTTCCTCCTATTTAAAAAGTGCTGGGTTGCAAGCTTTACTTTCAGTCTGTA
>NW_012151729.1:2926305-2928314 GCF_000956105.1 Propithecus coquereli
CTAAGGGCAGCTGTAACTGAATCCTCATTTCCCCATTATGAAATAACAGAGGATTGGGCTCTCAGTGTTTGTCAACAGAAGCAAGCAAGCATTTTGGGCAACCCAATTCTTCACTGGGCAGGACCCTCCCTATATACTGTAGGAAGTGCAGCATCTGCAGCTAAAGTTATTACTCAAAACCCCACATTTCCAAAGCCATCTGGGTGGTATACTACCCCTAGTTAAGAACCAGTAACAGATAACCTCTAAGAGCTCGCTAGTAAAAGCATTCTCAGATTCTAACACACAATATCCCCTTAGAATGAGTAAACATGGAGAAAAATTCCAAGTAAACTACACAGAACTTATTTATCATTGGAGAGGGAAAATTCAGCAGAAAAACAGGAGACTGAACTTACTTCTTGAGATCTTTGAGCAAAGCACTGCCTACTAAGTAGGCTATTTTAGACAAAAATTGTTGCAGGAAAATTGGGTAACTTACTCTGAGCCAAAACCTCTACCCAGTGGCCTCACATTTCCTTAACTCAGCCTACTCATTTTAGATGTTACTTTCTTTCAAGAGGGAAGGTAAATACAACTAGCTGCCTACTCAGAGGCCTCAATCACTGCCATCTGAAAGCCCACAAGAATGAAGCCTTCAGCTAACCAGCATTATATGCTTTCTTTTGTTCCATCCAACTCATTGGAACTATGGCACACATTTCGGCTAATTTTAGCCAGTATGAACTCTAGAACAATACAAGAAAAGGGGAGTCATTTCCTGACTGGCACAAACACATTTGGAGCTTTTAGAAACGATTTATACTTCCTACCTCAAAAAACAGAACTCGAGAAATCTTATTCTGCAGCACTAAACAGCATAGCAATATCCAAGAAGTATGGTTTAGCAGAAGAGGCACTGGGATAGCTGGGTGAACTTAGCCAAGTCACTTCTCTTGAATCTATTTTTCCTTAGCTAGAAACTTAGAGATAAACTAGCTAGCTGATAACTGAAGTCATTTTTATCTCTAAAATTCTAAGTGCACCGATGTTAAAATGTTACCTGTTTTCCTTCTCACACTCGTTCTGTTTCTATGAAATTTAGAAATCACAATATCTATTCTTTTTTCTTCCTCCCCCTCCAACTTGAACAGAAGTACAGTATCTACTCTTTTCATGGTAATTCTTGCAAAAAACACTGGGAAGAAAAATTCAGACTTAGCAGTCAAGATGGAGACAAGTAAGAAAAAATTCTTTTCAGGCCATGAACTTGATCTTAGGAAGAGAACCATGGTTCAATAGTTATTTCAATCAAGGGGGGCGGGGGCGGGAGGCAGGAAATCACACATATAAGAAACGTAAAGGAAAGCCAAAGTGAAAACAGAGCCTGAAGGAGAGACGAGCCCACCATGATCACTTACACCCTTCCACACCAATTATTGGAAATAAGGTCATTTAATACATCTGCTTTGCACTGGGGACGAGGCACCCAAGGAGGATTCTGACTATCCAACTCAACCTCCCTACTGCAACTGAAGTGCATTTTTGGGGAATAATTAGAGAGGGGATAAATTAATGGCTTCACAGACACATACCAGAGAAGATGGGCACAAGGGGCACAAGGAACTCAGCAAAAGTCCTGGCCGGGCACTGTAGCTCACACCTGTAATCCTAGCACTCTGGGAGGTCAAGGAAGGAGGATCACTTGAGGTCAGCAGTTCAAGACCAGCCTGAGTAAGAGCGAGACCCCCACCTCTACTAAATATAGAAAAAAGGATCCGGGATGCACTTGTCCGTAGTCCTAGCTACCTGGGAGGCTGAGACAGGAGGATCGCTTGAGCCCAGGAACTGGAAGTTGCAGTGAACTATGACAACACCACTGCACTCTAGCCAAGGGGACAGAGCAAAACTGTCTCTAAAAAAAACCCCCCCAAAAAACAAAGAAAAAATTTCTTGAGAGACACTAGCACTAGGTCTTCCTGACTCTAGAAGTGATAATATGAAGAGCAACAGTAGAGATAATAATTATA
>NW_012151729.1:2928364-2929654 GCF_000956105.1 Propithecus coquereli
CCATTAATCTTTTAAGGAGGAAGAAAATAACTCAAACTTATTGACTTCCTCCTATTTAAAAAGTGCTGGGTTGCAAGCTTTACTTTCAGTCTGTACAGTCAACCTGGAAGGATAAGATTTTTTTAATACCCAACTCAAGATTTTTCAGAGGAGTGAAATGAAGTCAAGGGATATGAAGTAAATATATGCTCAAAGTCAAACCAAAGCCAGGGACAGTCACAGCCAAAACTGAGTTCTCTGACCACCAGCCCAGACTCTTTCTATAGGACACTTTAATAGGGCTTCTCTTTCTAAATCCAGCATCTAGAGTTGGTAAGTTATAACACTGTCCACAGCCTGTACCAGCAGACTTTAATAACTGCTTTAGGGAGACTGACAAGAGATGCACAAGTAATCTTGTGGTGCAGGGACAGCTGACTCTACGGGCAAAGGTAAATCATTACATTATCTCTAGGCCCTGGTTCTGTATCTCTAAAACAGGAACCACTAACTGGGCTCTGCTGCCTCTCTTGGGCATGCTGTAAGGAACGTGAAATAAAACAAACATGAGGCATTTCCAAAGCTGCTATCCTAAATACAGCCCTGTAATATATAAATACATTGACTTACCCTGTAGGTTTTTTAGGAGCAGGGAGTGAACTGGAGGTGCCAATCCCCTCAGCTGGTGGTATGTCTGCTCCGGGACTGTCATTCTCAGATGTCCCCAGAGTAACCTCAGGCTGCACACCACTTTTGACGACCGGTGTCTTAGTGACCGCGATACCACACTTCCCAGGAGCTTCCTTGACCAAAACATGGGCATCGGAGATGATCACTTCCTCCCACTCATTCTCCTTACCCACTTCTCTTGGAGTAGCTACACTTAGGAGCTGGCTTACAGCTTCTGAATTCTCCAGAGTCAGTTTAGAGGCATTTTCCTTAGAGGAATTTTGCTCAGTGGTGACAGGCTGCTGACTTCTTTTAACTACAGAGCCTCTGGAAGAGACACCAGGAGCCAATTCTACTTTGACTTTGGCTGGCTTCTCCTAGAAAAATAAGAATACCTTGCATGCATAAAGCATTTTACAGTTGACAACAACATTCATGAACATTCATTAATTTTATCATCTTATTAATAACATATGAGCAACAGACAAAGAAATTGAGGTCTATAGAAAGAAACTAACTTAAGTTCCTAAATATAAAATTGGCCTGAATCTAAGTCTTCTGACTACAGGTTCCTTACACTATAGTATTAAATGCTTGGATTAGGATAAAGCTGTTGTCCTCCTAACAAATTCCTTATTGACA
>NW_012151729.1:2941409-2943083 GCF_000956105.1 Propithecus coquereli
AGGAATTTGAGGTTACGCTGAACTATGAACAGGCCACTGCACTCCAGCCTGAGTGACAGAGCAAGATCCTGTCTCTAAAAAAAAAAAAGAGAGAGAGAGAGAAAAAAAGAAAAAAAAAAGAGCCAGGGACAGTAGCTCAGCCAGCACTTTGGAAGGGTGAAGCAGGAGGACTGCTGTAGACCAGCCTGGGCAACACAGTGAGACCCTGTCTCTACAAAAAATTTAAAAACTGGCTAGGCATGGCGGTGCACACCTGTAGTCCAGCTACTTGGGAGGCTGAGGTAGGAGGATCGCTTGAGCCTAGGAGTTAGAAGTTGCAGTGAGCTATGATCATGCCACTGCAGTCCAGCCTAGGTGACAGAGTGATAGCCTATCTCTAAAAGCAACCAAACAAAAAATCTCCCCAAGAATCAGACTTGCAGTTAAAAACCTTCACACAAAGAAAACTCCAGGCCCAGTTAACAGTACTGGTAATTCTACCAAACATTCAAGAAAGAAAATTGAAGAGGACAAAACACTTCCCAACTCATTACGAGGCAAGCATTACCCTGATACAAAAACCAGACAGAGACTACAAGAAAATTAGAGACCAACATACCTCATGAACATAGATATAAAAATTATAAACAAAATTTTAGCAAATCAAATTCAACAATACATAAGAGGGATAATACATTATTGTCAAGTGGGGTTTATCCTAGGAATACAGGGTTGGTTTAACATTCAAAAAACAGTGAGGTTTTGCCACATTAACCAATAACAAAAGAAAATCTGTATGGTCATCTCAACAGAAAAAAGCATTTGACAAATTCCAGCGACCACTCCAAATAAAAACTCGAGAAAATTAGGAATAGAAGGGAACTTCCCAAACTTGATAAAGGGCATGTATGAAAAACCTATAGCTAATATCATACTTAACGGTGAAAGACTGAATCCTTTCCCCCTAAGATGAGGAACAAGACAAAAATATCTGCTCTTAACACTTTTAGTCAGTCTTGTACTGGATGTCCTAGACCACAAAATAAGGCAATAAAAAGGAATAAGGAATCCAGATCAGAAAGGAAGATATAAAACTATCTTTACTTATAGACAACATGATTATCCATGTAGAAAACTCAAAGGAATCTGCAAAAAAAGTTACCAGCACTATTAATTGAGTTTAGCAAAGGTGTAAGATAAAAGCTCAACATATAAAAAAAAATCAACTGTATTACTATATACTAGCAATGAACAAGCAGATATTAAAAGAAAAATTTTTTAAATGCCATTTATAATAGCATCCAAAAATATGAAATATTTAGGGATAAATCTCAGCTCCAGTGCTGATGTGGGTGATGGGAAAAACATCAACTGGGCCAGGCATGGTAGCTCACGCCTGTAATCCTACCACTCAGGGAGGCCAAGACAGGAGGATTGCTTGAGTTCAAGACCAGCCTGAGAAGAGTGAGACCCCGTCTCTACCAAAAATAGGAAAAAAAAAAAAAAAAAAATTGGCTAGAGTTGGTGGTGCACACCTATAGTTCCAGCTACTCAGAAGGTTGAGGCAGGAGGATCGCTTGAGCCCAGGAGTTTGAGGTTGCAGTGAGCTGTGATGATGCCACCGTACTCTACCCAGGGCAACAGAACAAGACCGTGTTCCCCCCCCCCCAAAAAAATTATAAATGCTCAGCTGCA
>NW_012151729.1:2944038-2962136 GCF_000956105.1 Propithecus coquereli
TTTTTTAATGAACAAAGAAAGATAGAAAAAACTATTACCACAGGGAAATGTGCTATCCTCATGATATAGATGAGAAAACAGAGGTTTTGACACTTAGGACTCCCAAGATCCATAAGTAAGTAGTGAGAGAATCCAATTCGGACCCTGTCAAATGTTCTCAGTACCCTATTAATCTGCCTTAACCAGGCAAGTGGCATGCTTCATTCATTATTGCAAACAGCACTGAGGCAACAATAATAAAAAGGATTTAGGCCTGAGACAGATTCCTTTGCAGGGATACCTTCTCTCTTCTGCCCAGGCCATAGCATGCTGGTTCTTTTAACCTGACCAGAAAAACTTACATCTCTCTGATGATGCTACTCTATGCAGAGTACAGAAGGGAGGCTATACACTAGGGCATGGTGGCAGTTTCCCCACTTCCAGGGGACCAGTTGTAGGATCACTGAAACTGCTGCTTTCCCCTCAACTAAGCATGATACTTAGATCACTGGAAAGAGACGTGCTCCTTCTTAGATGTAAGTCCCACCAACCTGGCCTTGAAGAGAACGTCTTTCTTTCTACCCCGTCTGTGCTCAGAAAGATCTTTTGAAAATTCTCCTAACACAGTTCAAGGTACCACTGTTTGCTAAAAAAGTCTTCAGGAAAGATAAAATCCTAACCAATACTACTAGCTTGACTCAGAGATGACACAAATACCATTTTCAGCTCTCCTGCTAATGTAGCTTAAGTACCATATCATTTCATGTGAAGAAAATTCTGGCTAAGCTAGGCAAAGAGGAGTTGGTAAGAGTGCCTGAGAGATTGCAGTGAACTCTGGAGTAAGCCCAAGGGCAAGAAACACTCAAGAGAACTGCAATCCCACTAGAAGTGTCACACTAGCACTCTGAATTACCACTGCTCCAGAACCATACTGCATGGTACTGCCTTTTTGTATCTTCAGGTAAACAATCAGTACCAAAGCTACTTACCCTCATGACTGTTACCACTGACACACTCTCCCCAAGCTGGGGGTGAGGCAGAGCCAGGCTTCCAGTGGGGAGGTCTGGTGAGCTGTTCATTAAGGTCTCTTCAATCACCAGGCTTGTCTGGTAAGGTTGGTGGCTCTCCCCTACCTCCAGGGAAGTCTCCTCTAGGAGCACATCCTGGCTGAGGATCTCTGAGGTGGCAATCTCCTGTACAGCACCTGGCTGGGTAAGGGCTCCCACCTCCTCAGCTAAGGCCTCCACAGCCAGGCACTGCTCTGCCATGCCTGCATGGCTGGGCACTGTCTCCGGGGCAGCGCTGGACACAAGAGGAGGTCCTTTGGGGGACATCTGGTTCTGAGCCACACACAGCTCTAGCTGAGGGCAGCTCCGGTCCTCCTGCAGGCTGCTCTTAGGGATGATGATGTAATCTGAGCGGGGTAGGATCTTGCGGAAACCTGGGATGTCCGGAACCACAGCGGTCAGTGCAGACAGCTTAGAGTTCTGCGGATGAGGAAACCAGGAAGGGAGAGACAAGCAGAGATAAATGGACTAAGACTACATGGATATATAGTTATTAGCTCATTTTTTTCTGTAAAAGGGACCTGAACAACTCTATTCTCTGGACCTAACGCAGATAGGGTCAGCCTCTGTTAACGGCAATGTCATCTTCATTTGAATCACACTTTAGCCAATGTAGCTTTTACTTGTTCAATCAGAAAGGAAACTGAGAACATGGATTGAACTCTGGAAAGGGCACTGACCTTGGCATGTGAAATGGTGAGCTGGAACCCAAGGTCTGGCATAGTCCTGAGCAAATCCTTTCCCTTCTTTAGGCCTCAGCTGCCCCATCCATAAAACAAGGGAGCTGAATCTGGCAATTTATGAGTTCCTTTTGAGCTCTGACACTTTAGGATTTCAAAGAAGCATGAGATTCAAACACCAGAATGTATTTTAAACCGCCCCCCCAAAAACCAGAAAACAATACAAGTCAACAGGCTAAGTTGGAACTCAAGGCAGCAAGTAAGGATTCTGACCTCACTGCTTTCTCCAAGACTTATAAACAAGAGGATGAACAGATCACAGAACCATGAAGGCTTCATGAGAAGGCTTTGTGAAAGAAGAAATATATACAAAAGAGGATACCTGATAAGGTCCTGAATATATTAAAGGGAAAAAAAAAAGAAAAATAAAAAGGATCTAGTATCTTCAGGTTGAGAAAATGTTTTTGAACCCTTTATACAATTTTACTTTAAAAATGACAATACTAAATTACATACTACTATTATTCCCATTTAACAAATGAGGAAATTGAGAATAAAGCTCAGGTAGATAAACTTTCCCAAAACACAAAATTAGTAAGTAGTAAAGCTGGGACTGGACTCCAGGCCAGGTCTTCTAAGGATGAAGGATGAAACACAACCCTGCATGGTTAACGGGCATCAAGAAAAAGTCATTTCGGTTTTTTCAATTTAAACTGAAAGTCAATTTAAACTGAAAGAAAATGAAAAAGTTCAAAGTGAATCGTTAAGTAAAAACTGAAATTAAATGGAAAAAAAAATTTCAGAAGCATCTTTTAAAGGAACACTAAAGTCAGTTACAAAAGGATCCTTAAATAAATCAAAAGCAAGAAGTCGATGAGACTACTTAAGGCACAAAGGAGGCACTCAGAAATGAAAAGTTAAAAGCAGCACTCAGATGAAACACTAAAGCATCTCCCTGAAGACGGGGATGGGGGGGTGGGGAAGAAACACTAAAGCAGACAGACCAAATCCTTTGTGGAGCCTTTATTGGAGAGGTAATGGGGAAACGACATTCTCAAGTGACCCTCTGAAGCAGACAGGTTAGGAGAACAAGACTAAATGGTGGTAAATACACATAGGACGGTCTGGACTTAACAAATCCAAGCACAGAGAAACCAGGATGGCCTGGAAGGCGCAACACTGGAACCATGGTTCCTGCACTTGGCAGGAGACCTGCCACAAAGGCTTTGACAGGCTCCCAAGGTATGTAGGTAGGAGGGTCTCACCTTCACACCAAGCAATCTGGGAGAGGTCAAATAAAGCTTCGCCCAGACTTGGTATGTTCCCGATGCTCAACATATGCCATCTTTCCTTATATATGGTCACTGGATATTTAATCTACCAAAAGGTGATATCTATTGACCAAGTCAGTACGTGCCAAGCATCAGCGAGGTGGTTTACATTATCCGTTTTAGGTAGTATTAGTAGATACGATTTGTATTTTACAAATGAGGAAACCAAGACTCAAAAGTGAAATGATTCTTCCAAAGTCACTCAGCTAGTTATTATCAGAGTTAATCTATTCATGTTCTTGGTGGCAATGGTAGAGACAGTGGTAGATACAAATCAGGATATGGATAAGGAAGAATCACTGCAGATGATTTAAACTTTTTTAGTCTTCATAAGGATCTACATTAGCATCTAGTTTTAAAAACCAAATCACTCTAAGAGTAGGTAACATTTTCTTTATCCTGGCTAAAAAGCTTGCTGATTTTATAATGGGGAAACCAAAGAGAATAGGTATTCTTTTCTTAGACTCCACTTCCCCTCCCCCACAGGGATTATTTCCCAGATTTGCTATTTATGAACAAGTCATCTAGCAAAGAGAGTAGAGTGGCATCTCCAAGACTGTAGGTAACACAAAGCTCTTCTAGGAAGAGGAATGCCAAGCCAGTAAATACAAAATAGTCTAAATGGCAGTGGCAGACAAGCTCCAGTAAGGGAAAATACAGCCTGTTGTGCTACAACATAGTTGTGTTCCTGAGGAATCTTTGCTCTACTTTATCAAAAAAGAAGTTAGAGACAATTGTTTCAATTGAAAAAGGCAGTTAAGGTTAAACTGCCTTTTGATTATTTTTCCTGCAGGAATTTCAGTTAAATAATTATCAGTATATTTTGTTATTCTGAACTAAAATGACAAAATGGCTGACAAACATAAATCTAAATGCTTCCTTGCTAGTTCTTTAATCCAAGCACTCCAAAGCCTCAGTCTCCTCCATCTCTTTGGCTTTAATCTTGCATTTCTGCTTCTACCATAGTTCACGACTGCCAGCAGTAAAAGAATGTGGTACTGTATTACACAAGCAGCTGCATCCACCTCTAAACATGCAAACATAATTCCTGATTATGACTGACAGTACAACACCAATTAATCACATTACATTTGTAACATGAAAACTCATGATGTAGGAGAAATACCTATATAAGCTACTGTATTAAAATTACTCTATTAAAGATACTGTATTAAAGGTACTACTAACTACCCACAAGAATAAGCTCCATATACCCACAAGAATAAGCTCCTAGTTATGTTGGTAAAATTCAGAAAAGGAATCCAAGGCTTACTGCAGAGAACTCAGAAAATGTCAGCTTAATGTATTGCTACAACCAAAGAGGACAAGAGAGTACAAGGGGATCATCAAGAAGGAAACAGGCAATACCAGACTCAAGAAACACAAAATGACAAAAGTTTTCCCAAGAAAACAAAAAGCAATAGGAGAACAGGGGGGTTGGTCTCCCCAACGCCTTCACCATTGAACCAATGGGAAAAGCAGCTGGAAAAAAAATTACTTACAGGATCCAAACCTTCTTTCTCTAGTTTGGCTTTCTCCAAGTAGTAACTTCTCTCGGCCACGCTGAGAAGCCTCCAGCTCTCACTTATCTTCTTATTGATCTCAGACTGAGGAAGGTGGGGGAGCTCCTGCTGCACTTTCAGGTAGATGTCGTAATAGTACAGAAGATAAGCAGACCTGAGGAAGCAAGGACTTCTTCAGGCTTTCCCTTATACAACCAGTTAAGTACTACAATGTTAGGGTTTGGATAGTCAAGAGGCTGATACAAAACCAAGCTTCTCATTTCAAAGCATTTATCTAAATAGGGACTGAAATTCAAGCAAAGAAATTAAAATAATATCCCCAGATGGTATTTGGGAGGGCAAAATGGATGGTAAAGACAGCAAGTGGTTTGCTGTTTTCCCTTCAGAAACCTGGAAGCAAAGGCTCATCTGGTTTACTTTCCCACAGATCCTTTTTCTGCAGGAATAATTGGCTTTTAAACCCAACATATGTAAAGAAAGATACAAATGTCCTCTCACTCCACTTTCAGGGAAAGCTTAATACTCAGGGGGCTGATTACTCAAAATGGTTATCATTCACACTCTTTATTCATCTACCCGGCCTTTGGTCATCGAACTGGTCAACAGCAACTCCCCAAGGCTGAGAGAGGAAAGCAAGCAGAATTATCAAAATGACCCAACGCTGCTGGCTTCAGCAAGAAGTTTGGAGTGATCACAGTCAAGAGGGAGATTAGAGCTACAATGTGGACATTCTGTATAGGTATCATTGGTGCTATTTTCTAATTCTGTAATTAATGCCTTGTTTTAAATATTTAAATAACAATGGCATAATAAAAAATAATGTAGCTTTTTTGTACATAGCTTCTACCATCTCTGTATGGTGTGATTTCCTGTGACACCCTGGCAACAAAGTCTGGTCAGGAATGGCAAATGCTGGCATAAATCTGGCCGCTTCCCGCTCCCCATTTCTCTCTTCCCCCACCTCACTCTGAGACTTCAACTATTATACTCTTTCCCCAAGAATCTTAGAGTCCTGTGTGAAGACTCTTCACACAGTTTTCTAAGCAGCTTCTGTTTATAAATGCCAGCAGCAACCAAAACGTGTTGTCTAACCTGGGTTTCTTGGCCTTTTCTCCATGTATTTTATACTTTTTCTTCTTCTTGGGTGGCCCAGGGGAAGTATAACAGTAGGCTTCCTCAATTTCCTCCATCACGACAGTTACCTCAGTACCATCATATGATGCATCCATGGCTAGAGGAAAGGAAAGTCAAACACAAAGTTTCAAGAATCTACCCTAAAAGGGGCAGCAGCCTCCTGGATCCCTTACCTCTGCCAGGGCCTTAAAGCTTAGCCATTTCCCAAACCCAGCAGATCCTAAGAAGCACCTGGGGTACTAGTCAAAAGTTCTGACCCCTCCCTCATATATTTCATCACCTTAAGCAAATAGCTTCACCAATTCATTCAAACATGTAATAAGTGCCTATATGTTAGAGATTTCTTTATACACTGCTGGCCTGTGCAATTTTGGGAAGGTCCTTTAGCTGCTTTAGGTTCAGTTCTCTCTCTTATATATTAAAAAAGAGACATCTCACCCACCTTCCCATAGATTTATAATGGTAAGACTCAAAGGATATAACACACACACAGAGCTCTATTTAAGAACAGTCAAGCGCTATATAAATAAAAGGGTTCATTTTATATTAAAGATGATTATCTGTGGCTGAGATGCTTAACAACCTGCCCAAGACCAGCAGGCCCAAATAGGGACTTGGGAGATAGGTTTTTAATTCAAAAATTGAACTCTGGGCAGAGCGAGGTGGCTTCATGCCTATAATCCTAGCACTTTAAGGTGGGAGGATCGCTTGAGGTCAGGAGTTCAAGACCAGCCTGAGCAAGAGCAAGACCCCATCTCTACAAAAAATAGAAAAATTAACCCGGCATGGTGGTATTCACCTATAGTCCCAGCTACTCAGGCGGCTGAGGCCGGAGAACTGCTTGAGCCCAGGAGTTTGAGGTTGCAGTGAGCCATGATAACACCACTGTACTCTAGCCCAGGAAAAAGAGCAAGACCCCGTCTCAAAAAAAAAACAAACAAATTAAAAAAACAACTCTGGGTCTTCTTTCATTATGCCATACTGTTACCCATCTCTACTGGCAATGCTCTGAACCAGCACTATTAGTAAACTCTGTGATGACAGAAATGTTCTACATCTGTGCTGACCAATATAGTAGCCACCAGCCACATATGGCTTGAAATACGGCTAGTGTGACTGAAGAACTGAGTTAGTTTTAATTGCAATCAACTTAAATAGTCACATATGGCTAATGGCTATGGACAGAACAGGTGTAAACAGTAACCAGACAGACTGATATTAGCTCTCATGTGCTGGCCTATAAAAGAAAGAGTCTACTAACAGCTTTTATGTCTATAAAAAAAAAAGGCATTAAAAAACTTAATGACATACAATGGAACGGACTCTGAAAAATATGACCAAAAAAAAAAAAAAAAAAAACTTAATGACTAATTCAAGAAGGGCTAGTTTATTTGTGGCCAAGTTCTAAGTTGGAGTTCTACCACAAGACTCAATCCTTGGCCAGGTGTGGTGTCTCACGCCTGTAATCCTGGCACTCTGGGAAGCTGTGCTGGGAGGATTGCTTGAGGTCAAGAGTTCGAGACCAGCCTGAGCAATAGCAAGACCCCCATCTCTACTAAAAAATAGAAAAATTAGCTGGTCATGGTGGCATATGCCTGTAGTCCCAGCTACTGAGGGAGGCTGAGGGAGGAGGATTACTTGAGCCCAGGAGTTTGACATGGCAGTGAGCTATGATAACGCCCCTGCACTCTACCTGGGACAACAGAGTGAGACAGTCTCAAAAAAAAAAAAAAAAGATTCAATCCTTGGAGAGAGAAAGGTTCCCAGAAACCATCTGAATTTTATCAGAAGGAAATAACATAGTTGCTCCTAAAATCTGTCAGAAATGAATTTAGGATTCTGGGAAGACAGAGTTGTGGTAGTTAAACACAGGAATATGTGTAGTACAAAGCCCACTCACGTCTCATTTAGACCCTACTCCACAAGTGATAAGACGTGGATCCATGTCTAAACTCTAAACATGATCTCAGACAAGTCTATTTCACACCCCAAATTTCAGTTGTTTCTACTGTGAGATGAAGAGGGTAAATTTAGTGGCTCCTAACCTTTTGGAAGGCAAGAATTCTTTTGATGATATTGTGAAAGCTTAGAACTTTCCCCTAGAAAATGCAAACACACAGTATTTCACCTATAATTTTAAAGATATACTCCAGGTTAAGCACACAGTAGTCCTAAGGTTCTTTCTCATTCTGTGTCATCTCCAAATGATTCCTCTTTCCATTAAAAAAGAAAAGAAAAAACACCTACATTCTAACTGTCATAGCACAACCCAGGAAGAGAACAGTCTGCAACTTGGCTGGGGGTAAGCAATAGGCTGGTAAAGGATAAGGGAAGCTGGAGTCCAAATTAAGGCTACGTGGGGACTGTGCTCTTTTGCCCTTAATTGACTTCTCAGCCCTTGAAAGCCTTGTGGAGAAAAACAGTAACTGCAGAAGAGCATCTATAAAGAATGGCAGACAGGGTTTTAGCACTCGGAGCAAAACAAGTTAGGAAGCAAAGTCATTAGAACTACTTTGGGTTGGGGGCAGGAAAGACCACCCTGGGGCTTTTTTTTGTTTTAGTGCCCTATCCTAAGCCTGGGTCCAAGTTTGTTTTCAGATCCTAGACCTCACCACAGCAATGCAAAGAAAGGACAACATAAAGGTTAAAACCAAGGGCTCTTTCAAGCCAGCTATGGCTTGTTAAAAAGAAAGAAAGAAAACAAAAAAACCAAGGGCTCTGGAAGGCAGAAGATCTGGGTTCTAGTTTAGGCTACATTGCTTAACAGCACCAGCACGAAGCTCTATGACCTTAAGCAATCTACCTACCCTCTCTACGTTTCAGTTTTCTTATCTGTAAAACGGAGTTAAGGGTAGTATTTGAAATATGCGAGACACTTTGTACAATCAGGTCCTTCTCGGAACCTCATGAGATGGCCTTTGACGGCTCAGCCATGGACTACGGTTTGACTCTGGCTAGTTCCTCTCCCTCTCTGGGTCTCGAATGTCCTATAGTGAGAGAAGGAGGAGGACACTAAGGCTCACTGGTCCTACTTCGTGGAAGAGGCAACAGAGGCTCAGAGAGCCGCAGCACCCAGCTTGAGGTCGCCCAGCGGGTCGGCGGTGCGGCGTGGCCCTCGAGGGCGGGACTTACCCAGAGGAGCGTACAAGCCTCGCGGCTCACATTCCCGGAGGCGCCCGGCCCTGGGGCTCGACGAGGGAGCTGGCGGGCGCACTTGCGCTCCCCGCTGTCGTCGAGAAGCGGCTCCAGTCGTGACAGCGGCAACAAGGAAGTGGAGGCGAGGGCTCGCGCGCGCATCCCGGGGGCTGGAGGAGCCCCGGCCCCGCGGCCCCGCCCGGAGACACACGGCGCGGAGTCGCGACAGTCCCTCTCGCTCTCCCTCCTTGGAGTCGCGATATGGAGTCGTGAAGGGCAAGTGTAAGAGCACAGGTTCGTTCCGCAGGCTCCTCACAGACGCCTGCCGAGGGCCCCGGGGGTCAAGCCCCGGGGAGCTCGAGGAAGACAGCAAGAAGACGGGCGTCACCACAGCACCGGTTCGGAGGCGGCAGCAGCACACCACAGATCGCCAGGGAGACCCGTCCCAGCGGCCCTCGCGGCGCACCGGAAGCGGCCAGCGGCGCGTGACTGCGTGCGACCCCTCGCGCAAGCGCAAAGGCCCAGCCCCAGCTGGAGGGCGGCCCATAGGAACTGCATAAAGGCTTGGAGTGGGGCTGCTAAGGCGAACGGATTGCTTCCGGTGAGAGGTCCCGGGCGGAGGAGGAAGCTGTGGCTGCCGGCGGTGGGACGCCCCGGCCGCTCAGCCCCCCGGGCACTGCTGTGGGGCGTTCAGGTAACAGGGGCGGGGCTGTGCCGAGCGTGAGGGGTCAAGGCCCCGCCTCACCTCTCAGAGCCACGTCGGGCGCTGGGGAGCGTACAGCACCACCCTTTCCGCAGCTCGGCACTCAAGGCCTGACCCCGGTCGTCGGTTTGTCCCCGCTCATTCAGGATAGGGCTCATAGTGCTATTAATACATCAAGCCCCCCTCCTCACTCCAGTGATCTGCCCTCAATCCGTCTCTACCACTGTCCCACGGATAGTAATGGTAGTGAGTTCCTGGAATGACTCAAGCTGAGCTGAATGACTTTGGAGAAGCTCCAGAAATCAGAGATTGGATTGTCCTTCCCGTCGATGTCACAGATTGTCCACATTTGTACAAGTTCCTATACGACCTTTCACTATGTTGCAAATACATTTCTAATCTGCCTACATCTTTCCATCTATCGCTGTCACCATCCTCCGCCTAGCCACCATCATTTGTCTGGACTGATGCAGTTCTGCCCACTCTATTCTTGTCCTTCAACAGTCTATTCTCCACAAAGCAGCCAGATTGATCTGTTTGCACTGTAAGTCTGATAGGTCACTTCCTGCTTAAAACCCTCCAGTGTCTCATTCACTTAGAATAAAATTCAAACTTACTAGCTTGACTAAGACTTTGTCTGGTTTGGCTCTTGCTTCATTCTCTGTCCACGTGTTCTCTCAATATGGGTTCTCAGAACAAGCTATATAGCATTCCCTAATGTTTAGAGCACTGGCTTTGTTGTGTGCCTCCTTGGGTTTCAATCCCAACCCTGCCACAAATAAGTTATATTAAACATGTAAGGTGCTTAACAAATCATGGTTTTGCAGTAGATCCTTCCATCTCAGTAAATGTCACCACCATCCACTGGACTGCTCAGCGCTCAAACTAGAAATCTGGGTCTTAGCCTTGATTCTTCCTTCAGCTCACATCCCGTCCATCAGCAAGGCTCTCCAAAACATAGCCCCAAACTAACTACTTCTTGCCATCTCCTCTATTACTACTCAAATCCAAGCCACCATTATCTCTTGTCTGGACTCCCACTTTTTCTGTGATACTCTTCAGTTCTTTACACAGCAGTCATCTCTTTCTCTTTGCTTAAAATCCTTCATTAGCTTCCTGTTGCACCGAAATAACATCCAAACTATATATGGGCTACTATGCTAGCCTGCTTTTGTCTTCAGATACAGTGCTACCGCTTAGGAAAATGGACTTTTCCCATTAGGTTCTCCATCCTGCAACCAAAGGACTCTTTCTAAAGATCATGTCATTCCAAAAAAAACAAATAACCTCCAAAGGCTTCTTAATGCCCCAGGATCGAGCTAGAATCCTAATGAGGACTTTCTGTGATTTGGTCCCTGCTTTCTTCTCCAATGACTTAGTTTTTCCTGACTATGATATTTTGTTTTCTATAGTACTTCACTACCTTTGATAGTACATATTTCCTTACATCTCATTAATTCCTATTTGTTTATTCTTTGATAGGAATAACCCCATTTGATTAGCCACACTTCTGTGTCCCCATAGTACTCTGCAACCTCTGTTATAGTATTTCACACACCCTAGTGTTTGTCTTCCCTGCTTCCCTGGTAAGTTCCTCAGTGGTGGGCACTATGCTCCATTCATCTCTGTATGGCTGGCATCAAGCACAGTGCTTGAAACATAGAGGACACCATGAATGAATAGATAGATGTGTGGAGGTAGTGGTAAAAACTTGCCCTTGAAAATGGACAGCATAAGTTCACAGCAGCTTTCTTGTCCCTTGAGGACTCTCATGATAAAATGCCTAAGAAGGCAATTACCAAAACTGCTACTGCTGAATCGTGTTTTGTTTGACTAGCCTTGGGGGCAGGTGGGTTGTTTGTTTATTTGAAATTCTTAATACCTCTAGACAGGACAAACAGACCACAACACTCTTCACATACTTTATCCCTGTTTAACTCACTTGTGCTACCATCCTAGCACCTAAAACCATTTGACTTTGGAACACCTATCTAGGGCCCAGTATTTTCATCTGGAAGGGACCTTAGGGATCATGGTTTACAACCATGGACATACCAGAATCAGTCTGAGAGCTTTTCAAAAATATGTTTTCCTTACAGAGAGTCTCATTCATTCAGTCCTAAGTTGGGCCTGCATGTCAGATTCTGATATGCCTGCCCTGGTTGAGTCTAACCCCTTCATTTTAAAATGAGAAAACAGACCCAGAGAGGGACTATACCTTCCCATCACTCCTGCCATCATGTCTCACCCAAATTATCAGCAACGGCATCCTAATATTGGTCTCTTTGCCTCTTTGATGCATTCTCCACCAAACAGCTGTAGTGATCCTTTTAAAAATGCAAAACAGAGCATGACCCTCCCTTGCCCGAAAACATTCAGTGGATTTCTGTTGCGCTCAAAATAAAATACCAACTCTTTCTTGTAGCATCATTGGATGGTCTAGCTCTCCACCTTTGTCATTAACACTTGAAGTCATGCAAATATTTCAGTTCCCTAAATACCTCAAGCTCTTTTGCTGATACTATGTCCTTTGCTGGACTGCCCTTTCCCCCTATTCTTCATGGAATCTCAGCTTAAATGCTATCTTCTTAGGCCATTCCTGACTACTTTTTGTAAATAGATCTTCCCCTTTTATTGCCTATAATAGTCTGTTTTATTTCTTTTATAGCACATAGCATATTCCATAATTATCTATGTGTTTACTTACTATCTCCCGCACCACACTTTATATTTCATAAGAGTAGGGACCTGACTTTGTGGTCCATTACTGTATCCTTACCACTTGGCCACTGTAAATGAATGTATGGCTACCAGAAACATCTTCCCACAATGAAAATCTTTCCAAGCCAGATGGTGGTAGAGCTTTGAAGATCTCATTTTGGTGGAATTTCAAGCAGGACCATGGACTGGCAGAAAAAGCACTAATCTAAGTCAAGAAATCTAGGCTGTATGAACCTGGGTTGGCCCCTTGCCTGGGCCTCAGTTTCTGTATCCATAAAACAAGCTAGGTAATAACTCCTTGAATTTATATAGTGCATGGCTATTTGCAAAGCTCCGTTACCGCCTTTTATTTCAATCTATTCTCATAGTAGGGAGAGCAGACATTGTTATTCCCATTTTTAAGGAGGCTCAGAAAGTTTAAGTGAACTAGATTATCTATACAATCCCTTCTTATAGATAAGAAGTGCTTAAAATATTTGGAGTCTTCATAAGTAGTCTCTACAAAAAGTCAGTAGTGTGAATCCTGTCTTCTTTTGACTTTGACCTTATATTATCATTTCCTAATAGGATTTTTAAACATCTGAACCCATCTTTTAGGGGGAATCTATTATAATCTTTGGTTCCTGATAGGTATTCCATTTTGTCTTCTCAGTTTTCCACACTTGGGGCAAAACAAGCTGAGAGAAGGCACGGAGACAGACCTGTCAGTTGTGGCCCAGCCCTCATTCCCGGGAAATGGCAAACAAAGGCAACAAGAAACGTCGGCAGTTCTCCCTGGAGGAGAAAATGAAAGTTGTAGAAGCTGTAGACTCAGGCAAGAGGAAAGGTGACGTGGCAAAAGAGTTTGGTATCACTCCTTCCACTTTGTCTACATTCTTAAAGGATCGTGCCAAGTTTGAAGAAAAGGTTCGGGAGGCATCCGTGGGACCCCAGCGGAAAAGGATGAGGAATGCTCTCTATGATGACATTGATAAGGCTGTTTTTGCTTGGTTTCAAGAAATCCATGCCAAAAACATTCTTGTGACTGGTTCTATCATTCGGAAGAAAGCACTAAACTTGGCCAGTATGCTTGGCTATGACAATTTTCAAGCAAGTGTGGGCTGGTTGAACAGATTTAGAGATCGCCACGGAATTGCTTTGAAAGCAGTCTGTAGAGAGGATAGTGACAGGTTAATGAATGGTCTAGGAATAGATAAGGTTAATGAGTGGCATGCAGGGGAAATTATAAAACTGATTGCTGACTACAGCCCAGATGATATCTTTAATGCTGATGAGACAGGAGTGTTTTTCCAGTTGCTTCCCCAACACACACTTGCTGCTAAAGGGGACCATTGTAGAGGGGGCAAGAAAGCAAAGCAGCGGTTGACAGCACTCTTTTGTTGCAATGCTTCAGGGACTGAAAAAATGAGACCATTGATTGTTGGTAGGTCAGCCAGCCCACGCTGCCTCAAGAACGTCCGTTCCCTCCCTTGTGACTACCGAGCCAACCAGTGGGCATGGATGACGAGGGATCTGTTTAATGAGTGGCTGATGCAAGTGGATGCCAGGATGAAGCAGGCAGAACGCCGGATCCTCCTGCTCATCGACAACTGCTCTGCTCACAACATGCTTCCACGCTTGGAAAGGATTCAGGTAGGATATCTGCCCTCAAACTGTACTGCTGTCCTGCAGCCACTGAATCTTGGGATAATTCATACCATAAAAGTGCTATACAGGAGTCACCTTCTAAAACAAATCCTCCTCAAGATCAACAGTAGTGAGGATCAAGAAAAGGTAGACATCAAGCAGGCCATCGACATGATTGCTGCAGCTTGGTGGTCAGTCAAGCAGTCCACGGTGGTGAGATGTTGGCAGAAGGCAGGCATCATCCCTATGGAATTTACAGACTCTGATGAAGAAGTAGCAGCCAGTGAACCAGACATTGCCATCGAAAAGTTGTGGCACACAGTGGCTATTGCCACCTGTGTCCCAAATGAAGTAAATTTCCAGGACTTTGTCACTGCAGATGATGATCTCATCATCTCCCAGGAGCTGACAGAGACAGAGATCATCCAGGATATGGTGGCTGGTGAAAATACTGGTGAAGCTGGAAGTGAAGATGAAGGGGCGGTATCTTTACCAGAGCAGTCAAAAATCACCATCACAGAGGCCATCTCAAGTGTACAGAAACTTAGACAGTTCCTTTCCACTTGTGTAGGTGTTCCTGATGCCATTTTTGGACAGCTAAATGGCATAGATGAATATTTAATGAAAAGAGTCACACAAACTCTTGTTGATTCCAAAATTACAGATTTCCTACAAACAAAATAATGCAGGAATTAACTGCCAGTTTTACTTTAGAAAATATAGTTCATAAGAATAAAGATTACTTTAGATAGGATATTGAATTAATTTAAGTAAAGCAATATTATTATGACAACATTCCAGTACTCTGAAATAACTAGGAAATTTCCTTGAATGGAACTTGACTAATATCTATGTTCTCTCACTCTCTTTTTTAAGAGACGGGGGTCTCTTGCTATGTTGCCCAGGCCAGTCTCAAACTTTGCCTGAGGCAATCCTCCTGCCTCAGCTTCCAGAGTATCTGAGAGTATAGGCACACACCACTGCACCCAGCTACTATGGTCTCTTTTGATTAATCCAATGGTTTTCAAACCCATCTGTGCATTAGGATCACTTGTGAAAAATTCCAAAGCCCAGGCCATATCCCAGACCAATTAAATGACAATTTCTGGTGATGGGTCATAGTCATTAGTTTTGAAGTTCCCCAGGTGATTCCATGTGCAGACAAGCTTGGAAACTATTGTATCAACGACAGGAAAATCAAGTACACTATGGGCCTGGATCCGGCTTCTTCCCAATAAGTCTAGTTAAGTGGTTTCCAAACTTTAGCTCACATCAAAATCACTTGGAAGGCTTGTTAAAACCTGGGTCCCACCCCCTGAGTTTCCGATTCAGTAGGTCCCAGGTGGAATCCAAGAATTTGCATTTCTAACATGTTCCCAGCTGAGGCTAATACAGATGCAGTCCAGGATCCATACTTTGAAAACCACTGGTCTAGCTGAATTCTAGCACTTTTTTCTTCAACTAGCCATCCAAATACTCCTCATCACTAATTATTATTAAAAAAAGGGGGGGGGCAGTGAGGATCATCTCTTCTGTTGATTTGCCTGAAGCACAAGATTTTTATTTTTTTTTAGAGATAGAGTCTTGCTATGTCATCCAGGTTGGAGTACAGTGGCTGTTCACAGGCAGGATCAGAGCTCACAGCAGCCTCAAACTCCTGGCCTCAAAGGATCCTCTTGCCTCAGCTTGCCGAGTAGATGGGACTACAAGCACGCACCACTTTGCTCAGCCTTACAAGACGGCTTTTTGTTTTGTTTTGTTTTTTTGGAGATAGGGTCTTGCTCTGTCACCCAGGATGGAGTACAGTAATGTAATCATAGCTCACTGCAGGCTTGAACTCCTGGCCTCAAGTGATCCTCCCACCGTAGCCTCCCAAATAGCTGGGAGTACAAGCCTATGCCACCACACTTGGCTAATGTTTTTTCTTATTTTTTTAAGAGATGGAGTTTTCTGTGTTGCCCAGGCTGGTCTTGAACTCCTGGCCTCAAGTGATCCTCCCAGTTAGGTGGGATTACAGGCATGAGCTACCATGCTGGCTACAAGACGTTTTAATAGTCCTATCATTAATAGGAAGCTGGAGTACAGGGGAAAACAGTGCATTAAAGAGGAGACGTGGATACAGTCTGGGAGGGAGGATACAATAACAGGGAATGCTGTTAATCAGGATCATGGGGGAGAACACACAGCCCAGCAGGCCTCTCACTTTCTATACAGGGTGAGAGGAAAGTTCCCTACAGAGACCACATGCATGAGAGTGTTTGGATTATTCCCACTGCTCCTCTCAGCACCTGTGGATAATCCAGCCTGTACCATATAATATCAAGATGAGGGCACACTACATTTGCCCTACACTAAAATGACCTCTTCAGTCACCTTTTTTCCTTTGTGTTTGGTCTTCAGAGAAATCTGCTAGAGTTGATTTTAAGTTATTTTAAACTGTATACATTTGTCATCAGAATTACGTTAAATTTTTTCCCCTATAGATAAGGCATTCTTCATATCCTTTATAACCCTAGTATCTTTTCCTAATAAGTCGGATAAATGTCAGTTTCAATTCTAGAAAGTTCACACGATGGTGTAGTTTTTTCCCACTTCAGGTTAATTTTGTGGATATTTCAGAAACCCATAGCATTTCAGTTTTTTATTTCAGACACAGGGTCTCACTCTGTTGCCTGAGATAGGGTGCAGGGTGTGATTATAGCTCACTGCAGCCTCACGCTCCTGGCTCGAGTGATCCTCCTGAGTCAGCCTCCTAAGCCTCCCAAGTAGCTGGAATCACAGGCACACACCACCGTGCCTGGCTAATTTTTCTATTTTTAGTAGAGACGGGGTCTCACTCTTGCTCAGGCTGGTCTCGAACTCCTGAGCTCAAGAGATCCTCCTGCCTCAGCCTCCCAAAGAGCTAGGATTACAGGCGTGAGCCACTGGCCCAGCCCCATTTCAGTTATTTTTCTTTCTGTAGTTACTTAATTGAAACAGATACATAAAGCAGATTAATCATAGAAAGTATTGCTTTCACATTGAACAAAAAAACAACCACTAAAAACAGGTATTTAAATTAGATTTTTTAAAAGTCTATTTTGGATATTTTTCCTTTTAACAAATTAGTATAACTTGAATTAAAAGTACTGTACACATTTTAAATTCTTAACACATAGGGGAGGAAAACAGTGTCTTCTGGCTAAATCCTGTGGTTATATCTCATTGTCAGTTCCTTAATTGCTCTCTGGATTACTGACACAGTTTCTAATTCCTTCCCTCGCCTTTCTCCTGCAGTTCGTGCTGCACATGTTTTTGGATCTGTTGGCATCATGCCATTTTCCCTAACCCAAGTGTCTGTGGTGGCTCTCAAATGCCTACAAAAAAGACTAGATTATTCAGCTGAGTCTTGTATTCTCTATAGTTGACTATAACCTGCGTTTCCAATTCAGTTGTTCAGTACAACTCAGAATGCATAATGCTCCCTGAACAGGCCACTGTCTTCTTTCACTCCATACCAGTTTCTGCTTGTGGGCTTGCCCGAATGCCTCGCCCTGTGCCCTGCTCGCTACCAAGCAAGGCCCTACACATTCTTCAAGAACTAACTGGAGTCCTCTTTTTTTTTTTCCCCTTTGTTTTTTTAGAGACAGGATCTCACTCTGTCACCCAGGCTGGAGTGCAGTGACCTGATCATAGCTCACTGAAGCCTCGAACTCCTCGGCTCAAGCAATCCTCCTGCCTCAGCCTCCCAAGCAGGTGGGAGTACAGGTGTGCAGTGTGCCTGACTAATTTTTAAATTTTGTTTTTTGTAGAGATGGGTGACTTGCTATGTTGCTCAGCCTCATCTTGAATTCCTGGGCTCAAGCCATCCTCCTGCCTCTGCTTCCCAGACAGTGCTCAGATTACAGGCATGAGCCATCTCACCCAGCTGGAGTCCTCTTTCTTCCAGGCTTTGTTGAAAACTCCAGAAACCACTCCAAACTTTTCTCCCTCATCTTCCCAGATTTTCTTGTCTCTACCACTCAGTGAAGCACTTAACTGTTTTCTAGATGTTCTATGGCTCTTTTTTTGTTTTTTGAGACAGTCTCACTATGTTGCCCAGGCTGGAGTGAGTGCCGTGGCGTCAGCCTAGCTCACAGCAACCTCAAACTCCTGGGCTCAAGCAATCCTTCTGCCTCAGCCTCCTGAGTAACTGGGACTACAGGCATGCGCCACCATGC
>NW_012151729.1:2962769-2980481 GCF_000956105.1 Propithecus coquereli
AGGACTTTTCTTGGTCTCCATTTATACGTAACGGACTTTAGTATGACAGGCTTTGTCTAAGTGCCTTGCACACTGTAGGTGTTCAGTAAATATGTGCTTAAACTTGCTTTTTTTAAGAAAAAGAAATCTAACATTCTTGATTTATTTAACATATCATGGTTTAGATCCTGGGAGATAGAAATTACATACAAAAGAGAAAGTTTTTGCTGCCTAGTTTACATTGGCTAACCCTTTGATTCCATTGACATTAGGTGTTTTTGTTTGGTACTTTGTTCTTTAAGCTAAAAGAAGTTAATATTATCCCTTCTTTGTCTGTTCTCATCAGACCCTCTGTGGCTTCTCCCTGCCTCTTGGGTCCCTCCAGTCCCACTTGAGTGGCAACTCTACTTCTGCCCCAGTTGACTAATCCTCTCAGTAGGCCAACATACTAGGATTGAGCACCTACCTCAATTGTGTTGTTATGAGGATAAAATGTATACCTGGCACAGACTAAATGTTCTATGAATGCTATTATCATTACCATCCATCCTCTTTTGGAACTTAACCAGTACCATCTAGAGTCGGGAACCTGCCTTACTAACCCTTTATTTCACTAACAGATCTCGAGGTTCAGCATTCCAGAGCCACCAGCCTGATCAATAAATGTTAGCGCAAGGAGTTTCCTTTGCCCTGTTACCAAGAAGGGCTCTTTCATTCAAAAGGAAGGAAGCTAAGATTTATTGATTGCCTATTATATGTCAAGCAATGTCTGCTTATCATTTAATCTTTCTAGGAAGTTATAATAGAAAAACACAGGCTCAGATCATTTAATGCCAAGGTTGCAGATCTATTAAACGCTCTGTGCTACGTGAAGCCATAGCTCTTTAAAGTGAAACGTGGTAGCATATTCTGGCCACCAGAGGGCACAGGGGCACTACATAGGAAGGCAGTTTAGCCAGCTAAAACCTTAGGAGCAGTCTCTTGTAATTTTTCTGATGTGGTAGATACTGACAGGGAAGACAAGGAAAGAGGGAAGAGACATAGGATGTGGGACTTGTTCAAACAACTAACCTAAAAATAACTTGATCTGAAAATAAAGAACTTAAGCAGTGGTGCTAAGTGAAGAAAGAAGAGGCCAAGGACACAGCATTGAAAGGGCAAGGTGGCTAAAGGAGATGCTAGAGAATGACTGTGTGAGTGTCCCCCACAGGGTTCCGGATCCTAGGTCCTGTTCGCAGACAGGATGGTAAAACTGGAAGGGCGCTTTGTCTATTCAGTCCAACTCCTTCACTCCACGGGTGGGGGCAGAATGAGGTTGGGGGCAGAATATGCAGGGTTACTGCGAGAGAACTGTCCTTACCTGTACCCACTCTCACTTCTTCCCAGGCTGAGAAAGGCACAAGGGGGAGGACATTCCAGGAGAGGCTACGTGGCTGGTACAAGGAGAGGTAGTGCTACCGTTACTCCCTACAAAGTGCTGTGCTGCAGTTAGGAATTCCACTCTCGGTTCTCTCACCTCGTCATCACAAGGTGTTAGCTGCTATTTGCTGACGGGAAAAATGTGGCTCAAAGGTCACTTGCCCAAATTCAGAGTTAGGACAATAGTAAAACATGAGCCAGAACTGGGTTTTCTGATTCCAATATGGTACAGAATAGGAGCCATGCAATGTGAGAACCGGACGGGTCCCCAAGCAATCCAGTCGTCCCCTCATCGCTGATGGAAACACTGAGTCCCCGAAAGATTAACTGACTCACTTAAGATCACAAAGCAAAAAGAAAAGAATTGGATTTCTTAATGCTTTATGTCTTTCTTTGAGGATAGATCTTTTTGTTATAGTTGGGAAAAATGAATGACTGAATCACTCTCCCAGTGTAAAGAGAGGATATTTTAAAACTCACTGATGCCTAGCTATGTTTTAGTCAGAAGTGCCCTTGCACTTAAATAATGTAGATACAGGGTAATATTTTATTAGAGTAACAATTTATTAGCAGACAAAAGAAATGACACCTCTAGATCTCAACACACATATAGGATCTTACATAATAAACAGCACAAACATATCATTCCAGAAAACGATCTGCTATTAACCAACTCCCCCTTCCCTCCAATAGGTTGCAATCCATCCATAACTCATCCTCATCTCGTAAGAGGGTTAAGCAATGATTTACATGAAATAACATCAAGGCACTTGCTTTAATTAAAAAATATAGTATAAAACATGTTCCTAAAAGTCATCAGACTTGAATAATTTTTAAAAAGGCAATGTACTTTTTTGGTGAATAGACAAGACTGAGAATCTAAATTCATTCACTTGTCACCCTGACATTGTCTTGATTTGTATACAAAGTTGCAATGGAGACCCCAAAACAAGGTAACATATTATATAGATTAGTATGTTCACAAGCACTCATTTCTGAGAAAAAGAAGCCATAGCAGCATCAGGACTCAAACCATAATTTCTCCACTGATTTGCATTGAAAATAGATTCCAAGTTATCTTATTATTTCAGGGATGGAGTATGGGGTAAGGGAAGAAAACCTCTCCAAAAGACTTTATTAAAGCTTCAGTTAAAAGATCTTTCTAGCTTAGGCTGCTTATCCGTAGGTTTACAAACATAGTATCTCCAATAAAGGCATTTAGTGTCCTTCATTATTCCAGTTTTCAGAATTCATTAAGATAAAAAATAAAATACTTCCCCAAATCCACTATTTAATATAATGCTTATTTAACTTTCTACCTGTATTTAACATTTTACTTTAAAATTTCAGTTGTGCTTTTTTTTTAAAGTCCTTATTAGGATAAAAATTACCTTATAAAAATAAATCTCCCCCACTCCCACATCTAAATTCTCCATCTTTATAAATGACTAATTTTTAAAAATAAAAAAAAACTTAAAAATTTACCTCTAACATACAATATTTCAATAGCATTTTATTTTAATGCATAGGCTATAATTAACAAACCAGCTGGTGTATTCTTTTGTCCCGTTCCATTATAATTTTCATTCTTGTAATTAGCACCCAAATTAATGATTCCATTATTATCTAAAATCTTTATACAAAAAAAAAAAAAAAGATCAAATTAGTTCAGAGCCTAACGGCTTTCTAGATCCAACTTCATTCTTTTTACAGTTAAAGCCAAGTTTCAAATAAGGCATCACTAGAATAGGTAAAGAAAACATTGGTGGGGGGTTGGGGAAAGAAACACTAAAGAACAGAAAAATTAAGCGAAGTCTAAATCCCATCAACTGGATTTTTACCATTGCACTGTGGAATTCTTCCCTGGACATACCAGGAGCATAGCTGCCTCCTGCTCAGATTGCAGTCAAGGTTTCATTCAACATTCTCCACAAAGCACCTCCCTAAGTGTGCGAGTGTGCTCACTCAGAGTTACGAATAATAGCCCATCTACTGGGTTTAGTACCACGGTCCCAGCACCTGGCCGGGGATCCTAGACTCCTGGACAGGTCTTCAGAAGTATGTGAGGTAATGTCTACACTGATGCAAAGAGAACCTATGACTCATTATCTGTAACACTATATGGAGGAAAACAGTCCATTAAGAACATTAATAAGGATCACAGAGCTCAAGCTTATCATTATAACTTCAAGACTCAATTTAAGTTCCCAAGAAACGCACTGCAGCCTGTTTCTTACTTTTATATTAACATCAGGGCAAACCCTGACAGCGGTTCTTAAATGACAAATTACTAAGAGAATATTCCTGCAAAGGATTACTGTTCTTATTAAAATGTAGTCATTAGCATTAGAATAGTCTAATGAACTCATCTAACACCCTGATACATTTTTAAAGTTCACCATTTACCATATGTAAATTTAACAACAAATTTTGAATTCAATGTCTGTTATTGCTTAAAACCTAAGTCAGACTATCTAAATCTCACCTTGTTTTCCTTTGGTCCTACTTAAAAAAAAAAAAAAAATCAATTATACACCTGTCAGTTTTATTACCATCAGAGGCACAGATAGTACTATAGTCACTCAATTTCGATTTAGATTCTTTAAAAAATTCTTTGTTAGAGAACGGGTCTCACTGTGTTGCCCAGGCTGGACTCAAACTCCTGGGCTCAAGTGATCTTCCCACCAGAGCCTTTAGAGTAGCTGGGACTATCGGCATAGCACCGTCCCTGGCTCAGTCACTCAGTTTAGATGGAAGACACAATGTTCCAGAAAAGGTCAACCCAGTCTTTTGCCACAACTCTGACTACCATGTTCTCCTCAGCTCTTTCAGCTTTGGTGTATCTGTGACTCTCCCCTTCTACAAAGAAAAGCCAATTCTGACCTTGTTCTCAGAGGTGTGGTTCCTAATCCCAATTGCCCTACAATTGTGTGGGCCTAACCAGGGATTGGATCCTATTCAACTGGGTCCCCCTGTTTTCCCCCTCCACTGGTCAGATATAGTCTTTTCAATGGTCTATTTCCTTCACTCCTCTAAAATGTTTTCCTTAGTCTACCTGTGCATTGGTACACTCCACTACCCTGGTCATAACAAATTTAAAAATAAATAAGGTTGTAAAAGTTTTAGCCATCAAGAGTATACACACAGGAGCCTGAGGTGTGAGGATTGTCAGGAGTTCGACACCAGCCTGAGCAAGAGTAAGACCCCGTCTCTACAAAAAATAGAAAAATTAGCTGGGCGTAGTGGTGTGCGCCTGTAGTCTCAGCTACTCAGGAGGCTGAGGCAGGAGGATCACTGGAGCCCAGGAGGTTGCAGTGAGCTATGATGATGCCACTGTACTCCAGCCCAGGTGACAGAGCGAGACTCTGTCTCAAAAATAAATAAATAAATAAAAGTATACATACCATATTTCAATTAACCACTTTAAGATCTTCAGAATTTTGTATATTTGTCAATAAGCACTGAGAAAATGCTTCATTTACACTTTAAAGTTTAGAGTAAGCAAGATATCTTTGTATCAATATAGCATTTCAAATATCACCTAATGAACTAAAGTTCAAGCCTTTGGTCAAGAAAACAAATGAAAACATGAGTTTTTTGTGGTGAATTAGACTTTGGTTCCAGGTTTGATTATTTTCAATATCAGCAATCAAAAAGTTTTAACAATGTGCAAGTACAGGCAACCTCACTCCAAGCAAAGATGATGAAATGTAAATTCCAGTGAAATCGTAAATGTTTTTACAAATGGCTACTAAAAGAATCTCTTGTTTGCGTGGGACAAGTATAAACCAGAACAGAATTCAAGAATTTGCTAAACGCATGCATAAAGCTCCAGAATTGTTTAAATTCACATATGGACAGAAGTGTCGGGTAAAGGTCCAATCCTGTTACTCCATTCTTCTAAGGAATTTTCCAAATTCTTTAACTAGACTGAAATTTTTTTGCTGTGCTGGTGTTGGCTGAATTATAATGTTGTCTTAAACATGTACTAATTACTCTATCTCAGGGTATTAGATATTTATAATAGTCTCAACTCAAACCTGGCTTGGAAGAAGGGCAAGAAGGATTAAAAACAAATAATTGACCAAGATACTGTGATTTTGCTATTATTATTCATAAGGCTGGATAGAAGGGGCAAATATTGGCTAAAAACAAAAAAGCACAAATACAAGCAGCAGTTAACATTTCTGATATTCTAGACCTAGTTCTAAAACTAGACCTATTCTAGTTCTAAAAGGATGTAAAAATTCAGGATACTGTTACATTTAATCATAATACCAATCACAAAAAAGAAAGAAATCCAGATTTTCTACTGAGAAACTGCTTTGTTGTGATAATGGAAAGGTATTTTCCAAGTAAACAAATGGGAGAGCTCTACCAATAGAAAAGCCACACTGGCAGTTTAGGGAGCCAACAAGAAAAAATTATATATATCTATACATAGATATAGATATATATACATATACATATTTTAAATATACATATTAAACATGTACATATATTTAATATGTTTAAAAGCATCCTACTCCCATAGATCCCTACACATAGGGTTTTCTCCTCGTAAATATTTAAAATTGTTTAGAATATAGGAACAGGTTAAAAATGATTTTGCACTTTTGCAATTATTATTTTGTTCGTTTTAAAAGACTTGGCTCCAACCTGAGCAAGACTGAGACCCAGTCTCTACTAAAATTAGCTGGGTGTGGTGGTGTGCACCTGTAGTCCCAGCTGAGGCTGAGGCTGAGGCAGGAGGATCGCTTGAGCCCAGGAGTGTGAGGTTGCAGTGAGCTATGATGACGCCACTGCACTCTAGCCAGGAGTGAGACCCTGTCTCAAAAAAAAAAAAAAAAAAAAAAAAGACTTGGCTCAATGTTTCATAAATTAGTCCCCTATTCCTAACTTTGGAGAACCTATGTCTTCCTCCTCACCTGTCAAGGTCCAAATACAGAACTGCAAGTTTTCCATGTAAGATATTCTTGCTTTTCAAAAGAAACTATTCCTCAGTTCACAACCTAAGGTCAGCTATCATAAATAATATACCCATAGAACTTGGGTTTTATGAATGTGATACTTCTAAATCCTCTTGCATAATAATTTTAGGTGACTTGAAAAGTTAAAAGCTGTCACTATCATCAGTATTTACTGTATAGTAACAGGATGCATGGCAGTAAGCATCAGCTTTGTTTTCACTAAAACATCTACAAATTAATTATTGATATCCTTTTGGAAGCACTCTATCACTTCTGTGCATGCTTTTCCATTGGTTCCAATAAATTATTTTTGCAGGGTAAAGATGAGCAGCAGCTTCTATCTGAGAAAGCAGCTTCTAAGGCCAATCCCCAGCAGACCCTTGCTAAAATGCCATGGGGAGGGGAAAAACTCCAATTCACTGCAAAGTAAAACAATTCTTAAGGGAAACCTTCAACCATTCCTTTTTGCAATCTGTCCTTGACAGTTTGCCTCAAGCTCATTTAAAATGCTATATGAAATTGCTGACTGGCAAGATTGTCACTGATAATCAAAAATACCAATTTAGGACAGATGCCATGGGAAACACACTAAGGTAACAATAGAGCTTAATGGTAGAGAAATTCTCAGAGGCAAGGACAGAGATCACAGAAAAGACAAGGGAAGACTCCCACTGTTTTTTCTGATGTTGAAGAGCTCTTTGATTACCTACTTACCCTAAACAAAAAGGTATGACTAGAAACTTCAAATGTATTACAAAAGGTGTTCTGTTCAAAGTCAGGCTGCTATCCAGATGTTACAAACCTGCCCAGCCATTAGACTCCCGATGAGACTGTACCCATAGTTCCCTGCCTTAAGGAAAGGAATGGTGCTTTCCCACTAACAGCCAGAAATCTACTGCCATCTGGGCAGCAAAGACTGGGAACAGAGAAGCATAAGAAAGAACGAACTTGGCTAGTTATGACCTTGTGCTCCAGAAGCCTCTTGGCCTGCGTGTACAAGAGCAGGTACAACACTCTTTCCCTGCCTCCTTTCCCTCCCTATCCACAGAGTCATGCAAAGAAGCACTTCTAATGCAAATCCCAACTTCACCCCTTTACCTCTTGGAGAAGGAAGAGTCCAAATGTATAGCCCCCTAAATCAGGATGGTAATTAAGTTTTGGAGCTACTCTATAGCTGAATACTTCATATCTGCAAGAAAGCTTGAAACCACAGTATTTTCTTTTTTATTCTGTTTGACTGTAAGTTCTGCTGCATTTGGGTATATGCAAAGGCCATTAGCTTCAAAGGAAGAATAACATTTAGCCAATAGGTTAAAATTTCAAGTGTACAAGTGGAAGATGAAAATGTTGTATACTTGAAATTTTAACCTATTAGCTAAACATTGTTCTTCCTTCTACTTTCTCAATCACTAGAAAGACTGAGACCATTAGGAACACATATTCCTTTCTGATTTTGAGATCCTACTGCAAAAGCCATCGCTTCGTACACACTATAGAAGAGAAGGTTTTCTTCTTCCTTTTCCCAATATTCTCCCCTGGTCAGGGAATCCCTCACAGAGGGATTACATTGAGCCAGCAGAACCTGGATTCCAATGGCTTTATAATCTCTGCGAACTTCTTTCAGTGTATGGATCCCGGCTGTATCTAAAAACTGTATTGCACTGCAGTCGATCACTATAGTATGCAGCTCCAAGGGGTCATGGGAAAGTTGCACTGAAATTTCATCCTGGAGTCTACCCAGAGTCACTGTTTCCTCTTTTATCTTTCTCTTTGCTGCCTTTCTCTGAGCTGCCTTTACTAAAACAGGGTTGACAGTTTTTTTGTATAAAGCAGATTTAAAGCATTCTTTGTTTATGTAGTAGAGAGGGGATACAAAGCGGAAAATCTTGATGCCTTGCTTAGTCTGAAGGTTCTTGTAAGCAGACGTAGATTCAAAGATTTCAGACTCTTCCACCAAGCCGAGCAATGAATTCTTTGGCTTCTGAGTGCGGAGGATGACACAAAACATAGAAAAACAAACCCCGACCAGCAGGCCTAATTCAGTACTTAGCAGTGCAGAGGACAGCATGGTAACAAACCAGATAACTGTATCCACTCTGCTAACCCTCCACATCTTAGGCAGATCCCTAAACTTACGAAGGGCTCCCCGGAGATTTACAATCGTGATCACACCAAGGACACTTTTCTGAAGGGAATAGAATAAAGGAGCTATTACCAGGAGGACCAATAAAAGAACCAGGGCTGTCACCACACCGGAAAGCTGAGTTTGACAGCCTGTTGATTCTTTGACCAATGTCTTTGCAAGAGCTGCGCTAGTAGTAAAACAGTGGAAGAAGGAAGGGATGATATTGCAAAAGCCAATCGCATACATTTCCTGATTCGCTCTGACTGTATAACCATGTTTCTTGGCAAACATCTCAGAAAGTGATACGGTGATGGCGAAACCAATGACACAAATAGCTATTGCATCGACAGCTACATTAGGAATCAGTTTCCAGTCTGGTGCTTTGGGTGGCATAAACCCAGTGGGAATATGTCCAGCAATACTGGAATTATAATTCTCATTTAGTTTTCCAAAATGAGAGGCTAACGTGGCTGCCACAACGACAATCAGTTCAGTAGGAATCGGTGCCTTAAGCTTGGACTTGAAGTGCTCATTGAGTTCTTTGGTTGGCACAAGTACCAAAAGGCACAAGAGGCTGGTGATGAGATCACAGAGATTGGTCTTATGGATGTTTTTGAAGATATGTACCCAGGTAGTGATGAGTGAGCCCACGCCATTACTCCGAGGAAGGCTGAGCCCAAGGAGATACTTCACCTGAGACGTAAGAATAGTGAAGGAGGCACCAGTGACAAATCCACTCAGCAAGGCATCTGAGAGGTAGACAGAAACAAAGCCCACTTGAAAGAAGCCCATCACTACCTGGAAGGAAGGATATACAAGTGTTAAATATAAATGGAAAAGGACTTCTAAATTTCATATTACCCTGACGTTTCTTGCATGAAGACATACCATCAGAGCATCACAGAATGTCAGAACTGGAACAAACACAATCACACATCAACCTTCTCAATTAACAAAGAGAGGAAACTGATGCTTAAAGGGCTAAGCAACTTGCCCAAGGTCACACTGTTACTTGCTAGCCCAGGTCAGACAGGAATTTAGGATTTCTACCTTCTCATACCTTGAATAATGTTCAGACATCTTTCAAAAAGAAAAAAAGTTCTCAAGGACCCACAAGAAAACTTCAAATTGGAAAAATTCTTCTAATTAAGAAACTATGTATTTTCTTTAAATTGCAAATCATTACTCTAAGAATGAAGTTTTAACTGGTAAAACAAAAAATCAGATTCACATCAAAATAGAATCACACTTTAAAAATTATTACAGAACTCCCTTATTTCCTTTTTCACTTTTGTCTTTTATCCTTTTCTCATTTTTGTTTTCTTTGATTTGATTGTCATTCACTTATCTTCTATCATTTGATTTTGATTCTTAGGCTTTTTTCTTCTTCTTCTAACAAAAATGTCATTCAGAAGAGAACTCTCTTAAATCTAACCTCATACTGTTCAGATCCAGTATATATGTGCTTATGCCATACCACCTCCCATATTAATAATAATTCTACATCCTCAAAGATACAATTTTTTTCTTTATTTTTTCCTCTTCCCAGTAATTTCTGAGAATGCTATTATACCTTCCTCCTTCTTGGTGAGGAATACTAATAAAAAAGCAAAAACAGACTCTGAGAAGTACAACTCATCTGCATACCACCTTCACTCTCCCTCCCCATCTCATCCAAACACCAAATAATGTGTGCTACTCTTCTCCTTCCCTTGTTGGTTCCAAATGCCTGTGATACACAGGCAGTTTAATGCTGGCACTGACTCCTGGATGCCAAAAGGCAGAGGCATAATGATAATGGCAGATTAGTGGGTTCTATAAAAGACCCAACGAAAATTTCATTTCTAATCCTTTCTCCTTGCTGATAATATGACACTGTGGTCCTCAACTTTTTCCCTCCCTCCCCAATAATCCAAGAGAACTACTATCTTTAGTAAGAGTCACTCACTTAAGCAGTGATTCTTAAGGAAGGTAGAGGGCATTTATAATTTAAAAAACTCCTGCATTCTTCCTTTCCCAACTCCCATTATGTTATTCTCTTGCCAACTCTACCAATAACCAACCACAAATAATCTCAAGCAAAAACAAGGTTTTCTGACATGTAAAATTAAGGAGTTGTACTAAGTGGTCTGAGGTTCAGAGAATCAGCCTTATCTTACCTTTGTCAGATGAGGGTTTAAATTTTGGCTTACCTTTCATGTATCCTGAGCACTCAATAAATGATAGCTTTAATTACTATGATCCCTAAAATCTCTTATAGATAGGAGATTTCAAGCATAGTGATTACTTTTCCAGAAACAACCAATTATTCCATTGTTTCTTACCTGATAAACTCCAGCCATAAAGGTTACAGTGCTGCCAACTATAATTGCATAGCAACTTTTGTCACATATCATATCTGATGTCTGATTTAATAATGTGCTCCCATTTGAAAACACTCCTGAAGGAGAAGCAATACGGGCAGTGTCATAGCCAGCTTTGTGTACTTCTCGGTCAACAACCTCACCAATCATAAGGCACAGTACTCCAAAAATGCCCACAGAGATGTGACGGGAGGTACCCAATAGGAAATAAATGATGCTAGCAAAAAAAGATGTGTACAGACCATAGATAGGTTCTTGGCCTGCTAACAGGGAATAAGCAATGGACTGGGGCACCAATAAGATGCCCACAATCAAGCCAGACATCAAATCTCCTAAAATATTTTTCTTTAGATTGTATTTTGGGAGCCACTGCAAAACAGGAAAGAAACCAAAAATTATATTTTTGGCTTTGGCTGGGCTGCACTGGCAATTCTTCTGCAGCTTTGTGATGACAAACTCCTTGAAGTTAGTATTTGCTTTCTCTTGACGCTCTATATGGATTCTAGAATAAGGTCTGCATTGATCATTGGTTTCAAATTGTTTTAAGTCAGTACTTGATTCCTCTTGAGGCTCCAGATGGATCCCAGATGAAGGACTGTCATTTCCTTCAGCAGAGTCCCTGGGTGAAAGGTCATGTTGCTCTTCACTTTCCGAAGACATTTCTGGAGATAGATGGCTCAGCTTCCTACCACAGAGAAAATACCAGTGTTAACCAGTAAAGTAATTCTCAGTGCTCACATATAGTAATAGCTCTACTTGTCATTCATGAGTGTTAAGAGGAATTCAGTTTGGGGGTAGGTATCTTACATCCATTTTCCTTAATTGAGCCTCATTTGTCTTGGTCAGGAAACAAAAGACCAAAACCAGACCATAAATAGCTAAATTAAAGCAAATAATGGGTTGGGTATGGGACTTCCCAAGACTATAAACCATTAAGGATTCTTCTCTGTATCTGCTGGCTCCCCCTGAAGTTTTTCCTCCAGAAAACATACCAGGGCAGCCTACCTCCTTTGCATATGCTACCAGTGGTCTTCTTCCCAAGTTTTTCACCTCTCAGGTATATTGCAAAATAGAATCTACTCTCAAACCTTCACCCCTACCACCTAGTCCCTGCTGACACAAGGAAGATGGTCCATTTATTTATCTATGTTTTTTTTTTTTGGCCCCTTTTTAAAAAAAACACTAAATGCTGAGGATAAAAAGAAAAAAGAAAAAGTAGGCAAAGAATATAGATAAATGTTTTTGGCAATAAAAAGAAACTAGGGCAGAATGCATTTGGGTCTTTGAACAAAGCTCCCTTGTTTGGCAGGAAACAGGAGAGAGAAGCTGATAAGAGGGTATGGAAGCTTAACAAATGTCAAGAGCATGGGGAGGATTGATGGGGCAAGTGTCATCAGAAGGTTGCAGAAGGTTTTGGTTTATTCCATTGTGTCCTAGTATGGAGTCATCTGCCCTGTGGGCAGGGCTGACACTCATGCAAAGAAAGTTTATTATTCTAGGTACACATTCTGAAATTTCAGGCTGAATAGAGAAATACTGTTGCCCTGCACCTCCCCTGGAGGATATAAAGGTGGTCCTACGCCTCTGGTTCCTAAACTATTGAACTAACATCCTAAGAACTACCACTAGGAACTATAGGTAAACAAAGCAGGTTAAAATAATCAAAAAGAGACAAGGGACAACAAAAAATAAGTCTTATAACAGGAGTAAAAGAAGAAGAAAAAGAATCAGGTTCTCAAAGAGTGGAGTGTAAATTGTTTACCAAATAATTCAAAAATTAGTGCCTTTGCACAAGCTGTTTGTTGGGTTTTTTTTTTTTTTTTGCTTTGCTCAGAATGGCCAACCACCTCGCTCCCTGTTAAGATCCTCCCCCCGCCCTTTTTTTTTCCCTGGAGATATGGTCTCACTCTGTTGCTGGGGCTAGAGTGCAATGGTACGGTGGCATCATCATCACTCACAGCAACCTAGAACTCCTGGGTTCAAGCAATCCTCTTGCCTCAGCCTCCCAAGGAGCTAGGACTACAGGCAGGTACCACCACACCCAGCTAATTTTTCTATTTTCTGTAGAGATGAGGTCTCCCTATGTTGCTCAGGCTGGTCTTGGGACTCCTGGCCTCAAGTGATCCTCCTGCTTCAGCCACCCAAAGTGCTAGGGTTACAGGTGTGAGCTACCACGTCGGGCCCCTAATCATTTTTTAAAACCCAGTTAAAATAGTGCTTTTTCTACAAAGCTCTAACCAATCTCCCTTAGCCTAAATGAAACACTACACCCTCTGTGTCCCATGGCATTTTGTACCTCCATTATAGTACTAACCACACTCTTGTATTAATTAAGTAGGAGTCTCTCCAGCTCCTTGTTCATCAGTGTAACCATCAGTGAATGTAATATAGTAACTCTGAGATAGCAGGCTCATAAAACATTTGAATGAATGAAAGAACAAATCAACAAATTTGGGACTTTGGCCAGACAGACATAAAATATGTTAGATGACAGACTCAGGAAGTTTCCTGTTTTGGAACTGACAGAAAAATGGGCCCTTGTGAGGTTCTATAAAGCTAACATTATGGAGGCGCCACAATCCAGGACTCACGACCTATTTAAGAACATGAGATATATAAAAGTAACCCACCTTTGTTTTGTTTAAGTTGAACAAGTGTAAAATAACAGTTATTTTGATGGCTTTGTGAAGTAGATAAAGAAAAAAAAGAAGAGATTTAGATGACCACTAACCCTGAGAAAGTCAATCAGATTGGGGGATCTTCATTCCTCGAAGCAACCAATCTGTAACTCTCTTCTCACTTCCTGCTTTCTTGAGCTTGCTTGAGCACACTTATGTCCTATTTTGGAGAAACTCTTGGTGATTTCTGGGCCAAAAGCCTTTTCCAAACCTAAGATATGCAAAAGAGGCATAAGAAAAAACAAACCGAATCCAAATTTTGCCCTCTATGGCTACCATTTGGGAATAAAAAAGATAAAAACTAATACTAGAAAGTACAACAGAGAAATGAAAACTTCAAGAAAGAGTCAAACAGAAAAGCTAAAAGTGAAAAAAACAATAACAATGAAGAATGCCTTTGACAGGATTATCAATAGACTTGACAGAGCCAAAGAATCAATGAACTCAAAGATGGGTCAATAGAAATTACCTAAACTGAAACACAAAACCAGAATTTAAATATTATAACAAAACAGGCCAGGGTGCAGTGGCTCATGCCTGTAATCCTAGCACTCTGGGAAGTCGAGGCAAGTGGACTGCTTGCGCTCAGGAGTTCAAGACCAGCCTGAGCAAGAGCAAGACACCGTCTCTACTAAAAGCAGAAAAATTAGGCAGGTGTCATGGCATGGCACCTATGGTCTCAGCTACTTGAGAGGCTGAGGCAGGAGGATGGCATGAACCCAGGAGTATGAGGCTGCAGTGAGCTATGATGACACCACTGCACTCTACCCAGGGTGACAGAGTAAGACTCTATCTCTAAATACACAAATAAATAACAAAACCAAAAAACCCCAATACCAACAATGTAACAGAACATCCAAGAGCTGTGGAACACATCAAACTATCACACATATGCATAATTAGAATCTCAAAAGAAGAGAGAAAGAGAATAGGCAGAAGAAGTATTTAAAGATATAAAGGCCAAGAATTTTCCAAAACTAATGACAGACTGAAACGCAGATCCAAGAATCTCAGAGATTTTACAAGAAGGATAAATATAAAAACCAAAACCAAAAAAACCCCCAAAAAACCCTGCACTTACACATATCACATTCGAGCTGCTGAAAAGAAAAGATAAAGAAAATCCTGAAGACAGTCCAAGAAAAACCACACATTACTTACACAAAAACAGAGATAAGAATTATAGTAGACTTCTTATTAGAAATCATGGAGGCCAGAACATGATGGAGTGATATCTCTATATCATACAAATATAACTTCCAGCCCAGGATTCTATACCCAGAAAAAATCTTTTAAAAGATGAAAAAGATGGTCGGGCACAGTGGCTCACGCCTGTAATCCTAGCACTCTGGGAGGCCAAGGCAGGAGGATCATTGAACTCAGGAGTTCAAGACCAGCCTGAGCAAGAGCGAGACCCTACTGAGCGAGTCTCTACTGAAAATAAATAAATAAATAAATAAAATGGAAACAACCCAAGTGTCCACCCACTGATGAATGGATGGACATTTAAAAAAAAATTAAAAAAAAAAATAAACGATGAAAAAGAAATAAAAAACTTTCTCAGATAAACACTGAGAGGATTCATTGCCAGTAGACCAGCACTACACACACACACACACACACACACACACACACACACACACACGTATACACACAGAAAGGGAGAGAGTAATTAGTTTTAGGAAGTCTCTTTAGGCAAAAAAGAATATACCAAACAGATTCTATTGGGAGGAAAACAGAAAAAAAAAAAAGATTATGCCAAACAGAAATTCAGGTCTACACAGCAAAGAAATAAAGTCCAGGAAATGGAACAAATGAAGGTAAAATAAAATTCATTTTTTCAATGTTTTAAAACATCTTTACTTGCTCTAAAAGATAACTAACTAAAAATAGAAATGCATTTTGTCAAAAAAAAAAAAAGAAATGTGTTTTATTTATAGTACATGCAAAATAAATATATGACAATAATAAAACAAAGAATGGGGGGATATTAGGAATTGTAAGGTCTTACACTAAATATGAAATGATACAATATTATTATTATTTTTTTTGAGACAGAGTCTCACTCTGTTGCCCTGGCTAGAGTGCAGTGGCATCATCATGGCTCACTGCAGCCTCAAATTCCTGGGCTCAAGCGATCCTCCTGGCTCAGCCTCCCAGAGTGCTAGGATTACAGGCATGAGCCACCCACCATGCCTGGCCAATATAATATTATTTAAATGTTGGCTCTGAGTAGTTAAAGATGTACCTTATAAGCCCAAGGGTAACTGCTAAACTTTTTTAAAGGTATAAATAAGTCATTAGTAGAGATAAAATGGAATCGTAAAAATTTCTTGGAAAAAAAAAGGAAAGCAGAAAAAGAGGAAACAAGACCTAAACAGATGGAACAAATTGAAAACTAGCAAGATGGTAGAGTTTAACCCAAACATATAAATAATCACATTAACTATGAATGGTCTAAACCAGGGGTGGAGAACCTGCAGCCTCAAGGCCACATGTAGCCCTCTAGATCTCTAAGAGCAGCCCCTCAACCAAATCCAAACTTCACAGAACAAATCCCTTTATTAAAAGGATTTGTCCTTTTTTTATAAGGATTTGTTCTATAAAATCTGGATTTAGTCAAAAGGTCACACTCAAGGATCCAGACTCTGAACATATCAATTAAAAAACAGACTGTCAGATTGGATTAAAATATAAGACCCAACTATACACTGTCTACAAGAAACCCATAGATAGATTAAAAGTGAAAGACTTGCCCAATTTAGTAATTTATTCAGCTTGTAAATTACTGAGCCAGGTAATAAAATCCATATTTTAGGATTCCAAGAGTAGCTCTTTTTTGAGCATGGTACTAGTCCTACCACATATCTAATTATCTTTTCTAATTTCAGATACTTCTAAACACCTTAGAATTCGGCTACCCTACACATCCCAGTGTCACCTAGCTATTACCCAAAATGATCCAACAGTGATATCTACAAACTTGTTCCCAACTCTCCCTTTCTTTACACTCATAACCACGGTCCTTTCCCATCTCTAGCTCTCAAAAACTTAGGTATTCATTCAGAAACAGTCCTAGAAGTAGAACTTATTCAGCTACCAGTCTGAATCCAAAAAGTCCCATAATCATGCTTTGCTTTACCTATGTATGTATGCTACGAACTCACTGCTAAATGAAACCAGAAGCCCCTGACTACTATGATCATAGCATCTAAGCAGGAGAGAAATCTGCAAGAACTAGAACAGTTTAGAAAGTCTTCAAGGGAAGAATGTAATCTCGGGCTACCTCTGTGGGCTGGGCGTAGGCGATGGTGCTCGCCCTGCGTTACCTGGGTGGTGCCAGCGGATGGGCTCGCAGGGGTTTCCCTGGGGTGTGCAGGCTGGCGACGGAGAGGCCTGGGTCACTGTGTGGGGGTGGCCGCAGCACCAGCACCAGGGGGAGGAAATTGGATGACAGTGTGCTGCGACACGTGCAGGACTTTACTCAGACCGAATTTCAGAGGCGAGTTGCTGCAGTTCCGATCCTCAAATTGCACCATTCCGGGGAGATTACCTGCTCTTGAAGCCAGAAAAAAATGCTATCTTGTAAAAAGAAATATTTATCCAGTTCCAGATAGCCGGTTTCCTTTCCTAGGAGTTCACTTCACACCAACGATGGATGGCAATATTTGGCTAGGGACTAATGCAGTTCTTGCCTTTAAGCAGGAGGGTTACAGACCCTTTGACTTCAATGCCAGAGACGTTATGGACAGAATTATAAATAGTGGCTTGATTACACCGGAGTCCCAGAATTTCTCCTATGAAGTTAATGAAATGTATAAAGCCTGTTTTCTTGGTGTAACAGTGAAGTACCTTCAAAAGTTAAATCACTATCAGTGATATACTTAGAGGTCCAGTGGGAGTAAGAGCCCAAGCCCTGGACAGAGACAGAAAATCTGGTGGAAGATTTTGTATTTGACGGAGGAGCTGGGGATGTCGGAAATCACATTCTTCACGTGAGAAATGCACCTTCCCCTGCTGCCACTTCTTCCATTACAATTTCTGAAATGATTGTGGATGAGGTACAACAAAGGTCTGAATTGTAAATAACGAATGAAGCTAGGTATGCATTGTAATCTCCATGTCAGCAACAAGAATGTACTAATTGCATTCTTTAATTTTAAGGAAATAGCTTTTTA
>NW_012151729.1:2981131-2982405 GCF_000956105.1 Propithecus coquereli
GAAAGTTACACTTTAATATGCAAGCAGTGCATAGGCCCTGAAAATTTTTGAGAAAGTCGCTTACTAAATCACTCATTTGGTAAATTATGTATTATATTATTGTATCTTCTGGTCTGATGTTATTTTATTCTTTTTCCACTAAGCAATTAATATTTTACTTTTTGCCTTTTATGGATAAAAAATACTTTAAGGTGGTTTTAGAAAAAGAAAACTAAGTCATAAACAGGTCTAACTAAGGCAGTCTCCATGTACATAGTCCCATCTGATCCTCTAACTCACTGTTGTCAGAGAAGTCCAGGGAAGATCACAGCACCGTAAGGCCCAGGGAAGAGAAGGGTGAGCAAAGCCTTCTGTATTACTCTCTGTTTCATTCGCAGATGCCTACAACCAGATGGCTAGAGCCCAGGCCCATTCCCTTGCCCTAGACTGTGAAGTTAACGCCATGAGAGGACTGGCCCTCTAGAGGAAAGAACAGATTACTTCCCATCAGATAAAAACTATGACCCATCTGTGTTCCATAGGCCTGCAACCCCTGGTTACTCCATAAAAGCCAACAAGCCTTCTAAGGCTAGCTTAGTTAATTTTTTTCTATATGAGCTCCTAGAGATTGGGTACTGGTCTTCATTAAAGTATAAACATCTTTCAAGCTCCCACTATAAACCACTGTGCTAGACATAATGTGTCAGAACCCGACCCCAAACACAGGCGTCTTTCTTTCCCCTATCCGCTACTCCCATATACAATCCATCAGTAAGTCCTATCTGCTCTACCCTGAATAATATACTCATCCTTTCCCCACTGCCCAAACTATATGTAATCCAATCATTTCTCACTACCCTCCATCATCATCTCTCTCTGGGGCTACTCTAATACCTGTAATATCTGAACCCTGCCAACCTTTCCACTCTTATTTCCTATTGGCTTTCTTGCTGTTTCTGGAACATGCCAAGCTGATTCCCTTCTTAGGGTCAGTGTACTTAGTCAAGTTCTCTTTGCCTGGAATAATCATCTCCCAGATCTTTGCAGACATCTTCTCATCCTTCAGGTCTCAGCTTATAAATCACCTCCTCCAAGAGGCCTTCCATGACCATCCCAACCAAATAAAATAATACCTCCTTTCCATTATTCTCTATACCTTTACCTGGCTTTATTTTCTTGATAACACTTGAGACTTTTGAAATTATATATGTAAAACCATTATTTATAGTCTTTCTCATGCTTACTGTCTCTCCAATATAAAAACAATGGCTTGGCCGGGTACAGTGGCTCACACC
>NW_012151729.1:2983465-3005337 GCF_000956105.1 Propithecus coquereli
AAACTGGAAACAACCCAAATGTTCAGGTGAATAGATAAATTGTACTACATTTATACCAGAACATTACTTAGTAATAGAAAGGAATAAACTAATGATACAACATTGATGAACCCAGAATAATTTTGCCAGATTAAATAATTTTTCCAGTGAAAGCCAGACGAAAAAGAGTACACACCGTATAATTCCATTTGCATAAAACTCTGGAAAATGTAACTAATCTATAATGACAGAAAGCAGATCTTGGGATAGGGAGCAGAGAGGGATAGGAGGGAGAGATTACAAGGGGGCACGAGGAAACTTTTGAGAGTGATACATATGTTCACGATTCTGATTGTGGTGACAGTTTTATATATATAGTACACTTTAAACATGTACAACATATTTTATGTAAATTATACCACAATAAAGCTATAAAAAATTTAATTTGAATCTGAAGAGAGTAAGACTAGCTTGAATACACCCTATTACATAATTATTATTATTTTTTTAAGAGACAGGGTCCTGGCATGTTGCCCAGGCTGGAGTACACTGGCTATTCACAGGTGCAATCACAGCACACAGTTACAGCCTTGAACTCCTGGGCTAAAGCTATACTCCTGCCTCAGCCTTCCAGCTAACTGGGACTACAGGTGCTGGCCACTGTGCCTGGCTCAGTCATTTTGCATTCAATTGCAGTTTATATTTCAATTCCTAAGAAACCTTCACAGAATGTTCTGATACTCTGGATATAGCCTTCGGAAATTTATTTCATAAGTCCCCAAACAAACACAGTTAACTTTGGGAAAGAGCATTTAAGCCAATGTTTTGCTTCTTTTTGTAATATTTTTCTTTCTTTTGCTTCATCCATGTTGAGAATTTGTAATATTTTTCTAAGAACAGTTTACCTTTAGCTTTAAAACATGATAGCTTCAGTGGATACATTTGATGACATAATATTAAGCAAACACAAGATAGGTAGGCTGACGATCCTTAATCCAAAAGTCTGAAATCTGAAATGTGACAAAATCTGAAATTTTTTGAGCGCCGACATGATGCTCAAAGGAAATACTCACTGGAGCATTTTGGATTTCCAGATTAGGGATGCTTGACCAGTAAGCATAAAGCAAATATTCCAAAATCTGAAACACTTCTGGTCCCAAGTATTTTTGGATAAGGAATACTCAACCTGTACTGAAATTTTCCTAAGAAAGCTATGCCATTTAAAACTGAGCCTGGCCGGGCGCAGTGGCCCACACCTGCAATCCTAGCATTCTGGGAGGCCGAGGCAGGAGGATTGCTTGAGCTCAGGAGTTCGAGACCAGCCTGAGCAAGAGTGAGACCCCGTCTCTACTAAAAATAGAAAAAAATTAACCAGGTGTGGTGGCACACGCCTATAGTCCCAGCTACTCGGGAGGTTGAAGCAGGAGGATCACTTGAGCCCAGGAGTTTGAGGTTGCTGTGAGCTAGGCTGACACCACAGCACTCTAGCCTGGACAACAGAGAGAGACTCTGTCTCAAAAAAAAAAAGATGTGGCTTTAATTTACATCTTTGATTTAAAAAAAAAAAAAGAAAAAAGAAACTGAGCTTGACATCCTGTTTTGAATATTGTGTGATATGCATGTCTGTGCATGTGTACTTAAGTAACTGCTTTTAATACATAACACAATCTAAAAAACCATGTGCACTGAGGGTTGGCAGAAAAATCAACCTGGTTGTCAAAAATCCTGGATTCCAGGCAGCTTTATCCCTCTGTCCCAATCCTGGGTCATTTCTCACTGAGAAAGTCCATACTTAATGATCAAGTCATTAAAAGGCAGTTTTCCTGGCTTACAGGACTTTAGACCTACATAAAGGTCATGAAATCCAACCTCCGTATTTTTTAGATAAGGAATAAAGGTTCAGAATAGTGAAATCATTTGCTGACTCACGGCAGAGCTGGAGCCAGAACCCAAGTATATTGACTCCTGACCTTTTTCCTCTAATAGGCTGTCTAGGTCAATCTCTTAAGTGTATCAGATAATTATAGGAAAACTAGAGTCAACCCAAGAATAACCTAGCGATCTAAAGTTGTGGAAAACTTGAAGTCTTAACATTAGCTCAATATTAATGTGAACAAGTTGTCTACGAAAATGAGTCTTCTCTCTTGCATGGAAAAATCTCAGTTAAACCAGGCTGAAATAGGTGTGGACTGTGTAGTTTGGAAGTAATTTTCCAATGCTCACACAGCTTGTAAGCAGCAGAATCATGACTTGAACCCAGGCATGTGTGATTCAAACTTACACTGTCTCCTGACGGCTTCTTGTGAAGCTTTTTTTAAATCTTCAGAAAAGTTGAAAGAATAATACATGTAACACACACCTGTTTAACAATTTACCAATTGTTAATGTTTTGCTACATCTGCACTTTTTCACTCTCTCTCCATACACAGAGGTTTGTTTATTCATTAGTTCTTCTGAACTATTTGAATGTTGCAGGCATACTTCAGCCTTAAATATCAAATTGAACCTACATTTTTGAACCACTATGCTATCTGCCTCTTTTTCAAAAGAAGCATTCATTAGCAACATGAGGTCAATCATTTGGATATGTTCCTCAAAAATCTGGAATGGCTACCCCTTCCTACCAAACATAGTCTAAAAACTTTAGTATAGTCCTCTCTCCACGAACGAGCCTGAAACTGCCTCTCTTTTGCTTCCTCCCATGCACCAGTGTTCCAATTACCAGTCCATCAAAATATTAAGTGGCCTGTGCTCCTCAGAGCCTTTGCTCATGTTGTCTTCAGTCTGAGATGTCTCTTCCTTCTCCCTCGGTCTATCTTGGTCCTTTTTTAATACTACAAGGCCCATCTCAAATGCTACAGGATAAGCGGGACTTAAACTTCTTAGGCTATGTTTCCCCACCATATTACACATAACTAGCACTTAAATTAACATATCTCTCAAACTACAGCACAATTTATAGGCAGGCACCAGGTCATCTTCACATATAACCCAGCACTTACCACAATGCCTCACACTTAGTATGTAGGGCTGTAGCTATGTTTACTGAAATGAATAAATAGGTCAAGTTTTAAGTAAATATAATTAAGACCAAAAAAAAAAAACCACCCCCTATTTCTAGTCACCACAATTAACAATGTCTACTTATTAATATGTCTGTAATGCAAAAAGAAACACCATAAGGCTTCTATCAGTATCTTCTATCTACAAGCACTATGACATACTGCTTCTAGTCTTAAGCCTAAACTAAGACAAAAATAATAAAATATCCAAGAAAATAATTTAATATAAAACCATGATCAAATAATTAGTTCCTTGCACAGTAATTCACAGCTTTCAAAAAGATTTCATATACATCTCCCAGTTGCCTACTCAATAAATTTGAGAAGGAGAATATGAATTCCTATTCTCCAGTATGAGAAAAATCAAGGTTTGGTCACTTGCTCAACTGGTAGGACTGGATTCTCAAACCACATCTTCCAATTTCCAAGTTTAGCTCTTTTTATAATACAATACTGTTCCCAAATTTGTTTCCATGCTAAGAAGTCCTAGGAGCTAATTCAAAGCACTAACCTGTGGCCAAGTACTCAACTCATTTCTGAGTCTATGAATAATTTTAATATGTGAAGGTAACAAACTGCTTAAAGGAATAAAAAGACCAAGACTGAAATCACTTTTGTTTTGTATTATATATATGAATTGGTAACATTTTCTTTCTTCTTCTTCTTCTTTTTTTTCGTATTAAAAGCAACAACATAAAATTTACCCCTGTAGCTACATTTTGGTGAGAATAATTAGCATCGCAGAAAAGAGTCAAATAAACCAAGCAAGCTCCTGCTTCCTCCATACTTTTGCTAGCCTAACTGGAATGCTCCTCCCCGGCTACACTCATGCCTTGCTCCCGCTGTTGAGTTTTTTCTCAAATGACACCTCATAAATCAGTTCCTTCCTAGACACAATACATAATATAAAATAGCACCATTGCCACCTCCATCCCTCCTGGGCCCCATTGCTTCCTTGCACTCCTATCCCCTTTGCTTTGCTTTATTTTTCTCCATGGCTCTTCTCACCATCCCATGCATCTACTTTTTCACTAATTGTCTGTCCTTCATGAGAGCAGTGACTTGCTCTGTTTTGTTTGAAGCTGTATCCCTAGTGCCTTGAATAGTGTCCAGAACCTAATAAGTGCTTAACAAATATTTGCTCGTGAATGATAGTTTATGCAGTAAGGAAGGAGTTAATTTCCCCATTCTCATCTAACTCAACAACCCCTCACCCTTCCACCTCAAACACCATAACCAAGCTTGGGTCAAAAACATAGTTTTGGCAAGCATCTACCTGGGGGGTTATACTTGCTACAAGTATGTCTACTCTCAAAAATCAGGCATAACCCTGAATATGTTTATCTCTGCATCTTCCCCTAGGAGGCAGTACACTACAGTACAATGATTTTCAAATACAGAGAGCTGTTAAAATGCAGATTCTTAGGACTGCCCCTGCAAATCAAAGGATAAGATCCAAGACTCTGCACCCTGGATGATACTGAGCCAGTGAGCATAGCACGACACTTGGAGAATCACTGGGTGTATTCTGGAAGTCAGACAGATCTCTACTCAGATCCCAGCTACATTGTTCAGCAGCTGCATGGCAATGGGTGAAAACTCCATTTTACTCAGCATCAATTTCTGACCTGTAAAATCAGGATAACATTACCTAACTTGCAGGGTTGTAAGGCCAACACAAGTACCTAGCGCAGTGCCTGGCACATAGCAATTACTAAATAAATGATAGGTATCAGTCTCTGTCCTTTCCTATGTCTTTCCTTGAGATTCCTGATGGAAAAAAAAAATGCAACTCATTTTTTTTCAACAGCTTTGGTCTTCCAATTCTTATCAATTTTCAAAACCAAGAATTTCTGCTTAATCCAATATTGGATATCACATTAGTTACGGATTTCACATAAAGAGCCATGGGGGCAAGGAGGAAAAAAGGTACTAGAATGGGTGTCAGGAAGGAGTTTGGAATGCTTCTGTGGTCCCCAATCTGCGCCAGGAAGGGGTCCAATCTGATATGCTATAAGTTTGGAGAGCTTGGTACAAGTCCTAGATTGGCAAATGACTTGCTGTTCAGTTTTACACAAGGCCCTGACCCTCTCTGTGTCTTCTCAGTGTCCCCATCTATCCAACTTAGTGTATGAGTCTGAAAGAAGTACAGGTCCTGTACTTCACCAGGTGTGTGATTTTAATAAGCAAGATAACCACGCCCTCCCTCCTCTCCAGATCTCAGTTTCTCCATCTACCCAAAGTGATGGTGGTGGCTCATATCTCCTCGGTCCCGCTCCCAGATATCTGGGTTCGAGATAGCTCAACTAGGACTGGAAGGAGCAGCAAAGTGCGTGGGCACCCCGCAAGATGTGTGAGGTGGAGGGTGGGCAGCCCTCAGCCCGAGGTGCGGGGCCCGAATCACCGGGGTAGAGTGCCACTTGCCCTGCCCCGGCCCCTGCCGGCCCGGGAAATAACTGCTATGCACGCCCACTTCCCACGGCGGGCCACGACGCCCGCGGCGACCGTGGGTCTGGGCTTCCACCACCTGGGACCCAAGCCAGGATGACCCGAAGAGGGGCCCGCTGACCGCGTGGCGGCCAGCACCGCTCCCCTCATCTTTCCCCGTCCGCTCCCCTCTTCTCACCTCTCCGGTCCGGGCCGCCCTAAGCGACAAGGCTCCGCGGCGCGTCCTCCGCCGTGGCCGGGCGCGGAGACACGGCGGTGGGTGCGGATACAGGCAGACCCGCCCGGCCCCCTTCCCCGCCCATCGCCCAGCCCCCGAGAGGAGCGGAAGGCAAAGCGGGGGCGAACGCCCGTGCCCGTGGCAGTCACGTGACTCTGCCGAGCGAGCGTCGCGGCCACCAGCCAATGACTGGGTCAGGACCGGCGAGGGTGCCGCCCCCTGGCCGCTCTCCTCCTCGCAATTGGCCGCCCTGGGCAGAAGGGTTCACGCGCCCGGCGTTCTTGGTTCTTCCCCCCCTGAGGCGCTCAGGCTTTGGCTGAGTGAGCCAACTACGGGTCGCGAGCGCTCTGCCTGGGGTTGTAACGTGCTCAGCGTGTACCAGCGGCCGCGTCGTTATCCCTGACTCCGTGGGGCCCGGTTCCCTCCCACGCGCTCTTGTATTACTAGAAGGGGAAATTGGGCCCCTGCGTGGGAGCAGGCTGTTGCCCCACAATAACTCATTTTCCACCAAAGATCCCGATAACCAGAAAGCTCTTTCTAAAATGTGACGAAAATGTAAAACTAAATGTAAGATATAATTCCAATCTTGTTTAAAACCCTCAGTGGCTTTCCATGCCGTTTATAGATAAAATCAAGCCCTGCCTATGCCCTGGAGGCCTTGCACGCTAAGGCGCTCCCCTGCTGTGTCTCCCCGTCCCTGCTGTCACCCACGCTGCCCTGTGCCCGCCAAGCGTGTTCTCTGTCGGGACCTCAACATTGGTTCCCGCTTCCTGGTGTCGTCTTGTCTCTCAGGTCTCAGCCCAAACGCCTGTCCTCTCCACGGAGAGGCCGTCCCTGACCACCCTACATAAACTAGCCAGCCAGTCACATCACTTCGTGCCCTCTTGATTTAATTATCTGCCCCAAACTGGTCAGTATCTGCTATTGAGTATGTATTAATTTGTTCATTGTTCACCTTGTTCGTAGCTTGCATGGGCCCGCTAGATGGTGTAGAGAGGACCTCTGAAGGAAGCAGGGTTAACTTCCTTCCCTTCCCTTCCCAGTGAACCTCTTCACGGTCATTTAAGGAACTCCTTTTCTTATGTAGAGATGATCCCCAAGTTTCTGTCACCCATCGGATTCAGAGTTTCCAAAAGTCACAAGCCATATCAGGAATCAGAACTGGGTTCTACTCCTGATGCTGCCCCTTATGGCCGGGGACAAATCACTTCATGTCAACAACCATCAGTGTTTCCACCTTTCAAAGGGTAGGTAATGGCCTGGCACCCAGGGTCATGGAGAGAGTCAAGTAAGGCGATCGGTGTAAAGTACTTTGTCCACTCGCTATAGGTTGCACGACCACCAGAATAGGAACAGTTGCCAGTTTCAGGATGTTTATCATATGCCTGCAGTAACTGTTTGTGTTCATTATTTTATTTAGTCCCCACAGCAGCTTTAGAGAAGTTGCTATATTATGTTTCTTCTTTTATGAGTGAGGAAATGAGATGTTAGGTAATGAGAACATTACCTAACATGGAATGAGGAAATGAGATGTTAGATGTTAGGGATGTTAGGTAACTTGCCCAAGGTCCCACAGTTTATAAGTGACAGCATGATTTTAACCCAGTCACATCTGTCTCCAAAGCCAACTCTCTTTAACAGTTACACTCACTGTGCTGTTCAAATGTAAGAATCTGCCCCCATCCTTGCATGTAACAAACACCAATAAAAGACTGGTCAGATTCAATAATGGCTATCATTCTCTTTTTCTTTCTTTCTTTTTCTTTTCTTTTTTCTTTCTTTCCTTTTTTTTTTTTTCCTTTGAGACAGAGTCTTCTCACTCTTTTGCCCCAGGTAGAGAGTGTAGTGGCATCAGCCTAGCTCACTGCAACCTCAAATTCCTGTATTTAAGCGATCCTCCTGCCTCAGCCTCCCAAGTAGCTGGGACTGCAGGTGTGAACCACAATGCCTGGCTAATTTTTCTATTTTTAGTAGAGACAGTGTCTCGCTATTGCTCAGGCTGGTCTTGAACTCCTGAGCTCAAGCAATCCTCCCGCCTCGGCCACCCAGAGTGCTGGGATTGTGGGCGTGAGCCACTGTGCCCGGCCTCTTGTTTTCTTTCTTTTATTCCATGCATATTAATTATTAATGTGCATTATAGATAAAGAAATTGGAGCTCAGAATATTGTTACTTACCAAGGTCATGTAGCCCAGTGATCCCCAACCTTTTTGGCACCAGGGACCAGTTTCATGGAAGACAATTTTTCCATGGATGGAGCGGGGTGGTTTTGGGATGATCCAAGTCCATTACATTTATTGTGCACTTATTTCTATTATTATTATATTGTAATATATAATGAAATACTATACAACTCACCATAATGCAGAAACTAATGCCGCCACTGATCTGAGAGGAGACAGAGCTCAGGCAGTGATGCTTGCGATGGGGAGCAGCTATAAATACAGATGAAACTTCACTTGCTCTCCCACCATGCAGCCCGGTTCCTAACAGGCATGGACCTGAACTGGTCTTTGGGCCCTGAGATTGGGGACCACAGATGTATTAATAGCCAACAAGTAATGGATTTTGAAGTTTGAGCTGTCAGAAGCCAAAGCCCAAGAGCATGCAGCTATGCCCCACCAGGGAAAGGTGCTAGAGAAGAAGCTGTAAGTCAGCCATTGGTGCCTCTCTCCCTCCTAGTTCAGCCTCCCAGGCTGCTGTTTAATTTTTGTGGTCCCTCCTGGCCCTGCACACATACCCCCAGGGACTCCATGGATCTAGACATTGGTCTGCCACGGTATCTTACCTTTACTGACGCTCCAGTGTTCTGCAGCAGGAATCAGAGGGAGGAAACAATAACCAAATCCCTGCTAATGGAGAGCTGGCTAATAATCTGTTTTTCCTCAATAACAGCAGGTCAGCAGCCCAGCCAGCCAGCACCTACATCTCTGTACTCCTCCTGTCTAAGCCTGGCATTTTCCCTCCTATTGGTTTCAGGGTTCATAGGGGTGGCTGACAGCCCAAGGGCCACGTTTTATAGCCTTACTCTGTCACAAACAGCTTTTCCAAAGAGTAATTAATGATGTATTCACTGAGGACATCGTGGGCCAGCAAAGAAGTCATTTCAGGGTAGGAGCCACTTTAAGATTCACCTCCTCAGCACCTGATCACCCACCCTCGCCAGGTGGGACAGGTCACTTCCTCCGAGGCCCCAGTGGACCATGCACTGACTCCCGCTATTGAATGGGCTATTCCTGGTGTGCTATCCAGGATTCATTTGCACTGCTATAGGTGTTTAACTTCTTTTAAAAAATATTTTAACTTGATTGTTCTTGGAAATAGGTAACACTTAAAAAGTAGAGTAAACAAATTCAAAAGGTCAAAGAGTTTACAGTGAAAGGTAAATCTCCCACTCTTACACCTGTGTACTTTTCATTTTACCTTTTTTTATTTTTCTTTTTCTTTAGTAAAGCGAGGCACATTGACCCTGTCTACCTTGCTAGAGGCAAACACAGCACCCGTTTCCTGTGTTGCCTTCCAGATTTATTCTAGACCAGCAGTTCTCAATTCTCACTGCTCATTAGAATCTTTCTTTCTTTCTTTCTTTTTCACACTTCTCTTATGTAGGAATATGCTCATTAGAATCTCTTGGGAAACTTTTAAAAGATAGCGATGATGTTCGAGTCCCACCCCCGGACATTATCATTTAATTGATATAGCGTGGGCTCAGACATTCATATTTTTTAAAAGCTCCCCCCAGGAGATTCTAAGCACACCTAGGGTTGGCAAACCACTATTCTGTACATATACAAGACTCTCTCTCTCTATATATAAATTTTTTAAACAAAAGGAGCATATAAAATATACCATTCTGGTTTTTTAAAATGATACCTTGAAGATCATTCCAAATCAGTGCATAGAAAGTTGCTTTTGGGTTACCTATTGCTGAGTAAATCACTCCAAAGCATAGTGGCTTGAAACAATAATCATTTTGCTTTTTCTCACAGTTTCTGCGGGCCAGGAATTTGGTAACGGCTTGCCTGGGTGGTTCTGGCTTGGGCCCTCTCAGAGAGGTGCAGTGTACCCTTGATAGTGGCTTGAGTTGGGACGGAATGGAGACTGAAGCAGCTGACAGCTGTCTGGACAGCTCTTTCCTCCCTCATGCAGTCGCAGGGCCCCTCCTTATGTCTGTCTGTAGAGGCTGGTTTGAACTTCTTCACACCATAGCAGTTTCAGGGCAGTCTGTGCTTTACTGGTAGCTGAAGGCTTCAAGAGCTAGTGTCTCAGCTCCATACAGCTCTATAAAGGCTATACAGGGGGACACCGTATATGTAGCCTGTTGTGATCTAGCCTCAGAAGTCACACAGCTTCACTTCTATTTCAGTCCATTGGTTGAAAGTCAACAATTTGCCCAATTTCGAGGGGAAGGAAATAGACGTCAAATGTCAATGGGTGAAGTGACAGAGTCACATTGCAAGAAGGACATATGGGATGGGAAACATCGTTATGGTTGTCTTTGGCTACAGCAGCTGCATAGTATTCCACTGTTTGGATATATCATCATTTATTTAAGCATTGATGGACATTTATGTTGTTTTTATTCTTTCAATATTACAAACAGTGCTTTGAATGATTAGAGGAGTGTTTCCTCTGCCCCCTCCCCCAGTCCCTAGAGGGGCTTGGGCCTTTATGATCACTTTGTGATCACCACGTGGAAGGGCAGAGAGCAGCTATTCTCAAGCTCAAGAAAGCAACTCTGCTCTTGGCCTTGCAGAGAAATTAGGCTGAATTGTTCCAGCAGGGCCGAGAATAGAAGGCCACATGGTCAGGGAGAAGGGAGATTTTTGAGAACTTCTCCCACGATTGAGATGGGACTGGGCTTTGCAGGATCCTGGGGCTCTCCCCGCCCTGGAGAGGTGGGAGGGTCTCCTACAAGGGTGGCTGTTGGTGCTCCAGGGAGGCTGGAGCCTGGGGTAGGAGTCCTAGCCCTAGTAAGAACCCCGATCCCCGACTAAGAGCAGAACTGCTAGCCTTTCCAGGGTCATACCAGCTTGGATGAGGGGCACATTTCTGGAGACAGAGCAGACTAAAGGTTAGAGGCATTTTATGGGTTTGGACTAAGTTAGCCCAACAGGCTTTCACATGACTCTGGGGTGGGCATCAGTTACAATAATTACTGGAGTTGAATATCCTGCCAGCACCACAGGATTGGGGCTTGGAGCATTTAAAATTTGATTTGGAGAAAGAAAAGTAATGTGACTCTTACACCCAGGGTGAAGGAGCACAAATCACTCATTACAAATATTTAGGTACAGAAAGTGAGCTGTTATTTGACGTTTCACAGAGATCATGAGCCCCAGCATCTCAAGTCTGCTCTTTCAGAGCCGTGGGCTAAGAGCTGTGGGAGATGGTCTTTCAAAACGAAACACGATCTCTGCATTAAAATATTGACTTTCCCATTATTTCTTTAAACTCAGATTTCTGGACAGCCAGGACAACATCTTAAAGGATTGATAGTGACCTTGTTCTACCTTTCCGGTCAAGTTTTTGATTAAGAAGATAAGAAAATAATCAAGAAAATGTGCAAAGATGTAACTACACGATGTTCACTTAAAAAAATTAGAAACAATCTAAATAACCAACACTTGGAAATATGTTAAATAAACTAAGGTACAGTGACCCAATGGAAGTCTATGAGGCCACTAAAAATCACCTGGTAGGCTGGGCATGGTGGCTCACACCTGTAATCCTAGCACTCTGGTAGACCGAAGCAGGAGGATCACCTGAGCTCAGGAGTTGGAGACCAGCCTGAGCAAGAGTGAGACCCCGTCTCTACTAAAAATAGAAAAAATCAGCCGGGTGGTGTATACCTGTAGTCCCAGCTACTTGGGAGGCTGAGGCAGGAGGATCACTTGAGCCCAGGAGTTTGAGGTCATAGTGAGCTGTGATGACATCACTGCACGGTAGCCGGGGTGACAGGGTGATCCTCTGTCTCAAAAAGAAAAAAAAAAATCACCTGGTAAAAGAATATTTAATGATTCAGAAAGATGTTTACATATTTTGAGATAAACACCTGTGGAAACAAAAAAAAGATGTTTGCATATGTTGTTAAACAGACAAAATATGTATTGTACCACCATAGTTACATTTATTATATGATTAGAAGAGAAGGATATGTATCAAAATATTTCTCTGAGTGGTGCTGTTATATTCATCTTTTTGTTTACCTATATTCTCTTATCCACAACACAAAGAAATATTACTTTATAAAAGAAAAATAATAAAGTCTTGGTTAAATAGAGTAGGAAAATAGGCATATTTGTATTACTTCTACTTTTTACCAACCATCACTGCCTCATACTTAGCTTACATTATCATTATTAATGGCTACGTTTATTGAGATCTGGCCATCAATCAGGTTCAAAGCATATACTACCTGTATTCCCCACCACAGCTTTGTAAAGTACCATTTTTACCTACAATTTGCACATGAGAAAATTAAGACTGGAGATTAAGTAATTTGCCCCAAATCAAAGTTTGTAAATTGCGGGAAAAGGATTCAAACTCAGCTCTCTCTGGTTGCAACGCCTAAGTGTCCCCTCCTGCCTGTTGCCTTTCTCCAGCTATTGTCAAAAAGCATGTACTTAGGACCTGATTTTACCTGACTTTTCAGGATTACCCAAAGTTCCCAGCTCTTTTTGAGTTATAGATTCCTTTCAGAATATGAGCTTTAGGAAAATGCACATAAAGTTAAAATGCACATAAGGATAAAACTTTTACATGGCTCATCTGTGGACCCCAGTTAAACCCTCAAGGTAAAATATTAATAAAGAGAACTTCATAAACTGGCCAAGCTCTAGGGACACAGACCCAACAGGAAACACATCTAGCTGTATACAGTCACTAAGTCAACAGCAAGACAATTAGGAATTGGCATTAACTCTAGGCGAAGGGTAAGAACCAATGAAATATGGGAGTGAGCCAAGGTAAGTATAAAATGAGGGTGGAGACCAACAAGGCTGTTCTGGAAATTCTAAGGGCTAGCTGACAGGGTGAGGGAAACTGTCTTCCCTTCCATGGCTTCCCAGGGGTGGCAAGGTTTGGCAGGCCAGGAGGGAAAGGCCTTCCATCAGGAAATGGAGGCTAAATGAACATTCGACACCAGTGGAGGCCGGGCATGGTGGCTCATGCCTGTAATCCTAGCACTCTGGGAGGCCAAGGCGGGAGCTTGAGCTCAGGAGTTCGAGACCAGCCTGAGCATCTCTACTAAAAATAGAAAAAATTAGCTGGGCACGGTGGTGCGTGTCTGTAGTCCCAGCTATTCGGAAGGCTGAGGCAGGAGGGTCGCTTGAGCCCAGGAATTTGAGGTTGCAGTGAGCTAGGCTGATGCCACGGCACTCTAGCCAGGGTGACACAGCAAGACACTGTCCCTTGGGCTGATTGCTTTTAGTCAGAGGCGGGCCGTTCCGGGTGGCTGTCTGTTTGGGGTGGGCACTCTTTGGTCACCTCTCATACTGTAGTTTTTAACAAATTTGCTTTGCTTTACAAATCCAAACCTTTAGGTCTGAGAAACGAGGCGCCTTGTGGGATACAGCCGCTATTGTCTTTTAGAGATGCCCTCCAGAGGTGCAGCAGCTTTTGATATGCAAACCAACACGTTCACATATTCCTTCAGGGCAAAGCTCTGCAAAACTCCTGAGACATATTCTGTCTCCAAATATATTTATATTAATTCATGGAGCAACAGATCCTGAATTTCAGAGTCCTATTCTTTCCAAAAAGATAACTTACAAAACACCTCTCCTTGACCCATTTGGTTCCTTGACCCGTTGCTTGGTTCTGTTTCTTTCCTTTATTCCCTCCTCTTTACTTCCAAACTTGGAGTCTTAAATCACCTGTGGATCCAGAAATTCCACTTGTGGATATATGCCCAAGAGAAATGAAAAGATATGTCTACCCAAAGATGCGTACATGAATGCTCATAATAGCCAAAAAGTGGAAACAACCCAAATGCCCATCAACTGATAAGTGGATAAACACAATGTGGTATATATATGCAATGGAATATTATTCATCCATAAAAGGAATGAAATATTGATACAGGATCAGACTCGATGACTCATGCCTATCATCCCAACAGTGTTGGGAAATAAGGCAAGGGGATGGCTTGAAGCCAGGAGTTCGAGACTGGTCTGGGCAACACAGTGAGATATAAAGAAAGAAAGAGAAAGAGAGAGAGAAAGGAAGGAGGAAGGAAGGAAGGAAGGAAGGAGGAAGGAAGGAAGGAAGGAAGGAAGGAAACAAAGAGAAAGAAAGAAAAGAAAGAAGTACTGATACATGTTGCAACATGTATGAACCTTGAAAACATGCTAAATGAAAGAAATCAGACACAAAAGGCTACATATTATATAATTTCATTTATATGAAATGTCCAGAATAGGCAAATCCATAGAGAGAGGAAGTAGATTAGTGGTTATCAGGGGGATGGGGAGAGAGGAAATCTGGAACTGACTTTTAATAGGTATGAGGTTTCTTTTTGTGTTGATGGGAATTTTCTGAAATTAGTGGTGATGGCTGCATGATATAGCAAAAGTAATGAAAACCACTGAATTATACACTTTAAAATGGTAAATTTGATGTTATATGAATTATACCTCAATGTAAAAGAAGTTTTTAAAAGTCACCTGTGGTTCGAGTCACCTAACTTTTCAAAGCTTTTCAGTTTTCTCATCTGTGAAAGTTGGATCCCGGAGCAGAGATCACTGTAAATAAACAGTACCAAGTATTGTTCCAGCAGAGTCCTCCAACAAGGTCTGTGGGCTGCGGAGTGGAGAGGTCATCTGTTCCTGGTCCGTCCTCCCTCTCTCTGAGCCAACCTGGAGTCACGGAACTGAGAGTGTTAGAAATTATTCAACTCTCTTGTTCTGTTGATAGGGAAATCATAGCCTTGAAAGAAGGGGGGACTTTCTCAAAGCCACAGAACAAGTCAGTGGAATTGCTGAGCCTACGATCCTGTATTCCTCTTTCTAATCGTACATATTGTTTCCTAAACTGGATTAAGCAAACCATCTCTCTAACTCTACTGGTAGCACCCCGCCCCCTTTTTTAAAAAAAAAAAAAGGGAAATAAATAGGATGATATGACAGGCAGGAGCTGGGGAGGAGACAGTTAAGGGCTGTTTGGGATAAGATAACTACAGATGACCAGCATGACCTGGAACCTGGTTAAGAAGGCAGTGGCAGGGGAGGCTGGGAGAGGGCAAGGGAAGAAAAAAATGGGTACAGCTATGGGGTACAACGTACACTGTCCGGGTGATGGGTGCACTAAAAGTCCAGATCTCACCACTATATATGAAATAATATTAATATATACTTGTAATGGAATTCAACTTGGATCCCCTAAATCTACTAAAATTTTCTCAAAAGGAAAAAAATACTAAAAAGAATGGCATGTGGAGAGCTGGGGAAATGCACTGGGTCAGAGGGCTCCAGGCAGTTACACTGGTAGTGTTTGGGAAGGTTCTCATTGCTGCATGGGCTGCCAGGCCAGGGGGCTCCTGTGTACACAGTGCGGATGGGTGCAGCCCCAAGCACTCATCATACTCTACAATAAAGGAAGCAATCTACTTCCCAATAAAGATTGTTTACTAAGGTCAAAGTGCCAGCAGCTCTCTATAATCACGCATTCCACAGTGTTTACCACGTAGAGATGCCAGGCTCTGGCAGATACATTCACGGAAACTACAGTTAAGTTTCCACCTTCCTAGTGTGCGGGAGTGCAGATTCTGGCAGTTCAAGATTCACTGGAGGTGATAGCATCTGGACCATCGTGTGCATTTCTGACAGACAACCCAAGAAAGCACAGGCTGGAGCCAAAGAAAGCACATTAAAAGTGCCAAGAGAAAGATCAAATGGGTTGAAAGGAAATAGATTTTTAAGGTTAAGCTTCTATGAAATGGACGAAAAGTAAAATGTTAATTAGAGGTTACCTCTGAGTACAGGATTATGGGTGATTTTAATTGTCTTCTTTGTGTATTTTCTACAGTGAACATGCATTGCTTTTGTAATAAAGGAAAAAGCATGAAAGGTGTGTTGTTTTCAGGAGAGGCCTTAGAATGCCAAAACGAGAGAGTCCTTGAAATCTAAAGCTGGGAAAGACTTTAGTGCAGAGATTGTGAAATCCGAGTCTACAGGTACCAGACCCACCATGCAGACGAGGGAAGCAGGCCGAGTGGCCGTGCAAGTGGATGGTCCACTGGGAAGCACCGGGGAAGGGGACAGAAGGGTAGGGTGAGGGCCAGGGGGACAGGGAGGCAGGTGGGCAGCTGTCCCTCAGCCCCAGCCCTTCCTGACATGGAGGAATGTGGGCAGAGAAGCTAAATAAATCTCCTAAACAGTAAAGGTCAGGCTTGTATGTCAAATGTTTGAGAAAACTACCACAGAAGGCAGAGAAAACATGTCTGCAAGCAGTAGGTTGTCCCTGGGCTGTCTGTTTGCAGTCTCTGCTTTAGCTCCACGCAGAAATCTCGTCTTAGCTCTTAGTAGACCAAGGTGAAAAGAGAATTCTCACCTTCTCCCTGCTGGGGCCCAGCAGCATCTGGAACACATTGATCCCCATAATCCTTGTTCTTGAGAAATATTAATGACTTAATCTCCCAAGCTTGTTCCCGCTCCCATGCAGCTGTCTCAGTGCAATTTACAGACCAGACCCAGAGAAGTCCCAATTGGAGGGGAACACTCAACTTGCCGCAGACGGCAAAACCAGGTGCAGGTCTCAAGCTCAGCCCCTCCACAGAAGTAGCCAGTGACATTCCCAGCCATGGGGGAGGTGACAGCAGAGGAGGTAGAGAAGTTCCTGGACTCAAATATTGGCTTTGCCAAACAGTACTACGACGTCCACTACCGGGCCAAGGTCATCTCAGACCTCCTCGGGGCCAAGGAGGCAGCCGTGGACTTCAGCACCTACCACTCCCTGAGCAGCGTAGAGGAGAGTGAAATAATTTTTGATCTCCTGCGGGACTTTCAGGAGAACTTACAGACCGAGAAAAGCGTCTTCAATGTCATGAAGAAGCTGTGCTTCCTCCTGCAGGCAGACCGCATGAGCCTGTTCATGTACAGAACCCGCAACGGCATCGCGGAGCTGGCCACCCGGCTCTTCAATGTGCACAAGGACGCTGCCCTTGAGGACTGCCTGGTGATGCCGGACCAGGAGATTGTCTTCCCTCTGGACATGGGCGTCGTGGGCCACGTTGCACACTCTAAAAAGATCGCCAACGTCCCCAACACAGAAGAGGTACTCTCTTCCCCAGGAGAGACAGGGCAGTGAGGCCTTATCCCATGGGGTTCTGGGGTGCACGTGGGGTGGGGAGCTGTTGGCCATGGCCACCAACGCAGGGCTGGTGACATCATGGTGCTTTTTTCTTTCTTACTTTACTTATTTACTTCTCTTTACTTCGAAAAAAAGTTTCAAACTTAACAGAAGAGTTTAAAATAATACAAAGAACTGTGTATCTTTCATCCAAATTTACTAATCCTTATGATCCTGCCACCTTTGAGCTCTCTCTCCATTTTTTTCTGACCCATTTGGGAGGAAGTTGAGGACATCATGACCTTTTGTCCCTAAGTACTTAACTGTGTATTTCCGGAACAAAGACATTTCTTCCCTATCCACAGTACAATGATCAAATTCCGGAAACGTAACATTAATATAACACCATTATCTAATAAACAGTTCATATTAGATTTTTTCCGATAGTCTCAATTATGCCCATGTGGCACTGTCTCTCAGTCTCCTTGAATCTGAAAGTTCCTGAGTCTGTCTGAAGGATACAAACCAAATATTCTGCAGAAATGTCCCTGCATTTGGGTGTGTCTGACATTTCTTCATGATCAGATTCAGGTCCTGCATTTCTGGCAGGAATAACACAGCAGCGATGTGTTTTTCTTCGTGCTTTACATCAGAAGGCATAATGGCAGTCAGTCCCATTACTGGAAATGTTAACATTGATCACTTGGGTAAGCACTTGGCTCTTTCTCCTAAGAGTGCAGCGTTCCATGGGATTCTAAGGGCAGTTCTGACAAAGACCTCTTTGATCAGCTGGTGCAAATCACTCCCCGTCTCTGGACATTGGCTTTTAAAGGCTGTATGTAATGCAGTTCTCCATGTAGCCCTCTGCCCAGGCCAACTCCTACTCATCCTTTAGATCTCAGCTTAAAAGTCCCTTCCTCAGGGAGGCCCTCCTTGATCCCCCTGTTATAGTCTCCTCCCTAAAACCACTTATCACAGTGAGGCCTGAGGCCGGGGACCATCTCTGCTTTATCCACCAGGCATTTACCCCAGGAGGCAGCATAGTGTCTAGTATAAAGCAGGTGCTCAGAAAATACTTGGCATAAAAGATTCACTATCAGGCTGGGTATGGTGGCTCACGCCTATCATCTCAGCACTTTAGGAGGCTGAGGTGGGAGGATCGCTTGAGCCCAGGAGTTCAAGGCTGCAGTGAATTATGATCACGCCACTGCACGCCAGCCTGGGCAACAGAGTGAGCTTCAGTCTCTAAAAGAAAAAAAAAAAGATTCACAGTCAAGTAATTATGCACTCATTTCTTTAGACCTGTCTCACCCAAAAGAATGTCCCACCACGGCAGGACCCAGCCACATCAGGAGCTGTGTTCAGTCATTCAAGATTCAGCCCCTGGACATTGTGTGACTTTGTGCTTACCTTACCTCTGGCCTTATTTCAGATTAAGGGTCTTAAAGTTAAAGAGAGGGGAGCAAGAGGCTTCAGAGGCTGTCTTATCCAATCGCTTTATTTAATAGATAAAGAAACTAAGCACAGGCGATCCTGGGCAGGGGGTCCCCTGGGGCATGCAGGGGTAGGGCAATGGTACTCCACTCAGGGTGCTTTCAACTCTCTAGACTTTAACTGTAGCCAAGATGGATTGTCTCACCCATTGCACTTGATAACAATCTTATGTCGTAACTCTCATTACGCCCGTTTCACAGATGATGAAACTGAAACCCAAAAAGCTTTGGTAACGTGCTCAGGGTTACACAGAGAAAATGGCAGACTGGGAATTTGAACCCAGGTGCTCTGGCCTTGAGCCCGCACTTTCCCCACTCTGCTACCCTGTACTCCCTCCTTATCTATAAAGTGAGGGCATTGCACTGGGTATTATTGAAGAAAGGTCATTTTGAATCATACAGCAGAGAGTTAAGCTCTTATGCTTTGAAGTCAGATCTGGGTGTGAATTCATGACTCTGTTACTTTCTAAGAATATGGCCTTGGCAAATCATTTAGCTTCTCTGTGCTCATTTTCTAATTTACGAAATGGGGTGATAATAGCCACCTCTCAGCTTTGTTGTAAGGATTAAACTAGGGAATTACTTCTTACGTAGCAGTATTCTTGTCACATTGTAACAGCAAGCTCTTGCTTGTGAGTATTATGACTATTTTGATGTTGAGGATCTATTTCAAGTGATGGGTGCTGTACCAGGTCTGTGTGGAAACTGAAGAAGAATCCAGTCTCGTCCTTGAAGCTTTCAGTTTAGATTCCGTTTGTGGGAATGCAAAGAAGAGAGATGCTGAGAGTTTCTATAGACTCTGGTGTTAAGAGGGGTTGAGGATTTAGGAAGGTTCTCTGATTCTAAAAGATTCTAGCTTACCAGTTTGCTGAGTTTCTGTGCTAAGGGATGGAGAGTTGCTTGCTGTTCAACCCTAACAATTCACCCTGGAAGCCATGCCTGACCTTCCCTGGAAGCTTTCGGGCCTGGGTCAGTCTGCCTGGCCAATGACTCATGCCTGGGGGGAAAGTCAGTCCAGGCCAGCCATCCTTGTGTACTTGGTGTTTGCATGTGTTTGCTTCGGAAAATCTTACTCAATTTATGGCTCTGGGCAGGACTCCAGGAGTCGGGTGGAGGAGGAGGAGGAAGGTGTTTGTGAATTGAGGGCTGGGTCCTCCCTGAACCACCACTAAGTGATACTCTTAGCCTGCAGTGCTCTCAAAAAACCTGGGAAATTGTTGCAATCATTGCATTGTTGCAATGTGAAATCAAGAATGGGGTTTTTCAGGACTGTGCTGAACCTCTTCACCCCCTATAAGATGGCCAGTTAGGCTTGAATTTTAGATAAACAAACAATAAAATTTTAGTATAAAATAAATTTTAGTATTTTGTCCCATGCAATATTTAGGACATACTTACACTACAAAATGATTTACTGTTTATCTGAAACTCAAATTTAACTGGGCATCCTGTAGTTTTATTAATAACTCTGGAAACCCTACTTGGCCATTCAGGATTTATTTCCCCTTTCTCTGAGCAGGAAAGCCTATGAAGTCTGTCTGTCCCTGTCTGTGTTACTCCCTGCTGGCCCCCAGCATCTAGTCCAGTGCCTGGAGCAGAGTGGGTATTCATTCAGTTTACTGAGCGAGTGGACAACTAAATGCCAGTCCTTCCCCAGCACTTCCTGTGGCCAACAAATCTCATTTCTGAAGACTGGACCTGAGAAGACTCATCTCTAGAGACTCTCACATCTGTTGTCTGCCCCTGCTCTCCTTCTTTTCCTATGACACCTGGGACCCAGCATGCTAGACCAGAAAAATCTCAAGGAGGACCTGATCCAACATGCTGACTTTACCAAAGGGGAAACTGAGGCTCCTGGAGGTTTCAACTACTGACAACGTACTGAGCGGTCCCTGAAGCCACTCATAGGACAAGTCCCTCCCTCTCTAGGTGCCCAGGTTATTATCCCCCATGCTGTGGGGGTCTGCTTCGCATTATGGTTTAAATTTGGGCTCATGTTTTACGTGATATCCCACTATACCATGAAGACCCAATAAGAACAACCTCATCTTACTGATCTTGGCAGATCCAATGCCTGGCACAGAGCCAGTACTTGGTAAATATGAATGAATGATTCAATTAATAAATGAATCAATCAGTGAATCAATGAACCAATGAATGAATGAATGAGTAGAGCAGTTGTGCCACTTACCAGCAAAGGAGTTGTCTATAAAATGGGGAAAATGGGGATGACGACAGTTCTATTTGGCAGGGTTGACGTGAGAGTGAACGAGGTAGTATATCTAAGTTGTCTGGCTCTGGGCCTAGTACATCATCATTATTCAATAAATAGTCTATCTCATCATCACTGTTTTTGCTTTTTTGTTTCTTTGTTTTTAGAGTCAGGGTCTCACTCTGTTGCCCAGGCTGGAGTGCAGTGGCCTGGCCATAACTCACTAAAACCTCTAATTCCTGGGCTCAAGGGATCCTCCTGCTTTAGCTTCCTGATAGCTGGGCCTACTGGGGTGTGCCCTCTCGATCCAGAGAGGGGTCTTTCTATGTTGTCCAGGCTGATCTTGAACTCCTGGCCTTAAGCAAGCCTCCTGCCTCCAACTCCCAAAGTTCTGGGATTACAGGTGTGAGCCACTGTGCTCAGCCCACTGTGAATGTTTGAAAAGGTGAATTGGGGAATCCAGGAATAAGAAGCAACGTTGCATTGCACTTTAAAATCTAAACTCTCTACCATCCTCCAAGGTCCCGCAGGATCTGGCCCCTGCCCGCCTCTCTAACTTCCCTACCCCCTACTCTGCTTCTCCCTCTCCTTCTCTGTGTTTCAGCTACACTGATCTTTTTTCTGTTCCTCCAATGGGCTGAGCTCATTCCTACCCCCTGGCCTTTGCATTCTCTGTGCCGCCTGCTGGGACTGTGCTCCATATGTCTGGCCCCTTTGACCCTTCAGCTCTCTGTTCAGCATTATGTCTTCAATTGGCCTCCCTTTGCCAGGTCAAGAAATCCACCCTTCTTGTTCACTGCTGTAGCCCAGTGTCTAGAAGAGTGCCTAGCATGTAGAAGGCACTCTGTCATTGCTCCCTGAAAGAATGAATGACTCTGGGCTTTCCCCAGCTGGGCTTCTGATTTCTGGAATTTAATATAAATGGTTTGAACTGAAAGGCTTCTAAGTCCCCTTCTGCCTCTAATAATCTGAGGTTCTATGACATGGTTGTTTAGAACACTTAATATGCTGAAAATATAGGAAAGACAATGATTGTGCAGATGTCAGTCAATTGGTAACTGGAGTGCTCACGAGGGAAGTTCCAGGGCTGAGAACTCAGTGGGAAAGAGCATTCTGGTAGATTTAGTAGTATCTGCCTCCGATGCAAGTAAGGCCCCAGTATTTTCTTTCCCTG
>NW_012151729.1:3005387-3008389 GCF_000956105.1 Propithecus coquereli
TTAGTATAAGTATGTCCCATGCAATATTTAGGACATACTTACACTAAAAAATGATTTACTGTTTATCTGAAATTCAAATTTAACTGGGCATCCTGTAGTTTTATTAATAACTCTGGAAACCCTACTTGCCATTCAGGATTTATTTCCCCTTTCTCTGAGCAGGAAAGCCTGTGAAGTCTGTCTGTCCCTGTCTGTGTTACTCCCTGCTGGCCCCCAGCATCTAGTCCAGTGCCTGGAGCAGAGTGGGTATTCATTCAGTTTACTGAGCGAGTGGACAACTAAATGCCAGTCCTTCCCCAGCACTTCCTGTGGCCAACAAATCTCATTTCTGAAGACTGAACCTGAGAAGACTCATCTCTAGAGACTCTCACATCTGTTGTCTGCCCCTGCTCTCCTTCCTTTCCTATGACACCTGGGACCCAGCATGCTAGACCAGAAAAACCTCAAGGAGGACCTGATCCAACATGCTGACTTTACCAAAGGGGAAACTGAGGCTCCTGGAGCTTTCAACTACTGACAACGTACTGAGCGGTCCCTGAAGCCACTCATAGGACAAGTCCCTCCCTCTCTAGGTGCCCAGGTTATTATCCCCCATGCTGTGGGGATCTGCTTCGCATTATGGTTTAAATTTGGGCTCATGTTTTACGTGATATCCCACTATACCATGAAGACCCAATAAGAACAACCTCATCTTACTGATCTTGGCAGATCCAATGCCTGGCACAGAGCCAGTACTTGGTAAATATGAATGAATGATTCAATTAATAAATGAATCAATCAGTGAATCAATGAACCAATCAATGAATGAATGAGTAGAGCAGTTGTGCCACTTACCAGCAAAGGAGTTGTCTATAAAATGGGGAAAATGGGGACGACGACAGTTCTATTTGGCAGGGTTGACGTGAGAGTGAACGAGGTAGTATATCTAAGTTGTCTGGCTCTGGGCCTAGTACATCATCATTATTCAATAAATAGTCTATCTCATCATCACTGTTTTTGCTTTTTTGTTTCTTTGTCTTTAGAGTCAGGGTCTCACTCTGTTGCCCAGGCTGGAGTGCAGTGGCCTGGCCATAACTCACTAAAACCTCTAATTCCTGGGCTCAAGGGATCCTCCTGCTTTAGCTTCCTGATAGCTGGGCCCACTGGGGTGTGCCCTCTCGATCCAGAGAGGGGTCTTTCTATGTTGTCCAGGCTGATCTTGAACTCCTGGCCTTAAGCAAGCCTCCTGCCTCCAACTCCCAAAGTTCTGGGATTACAGGGGTGAGCCACTGTGCTCAGCCCACTGTGAATGTTTGAAAAGGTGAATTGGGGAATCCAGGAATAAGAAGCAACGTTGCATTGCACTTTAAAATCTAAACTCTCTACCATCCTCCAAGGTCCCGCAGGATCTGGCCCCTGCCCGCCTCTCTAACTTCCCTACCCCCTACTCTGCTTCTCCCTCTCCTTCTCTGTGTTTCAGCTACACTGATCTTTTTTCTGTTCCTCCAATGGGCTGAGCTCATTCCTACCCCCTGGCCTTTGCATTCTCTGTGCCGCCTGCTGGGACTGTGCTCCACATGTCTGGCCCCTTTGACCCTTCAGCTCTCTGTTCAGCATTATGTCTTCAATTGGCCTCCCTTTGCCAGGTCAAGAAATCCACCCTTCTTGTTCACTGCTGTAGCCCAGTGTCTAGAAGAGTGCCTAGCATGTAGAAGGCACTCTGTCATTGCTCCCTGAAAGAATGAATGACTCTGGGCTTTCCCCAGCTGGGCTTCTGATTTCTGGAATTTAATATAAATGGTTTGAACTGAAAGGCTTCTAAGTCCCCTTCTGCCTCTAATAATCTGAGGTTCTATGACATGGTTGTTTAGAACACTTAATATGCTGAAAATATAGGAAAGACAATGATTGTGCAGATGTCAGTCAATTGGTAACTGGAGTGCTCACGAGGGAAGTTCCAGGGCTGAGAACTCAGTGGGAAAGAGCATTCTGGTAGATTTAGTAGTATCTGCCTCCGATGCAAGTAAGGCCCCAGTATTTTCTTTCCCTGATAGAAGTGCATATTGCAAAACTCAACTCACTTCATGAAATGAATCTAAGTATGCCCCACACAGACTTGTGCTCGGGAATTCATCAGCATCCTCAGGGAATGACACAGAAAACTCATCTTGGCTAATGCCTCTTTAGAGATTTTGCTTAATCCTCAAATGCTAATTCCAGTAGAGGACTGCAGGCTTCTCTTAATTACTTTACCCTTCACCTGGTTTGAAACAGCTTTGCTGCTAATTATGACGTTGCCTATTTATTTAATCCCACTCCGAAGATGCAGAGCATCACACTTGGAATCTCTGGTTGTGGAAAGATTCTTGCAGACTCAGTTTTAGAAAAGCTCCGTGAATTGCCTCTGTGAAACACATTTCCACTCTTAGAACAGTATGAACTGTGCATGTTTGGGCTGGCCTATGTCCCAAGCAATGCTGACAGTCCAAAAACCTCACAGTGCTACCAGAAACAGAAAGGTGTATTCTTTTGAATGTAAGACAACAATTCAGGCTCTGTTTCCTCATTCAGACCACATGGACTGCAGTACAGATGGCTTTGGGGAAGAGTGTGGGGTGTGTGCTCCTCTATATTCCCAGAACTTTGAGCCATGCCCTCTTGGCCTGTGTTACTACTATTGATTTATCTGTGAGCTGGCCTGAGTCTTAGTAACGTGTATCCCCAGTGCTTGGCATAAGGCCTGACACACAGTGGGGCTTCCATTAAGATTTGTGGAATGGGGCTATACGGTGGGCTGGCTGTGTGGTGCTAGAACTGGATTATTTGAAAATAACGAATCCTTTTGTTCAATAACCTGGACCCAAGTCCCACCTTATTCAGGCTTCTCCAGGAGGCAGCAGAGATGAGGGCAGCTTTTTTTTTTTTTTTTTAAGAGATGGGGTCTTGCTCTTGCTCAGGCTGGTCTCAAACTCTTGAGCTCAAGTGATCCTCCTGCCTCAGCCTCCCAGAATGCTAGGATTACA
>NW_012151729.1:3008944-3026164 GCF_000956105.1 Propithecus coquereli
GGTTGTTGTACTGGCCTTGTCCTTCATTTGCCTACCCGTGCTTGTCTCTGCCTTCCTTCAGGATGAGCATTTCTGTGACTTCGTGGACATCCTCACAGAGTACCAGACCAAGAACATCTTGGCTTCCCCCATAATGAACGGGAAGGACGTGGTGGCCATAATCATGGCTGTGAATAAAGTGGAAGGACCCCACTTCACCAACAGAGATGAAGAGGTAAGAATGCTTTAGAAACTAAAGCTGGCCATGCCAGCACATTCTCCTAGCTCAGGGAGTCCCCTGAACCTCGTTGCTTGGCCTGGCCTCAGTTTCTCCATCTGTGAGACAGGGGATTGTTCTGATGCTCTCTGAGGGAGGCAGGACAAAATAAGGGTTACAATGTTGGGCTTTGAAATCAGAAATGGAGGGATCATTGTTTTGGCTCTGCCAATATCTAGCTGTTTGACTTGGGCAAGTTACTTAAGTTCTCTGAATCTCAGTTTTCTTATCTGTAAAATGGGGCTGATTTTTCAGTATCCACTTTATAGGGTACTTGTGATGATCATATAACATTAATAAATGACTTATCGCAGTCAAATTCAAGAAATAGTAGCTATTTTTCGTTAACCCACCTCTATCAACTTCGATATTCTACATTCTGTGTGTTTTATACTCGTTATGCAACATTTTATGAACCTGCATCCTATGATCTGCCTGCCCAAATTGCCTCTGATGAAGCTTTTAAAATATTCAGACATTTGCTGATACTAGAAGCAGCCAGAGGAGAGATTTTTCCTTCTCATCTGCTTCCCCTCATGCTGTCTGATTTTCAGATTCTTCTCAAGTACCTCAACTTTGCAAATCTCATCATGAAAGTGTACCACCTGAGTTACCTGCACAACTGCGAGACTCGACGCGGCCAGGTAAGGGGTGGGGCTCATGGGAGCAGACTGGACATGGCCTTCTTCTGATGCATTGATGCGGTCAGACAGCTTGGATTTGAATCCCTGCTCAGCCACGGACTAGCTCTAAGACCCCGAGCAAGTCACTAATCTCTCTATGCTTCGGTCTCTCCATTCGAAAAATGGGGATAATTACGGTGCCACCCTCGAAAGATTACCACGGTAATATGTGAGATAATGGACGTAGGGCACTGGTGCTCAATTAGTGTTCGATGTTATTTTTATTAACAAACTGTGAGATAAAAGAAACAGAAAGAGCTGGACTCAGTGGAAGCCAGCCAGTTACTTCACCTTTCTGAGCCTCAGTTTCTTCATCTATAAAATGGGGATAATTATCCTGTGTATTTCTCTGGGTTATTATGAGGGTTAAATGAAATAAACTCTAGAGAACTTTACAGAATCGTTACTATCTAGCTAAGTGAGCTGCTGCTTTGTGCCTCAAAACCTTTGACTATGTGTTTGTATTTCTTCAGATACTGCTGTGGTCTGGGAGCAAAGTCTTTGAAGAACTTACAGACATCGAGAGACAGTTCCACAAAGCCCTGTACACAGTCCGGGCCTTCCTCAACTGTGACAGATATTCTGTGGGTCTCTTAGACATGACCAAGCAGAAGGTGAGAAAACTTCAGGAACAGACTTTGTTTTTTTTGAGACAGAGTCTCGCTCTGTTGCCTGGGCTAGAGTGCCGTGGCTTCAGCCTAGCTCACAGCAACCTCAAACTCCTGGGCTCAAGTGATCCTACTGCCTCAGCCTCCCGAGTAGCTGGGACTACAGGTGCATGCCACCACACCCGGCTAATTTTTTCTATTTTTAGTAGAGATGGGGTCTCACTCTTGCTTAGGCTGGTCTCAAACTCCTGAGCTCAAGCTGTCCTCCCGTCTCAGCCTCCCAGAGTGCTGGGATCGTGGGCATCAGCCACTGCGCCCGGCCAGGAAGAGACATCTCTAAGAAAAGTTTAAATAGACACTGGATGGAGCCCAGAGTCTTGTCATGCATGTGGCTGCACAGGGAAGAGGCTGGGCGGACTGGTTGTGAACATTTTATGCAGGTCTTTACTGAAGAGAGTAGCATCGTCCTTTAAATGGAAAAAATCAATCTAGAGCACAGGCGAGTAAACACAACCCGTATTTTCCCTAGTTGATGGGGGAAATAAAAGCATTCGTGAGAAGCAGGCTGATGAGAAGATAAAGGTGAGAAAGTCCAGAGGAAAGTTACTAACTTCAGGAATTCTCAGAAAATGTACCGAAAGTTGGGTGTAAACCTTTGCTATGATTTATGTAGCCCAGGGCTCACCTAGGCGATTGAGCTGGAGGCAGATTCTGAGATCCCGTCCCTCAAATGCTCAAGGGCCAGATTTGGGGTCGATATGACAGCCAAGGAGGCAGAGTTCAGTGTGGCTCCCAGCGACAATTTTCAGCCATGTTTTCCCAAACCGACTCTCCCATTCCTCGTTCTTTATCTCTCTGCCTTGTGAGGCTGACCATTTTCTGCCTTGAAACAGGGTTTCAGAGCTAAGTTTAGCATCCCTTCTCTTGAAGACCCAAGGATTCTTTGTCAGTTTCATTTTGTATGCCTTGTCATGCTAGGCATGGTGCAAATATTGGATTGAATGAATAAACGAGTTGCAGCATCTGGTGTTGGAGAAGACCTTGGAATCTTAGGTCTAGTCCAGAGGCTTCCAAACTTGGCCGTTTGGAAGCGGCTTCTAAGCATGACTGTATCTCTTCCCACTCCGTGCCTTCATTCTCTTAATGGTGTGTTTTGACGAATGTAAGTTCTGAATTATAATGTAGTCCAATTTATCAATCTTTTCCTTTACGGTTATTGATTTTTGGGCCCTATTTAAGAAATCTTTCCTGGCTCCAAGTTTATAAAGATATTTATGTATGTCACACTCTAAAAGCTTTGTTGTTTTAACTTTTACATATAACTCTATAATCTACTTGGAATTTTTTTATGTATAGTATGAGGTAAGGTCAATATTAATTTTTCCATATGGATATCCAATTGACCCAGTACCGTATATTGAAAACACTAGGCTGCGTACAGTGGCTCATGCCTGTAATTCCAACACTTTGGGAGGAAGAGGCAGGAGGATCGCTTTTGGCCAGGAGTTCAAAGCCAGCCTGGGCAACATAGCAAACCCCATCCCCACCAAAAAAAAAAAAAAAAAGGAAACAAACAAAAAGTTCCATTCCAAGGTGCCCAATTTGCAGCAGGATTTGGTCCTAGGCTCAGGCCACTCTATGCTGTAGCATTCTGCTGTTTCTTTTAAACTGCCAGAACAGTGGTACGCACCTATAGTTCAAGCTACTCTGGAGGCTGAGGCAAGAGGATCGCTTGAGCCCAGGAGTTCGAATCCAGCCTGGAAAACAGCAAGACCTCGTCTCAAAAAAAAAAAAAGAGAGATACTATTCTGATTCAGTCATACCTAAAAGATGGAACAATTTAGTTATGAATTTAGCTATTAGAAGTGGGCTAGGCTACCTGCATTCACTCTAAGAACCTGCCTCTCAGATAGTTAAGCTTTTACCTGAGCTATTGACATTATGAAAAAAGTCATTCAAGCCATTGAATTGTACACTTTAAATAGATGAATTATTGTATGGTACATGAATTAAATCACAATTAAGCTGTTAAGAAAGAAAGGAAGGGCCGGGTGCAGTGGCTCACGTCTGTAATCCTAGCACTTTGGGAGGCCAAAGCGAGAGGATTGCTTGAGGTCAGGATTTTGAGAGACCCTGTTTCAAAAAAAAAAGGAAAAGAAAGGAAGGAAGGAGGGAGGGAGGGAGGGAGGGCAGGAGGGAAAGAGAGAGAAGTTGTAGATATGTCCAGCTCTCCACCCAATCCCTTGTTTGACAACTTCTAGTCTCCTTGGGACAATCTTCAGATCCACTCAGTGCTTGGCTACATGAGGTGTCAGCTCAAAATACGTGTTCTTCTTCTGGGCTCCTCTAGTATTTCCTTCCACTAATTTTTTTGGTTCTTGCCCCATGTACCTTGCTTTAATTACCTGAGTACTTGATTGTCTCCTTCGTGGGACAGTAAGATCTTCCAGGGCATGAGCTGAGCCTTACTCATCTCTGTATGTCTAGCAGCAGGTTGCGGTGTTCAGGTAGGGCCCAGTTGTATTTCACCTACAATTGAATTTCTTCATGTTGTCAGTAGTCCACCGAGACAAACATGTTCAAACAAGAGAGGAACAAGGCAGGGGTGGCTCCTACCCACAATATCCCAGTGCTAACAGATCACTGTTTGTCCCTAAATAGTAACAGATGAATGAACAGAGAGGGCACTGGAGCACGGAGGCCTTCCAGAAAAAGAGCCCAACTGGGCAGAAGCGCAAAGACATGGCATTTACATTTCATGTGGACTCCCTTCTGCTTCTTCTCTGGATGTTATTAGAATAAGCAAACCACCAAGACAAACATGTTCAAACAAGAGAGGAACAAGGCAGGGGGTGGCTCCTACCCACAATATCCCAGTGCTAACAGATCACTGTTTGTCCCTAAATAGTAACAGACGAATGAACAGAGAGGGCACTGGAGCATGGAGGCCTTCCATGCCAGGCCCAGACTTGGCCCAACACGAGATTTGCTGCTCCACGTGTAAAGGAAACCAGAGGAGAAGTAGCAGAGAAGAGCCCATGTGGTGTCCCAGTTGGCTTCTCCTGAAGCTGGACGACTGTGCACGTCCTTTTCTGGATCTTTTTCTCTTCTCTCTGACTGAATCTCAGCCATGTTAAAGAAAAACTTTAGACAAAATAAATTTAACAGAGTTCATTAGAGCAAAGAACGATTCATGAATCGGGCAGCATTCAGGACCAGAAAGGTTCGAAGAGCTCCACTCCATATCATAGATTCCTAAATTAGGTTTTGGTTTGTTTCTGTACTAAGTCAGGTTGCAGTTTGTTATGTAGGAACTCAAATTATTACACAGGGATTCCAAGTACAGTGATAGTCTCAGGCTAATGTTTTCTACTTATCTTAGAGCTGTCAATCTTTCTTTTTGGATCCCAGATATGGGTCTCTCTGTCCATATTTAGTATCATTATATCTTTTTTCTTTCTTATTTGGGAATTTGTTTTTCCTAATTACAAAACCAGTAAAGTTTATTATGGAAAAATTTCTAAATACATTACAGTCTCATTCCAATCACCCAGATAAAACTATTTTTAATGCTTTGTTGGGAACGTGTTCACAGCATTTTCTGTATATAATTAAACATCAGGGTCATGGGATATATTATTTTGGTCCCCCACATTTTTCACTCACTAGTATATCACAGACATCTTTTCAATCCTTACACACACATCTGTAGCATCATTTTATTATATGTGCCATAATTGATTTAATAAGTCCCCTTTTATTGAACACTTAAATTATTTCTAATTTTTCATTATGACACATGATACTGCAAGGGACATTATTTTAGCCAAACCTTTGATCTCATGCTTAGCATGTTCTTAAGGTAAATTTCTTAGCCATGGAGCCCCGTTCTACCCTCTCATGTCCCACAACACTAAGGGTGCCCCAGCCCCTCTCCCATGTTTTTGGCAAATGACTAGACAGACCCAGCTCGTCAATATTTTGAAGGGTAGATGTGATTATCCTCTAAGTCTAGTGAGTCTCACATCCTTTCCAAACTTAGGTTTCACGGAGCTCTTCCCACCTTCCAAATTTCAGCAATAGATGACTCATACAGGTGGGACTTCTTTTCTTAATCTACCTTCAAAACATGTAATTATTGTTATTTTCACTCCTAGGAATTTTTTGATGTGTGGCCAGTTCTGATGGGTGAGGCTCCACCATACTCTGGTCCCAGGACTCCGGATGGAAGGGTAGGTCTCTCTCCAGCCTTTATTAAATTATCAAATGTTTAATGAATTCAAATACAAGACATGGTAGACCCTGCCAAAGGACATTTCCTTATCACATAGGTATTTATGTTCTCTGGGTTGGGTTGTCTCCCTTGAAGTTAGGGTGATGATTCAAAATTGCCAAGCCCTATCATTTGCAAAGTGAGATTTCTTTCTCTTTCTTTCTTTCTTTCTTTTTTTTACTAACCACTATAGCAAAGTGTGAAGTTTCATGGTAACCTGGTGGGGTATTCAAAGCAGGAATCAACATCCTCATTCTACAGATGAGGAAAGAGCCCCAGAGAGGTCAAGCAACTTGCTCAAGGATTTGACTAGCAGGGACGCAGAATTGCAGACACGATGAGCGGGAAAGAACTTTCATATCTAGTCTATAATGTACAAATCAGTAGCCAGAAGGCCAATTCCAGCTGATAGATACACATGTTTGACTGCATAGGTTTTTGCTTTTTTCTTTTTCGTTTGTACTTTAATATTTTCTGAATCGGTGGCTAACACTTAAAAGTCAAGATATTTCCCATAAATAACTGAACTCCCAGTTTCTTTTGAAAAACTGAATGATTAGTAAAAACTGGACCATCAAACCAGGAGAGTAAATTTGACTGGAGCTGAGAACAGCTGCGTCCTTGGAGCATGGCCCGAGCTCTCTAGTTCGCATTGGGGTTTCTGCCATCTGGTCTCACCCAGTTGCCTCCCTTTAAAGATGCGGCATCATCACCTTTGAGATGCTGAAGTGGTACGCGTGGGGGTGTGGACACCAGGCAGGGTAACAGACCTGGAACTCAGAGGGCCTGCAGAAGCTGCAGAATGAAGGAGAGATCCCGGCTGAGGCCTCGCAGAACAAGTCAGCAGCAGGGTCATGCCCCGAAGTGAGTTTTAATCCAGTGCTCTTCCCATAAGACTTTGCGGTCTGTGTGAAATCGTATTCGCTTTCTCCTAGGAGGCCAGATTCCACCCAGCCAACTTTAACCCTGCCCAAAATAAAGGGCCTAGAGTGGATGTGTGTGTGTGAGAATAAGAGTTTAATTAGAGTTGATTCAAACTCTTTTCAAAATGAACACCTTTGCCTGTGAGTTTCATGTACATTCCAGAAGAAATGTCAACCTTGGAATCTATTTTGTCTGCTGTGCTTTATCCAAAATGACCCTTGTAACTTGCTGCCGTCCAATTTCAAATTACTCTTTTGCCCGTACAATTTCATGATTTCATTTCAGAAGACTGCATCTTTAAGGATTCTATCATGTGCTGCTGTCATAAACTCTATTTGGGGACACTTTCATTTTTTAAGTACTGCTCTTTCACGTTGGCACAGTTGACGTGTGGCCATTGCACCTTTTCTCCAGTTCACATACAAGCTGAACTTGTATCTTCTGGAAAGTTAGAAGTTGGAGAATTAGAATAGAGATCGTCACAGTTTTCAGACACCACCAACTTCAATTAACTCCAAGTTTTTTGGAGTTGAGCTCTGAGCTGAGCCCTTAGGTCAGAGGTCAGAGGTCATTTCCAACGCCAGGACAGCTAGAGAAATGTCAGGCTCTAACTCTGGCTCTTCACCCTGAAGTGCCCCAAACTTCAAGACTGAAGTGAACACGACATTTTCTCACTAAGCATCAGCCCAGGAAGAGCTGCCCATCATTCAGCCAATTCAAGAAGTTTTGGTTTCACGGAGGTGACTAGCACAACCATGGTTAAGACTATTCTTTCTTAAAACCCTTCCTCATTTCAGATAGAAGTCCCCAGTTCTGCACGAGTATGAGGCATTAGGTTGTGACAGAAACGGCCATGGTCCAGAAGAAAAAGGACTTTGGTTTTGATTAGCTGCTAACCAGTAGGGTGAGCTTGGTTTAATAACTCCTTGGGTTCTTGATTTTCTTATCTATGAGCTGTTGTCAGTGAACTCATCACCAAAGTCAGTTCCAGGTCTAGGACACAGCCAGGAGGAAAACCTGCATAGGCCTGAGTTGGGGCCCAGATACAGCATAAAAAGACTGACCAGAGGTAGATCTTCTGGAAAGAGCATGGGATTGGAGGGAGAAAGCCCAAGTTCTGATCCCTGCTCCACCAGCTAGTTGTGTGGCCTTGAGAAACCTCCTTAAGCCTCACCTTCCTCATTTGCAATGCTGGGGCAATCCAGCTCACCTAGCAGGGCTGTGGTCAGTAGAGCGAGTCACACACTGGCACACGGTAGATATCCAACATATAACCACAGCTACCTGCGGTGAGCCTGGCTACCTGCTGGGCACTCTATCCGGATTACATTATTTAGTCTCCTCAACACATTTAAGAAGGAGGTATCCTCATTTTACCCATTAGATGGTTGAAGAAACTGAGATTTGGAGAGGTCAAACCATTTGCACAAATGCAACCCAGGATGCTTCTCTCTTTGGTAACTGCGATTAAAATCATCCCTTTTAATGTTCCCTCTGCCTTCTATAACATCACTCTCACACTTTATCTGCCGCATTAGCATGAGAAGTACAGCTTTTATCTGGATTCCAACCGATTAACTTTCCCAAATCTTAGGTCGAAACCTCCCCAATCGTAGCTACATCTCACTTCATCTCCTTTTAAAAATAAAATGTATATGTGTTTTAACTATTTGAAAGGCCATGAGGCTTCATGGAAAAAACAAACAAAAAGAAATAGCACTCATTTAAAAAGTGGTATATTTCCATGGGCCGTGATTTGGCTATGGCTGTATTTGTGGCTCTTTCAAAGCCCCTTGTGTTCTACTGGTAGCTGCTCTAATGGATGGTAACAAAGGTGCTCTTGATGGTTGAGTTTTGACTTTCCAGAGGCTGGTGACTTTGCACATTTGTGCATTTGTACATGAGTACAGCCTTTTTTTTTTTTTTTTTTTGAGACAAAGTGTCACTCTGTCACCCTGGGTAGAGTGCAGTGGCATCATCATAGCTCACTGCAACCTCAAACTCCTGGGCTCAGGCAATCCTCCTGCCTCAGCCTTCCAGAGTGCCAGGATTGCAGGCATGAGCCACCCCGCCCGGCCCATGAATATAGCCCTGCAGGCAATTTGACTGAGCCACAGTGTGTGGAAAAAACCCTAGCTACCTAAAGCACACTGATCTTTTTGTTACTTTTTGTGAAAGCAAATTGATGTTCCTGCGGGATTCAAATGGATAACAAACATCCATTTCTAACCTTTCTAAAGTCTTGTGGGCACCCCTGGGTAGGGCGGCTGCCAAGCCCTGGAAGCCTGGAGCTTGCCTGGGAGTGCGGTGAGCAGCACAGGCCCGAGGACTAAGGCAAAGATACAAAGATGTTGGGAAGGTCCTGGAATTCTGCCCCCTCCCCCTCCAGGTGGAAACTTAGCTTTACCAAAGTCCCAGCAGATAACGTGGCCACCTTTGTTTTTTATAACTGCTTACAGGGTACAACTTCACAATTTAAAAATGTTTTTAAGGCCGGACACGGTGGCTCAGAAAACTTATTACTTGAAGCTGCATTTGCTGGGAAAAAAAGAAAAAGAAAATTTGTTGATATTTATTGAAAAAGGAATACGTGAGCACAGTGAAAAGCTTGCTCCATACAAACTCAAGCCTCTGTTCCCCCTGGTCAGCCTCCCCGAGGCAGCCACTGTTAGCAATCAGCTTTTCCAGAAACGTCTACAGATATTCAGATATTCAGAGATGTATGCATATTCCACCACCACCCTCCATGAATATGGTGGTTCTATTTTGTGCCTTGTTTTTCCCACTTCACTGTGTGTCTTGGCAACTTTCCCTATCAGCAAGGACACAGCAATCTCACTCTGGAAACGCTCTCCTAATGATAGACAGTAAATTGTCTCCAGGCTTTTTGAGGCTGTCTGGCTGAGACCCCTGGACGGTTTTACCCACATTTAGGAGTATATCTCTAGGATCCATTACTACATGTGGGTCAAAGAATATGTATATTTTAATCTTGGAGAGATACTGCTAACTGTCTAATCACAATCTTAGAATCATAGCTGGGAGTTTTTTCCCTCTCCCATTGTCCTTAGAACCCTAGAGTTCCACAGGAGCTGCCTCCGCCAGAGGTTAGTGGGGAGTAGGAGGACAGGAAGGGGAGTAAGAACAAAGAGAGCTGCAGGGTCTCTACTTACCCAACGCTGACTCCGCTAGGACAGTTTTATGTGAGTAGTTCCCATGCTTTGTTTGTGGAAAGCGATCTGCTACTTGACAGCAGCCACAAACGCATACCGCTGGTCTAATTTTACAACCGGGGAAACTGAGGCCCAGAGAGCACACAGTAGAACCAAGACTAGAACGCGTGTTCACTCTAGGTCTAGTGTTAGCACCATTTCATTCATCGTGCTGTGGGCTTCATCTAATCTCCTGTTGGATGCTCCCTATTTTGGGGAGCTCACTATACCTGGGGCAGTCTGTGCCACTGGCGCAGTCCTGGCTTCCGCCTTTTGTTTAGCCAGAGCTTCAGTCACTGCAGCTGCTGCCAATGCTGGGCTCCGATCACCTGTCAACCAAACCGCTTGCAGACACCCTTAACTGGATCAGAAATTCCTCTTTGTGGAGGTTCTGAGTCTGGAGGCTTGGGGTGGAGCCAAGATATCTACATTTAAACCTCTAGGGCAGGGCCAGGTGCAGTAGCACTCACCTGTAATCCCAGTTACTGGAGGCCGAGGTGGGAGGATCACTTGAGGCCAGGAGTCCAAGGCCAGCTCAGGCAAATAGCAAAAAAAAAAAGTTAATTAAAAAATCTCTAGGGAGGTACGTCTAAAAATACCTGTAGTAAAAGAATGGTTTGTTTGTTTAATTTTCCAATCCATTTTGACTGATACTTTTCAAAATATGATAAAGATATATTCCTAGAAAAATAAAATTTTATAAAGACAAAATATAAGCCCCTCCCACTTTTAAATTGGACTCAACCCAGACCTAACCTCAGTGAAATTGTTATAAAAATTGCTAAAGGCTGACTCTCCGTTTGTTTTTATCTCATCGTGAAATGATAACAAGTTTGCAGGCTGGCACCAGTCCAGGGATCACACTTCCAGTGACCCTGTTCTAGGTGATAGTGATAAGACAATAAAACACTATTTTAAGCTATCGAGCTTAAGCGACATAGCAGAAAGAGCACAGAGCACTGAGCTGGGAGCTAAGGACCTAGGTTCTGATTCCAGCTCACTGTCTTGCTATAAATAAGCCCTTTCCTCTCTGCATCTGTTTCCCACTTGTGAAATACTTGCTAATCACACTTGGGCATATAGAGGACCTAAGGGTAAGGTAATGGAATTTTCCTGGACAGTTAGGAATGAAGCCACCTGCCAATATCCAACTGCATGCTAGGGAGTAAAGTAATTGGAGAGATATACTTTAAGAGAATGGTAGTTTTAATGATGCAAGGAGGGGCGAGGGATGGAAGAGGTGGAAAGTTAGTTTGGAGGCATGAGGCGCAATTGAGAAGGTAGGTCTCAAGCAATGACATAGCGAAGAGAGCAGCTGAGTGTTATGCATGCAGAAGGGGGCTGTGACCATGTGGGGTGCGTGCGCCCTCCATGGGGTTGGCTGCTTTGACTATGACTCTAAATGGGACGGGAGCATCCTTTCCACCTCCCTCCTCCCTAGACTCTAGCAGCAATCTTCATCTCTTCTTTCTTGCACTTGTCAAAGTCAACATAAAAAGGTAGTGATGACTCTCTAAATTTAACATTTTACTCAGGAGGAAAAATTGCAATTTGTGGTATACACGCAAACTGGGTAGTCTTCAGTATGTCCAAAGAACAAAGAGAAGGCTGGAGTTTTATTAAAAGAGAAATGTTGTGTATTGCCCCCTTGAGAAAGTTCATTGGCACTAGCAGAGTTCTGGCAAGCTGGCAAGTTTTGATTGAGTAATGGCAGGAGGTAAAACTAGTCTTAGAGTTGCAGTGGTCGTTTCGGCAACTATTAGATAAAACAGGTTTCAGGTTACAGCAGGCAGTTTCAGCATCCAGGCTTGCAGAGAATTACATTCTTAGAGCAATGTTATGTATCTTGAGTGCTTTTTTCCCTCCGGCTTCTCAACTTTAGTTGGGTATGACAAGAGTGACCCAGTTTGTATGATCACACACTCAACCTCCAGATCCCCTTTGAAAGCTTTCCATCCCTCTTCCCAGCCCCAGATCCCAGGCCCCTGCCTGGCCACTGTGAGCTGACTCCAGGAAGGCACACTGAATCCTAAAAGTCAGCCGAGGGCTGGGAGGATGGGAAGGCAGTCCAGGCATGCCCTTAGAAGGAATTATAGTCAGGCTTTCTGCTTCCTGAAAACCATGGGACAAAATATGCACAATTATTATATTATGTTACTGAAAGTTGGGCACTTGTCCCCGAGATCGTATCAGAGGAACAAGGACAAGTAGTTTGAGGAGAAGGAAAGAGAAGTTTATTAATTTGGCAGCAAATGAGGAGGTTGACAGACTCCAGTCTTAAAGTACCAACATCCTGCCTCTGAGCATCCTGCCTCTGAGCAAAAATACAGAGCTTTTAAAGGGAAGGTTCAACTATAGTTGATGGTTCTGATTCATCCCATCTTTGGCTAAGACAATTTCGTGACGTCTCACCTGGACAATTCCCTTGAGCAATCTCCTGTGGCACAAAGAACAAAGGACACTCTCCTGCCGACCAATGGCCTATGCCAGGGATGTAGGCTTTATTTCTCAAAAAGCGTGAGAGGGGTTTCGAAGAGACAGAAAACATTTTTACCCTTTTTTAGGCCATTCTCTCTGTTACAATTATATATCAATAACAAAATAAATAAATTAAAACAACAACAAAAACCACAGGACATGCGACGGCAAAGAACGAGTTCAGTTTCAGGGACACACTGTTGTTGAACTTCTATCTGACTCTTAAGGTATAATATTTTTTATCTCTTTTGCCAGGAAATTAACTTTTACAAGGTCATTGACTACATCCTGCATGGCAAAGAAGACATCAAAGTCATTCCGTAAGTTTCATCTGTCAAAAGGCAAAATAACAACAAATTTAGTTTAAAGATCTCAATTGGCTTTATTTGCGATTCTAAAATTGGGCAACACTTCATTCCATAAAATAGAATAAGTGTCCCATAAGCTGAGCAGAAGAGGCTGGCTTTATAGACAGGGAAGGGCCGAAGATAGTAGAAACAAAGAACAAAGAGCATTAGTCACTTCAAAGTTATTTTTCTTGCAAGGTAGGGACGAGGAGACAGAATAGAAAAATAAGCAACTGATTAATTAACATCAGGTTAATTCAAGCTACCTTTTTTTTTTTTGGTATAAGGATTAAAGCAGAGGGGACTTCATTCAGTATAATGCTATTTGAAGATTGAAATTGGCCTGGTTGGGAATCTGGCTTTTATCTCTCTCTCCTGATCTCTCAGAAGGTCAGATAAGTTAGCTTAGTTTTGGCCCGGTAGAACTTTAACATGGGTGGCTCCATTTTGATTTTTAGCCTGGTCTGTTAGGATCTGGTGCAGGAGCTTAGCCCAAAACAATGGCCTCCCATAATTTTTATTTAACACATCTCAGAGCATAAAAAATTTCAGGTACATCGTCAACATCTAAAAGACACTCATCCCAAGGTCAACGCTAACCAAACCCAACAAGGCCACGCACTTGGTTAGAGGCAGAGAGAGCGGTAAGGAGGCCACGTGGAATGGTGGAGAGACTTGCACGGGGTGGGCAATGAGGCCCCAGGAGGGGGAGAGATGTGATCAAAGCCACAGCGTGCCAGATTGTGAGTCAGGTGCTCTGAGTTCCAGCCCCAGGTCCAGTGGCCTGTCTAGGCCTCAGTTTCCCATGTGCAGAATGAGATCAAATCAGGGCTGTTCGACTGTTGTCTGTGGAGCTACTTCTGGGATCCATGGGGGGCAAAGCACAAACAAAGAAAGTGGCAAAGAAAGTGGCTCAGTCCCCAAGGAAAGCCTATTGTCTGAGGTCCACTTCATCTGTGACCAAGGAGGATAATGAAAAAGAAAGACCACTCTCAGTCCTGCCTGTGGGTAGCTGGGACTGAAAGATCATTTTAAGATTTGAACCGCTGCAGACATTTTTAATATAGGCTTGTACGTTTTTCGTTAATAGAGTATTCTTAAAAATCTAGTTGCCTTTGTATCTGTCTGAATCCTCTCCACGTGCTGAGAGCCACACCCGTGGTTCTGTTTTGAGACGCAGCTCCGTGCCCTGCTTAATTGCAGGCTCCTGGAGGCTGCGGTCAGCTTCTGTGGGAGAGCCGCACCTTCGTCTCGTCTCCCTGAGCGATTTTGTGGATCCGAGGGATTTACTGTACTGCCGCCTTAATCCTCAAACAGAGCATGTGATAGGCCATGCCAATCCAACCCTGACCGCCAAACCAAACTGTAATAATCCCCTTTCACTCAGGTAAACAAGTTCTCGGGTTCATCTGTCACCCGTGAGCATGAAAAGTTGCCTCAAGTCCCTGAATTTCTGGGTTCTCTGTATTCCTTTTCCTTCCTGCTAGCCCAAGGACTGATTCTCTGAATCTTTTCTAAGCTCATCTCTCCTTTTTTTGGTAACCTTGTCAAATGCATACTTGTCAACCATTCTGTTTTTTAACTCCTTTTCTAGAGCTACAAGTTTATTAAACTCATTATCTGTCTTTTAAATGATCACAGGTCATTGTTTCTCCCGATGTTTTATCATTGCTTGACAAGCATAACATCCTACTAACCTCTGGTGACACCCCCCTTGCTGCCTTCTACTCAGTGCCTAACCTAGATTACCTATTTTGGGCTTTGTGTTATGCCAGCATCCCATTTCTGATTCAAATTTTCTTTTTATCAGCCAGGGTAGGATAGGCTATCCTGCAAAGACTTTAGTGGTGTAAACAACAAAGTTTTATTTTACCATCCACTATGTGTGCATTGCCAGCTGATGCGTGTGGTTGGGGGATAATGTGGGAATTGTCCTCAGTCACAGACCAAGGCTGATAGAGCAGCCACCATTTTGAACTCTGTAAGATTGACTAATCTTGCCAGTGAGAAGAGAAAACATAGCAAAACACACACTGGCTCTTAAAATGTCCGTCTGGAGGTAACATATACCACTTTTACTCACATTTTATTGGTCAAACCTAGTCACATGGCCACATTTTCTTTCAAGTGGATAGGGAATGTAACCCGCCCATGTGTCTGGAACAATGGACAGCCAGAATATTTGTAAACACCTCTAATGGCTGCCACAGTATACGTCATCCAAACTAACAGAGGAAAAAATTGAATAGTAAATAAATGATTAATCAAACCCAAAGAGGGCAAAATAAAAGTTTAGAAAGATCACAGAGACCAAGCATGGTGGTGTGCATCTGTGGTCCCAGCTGCTCTGGAGGCTAAGGTGGGAGGATTGCTTGAGCCCAAGAGTTTGAGGCCAGCCTGGGCAACATAGAGAGACCCCATCTCTCTCTCTTGAAAAAAAAAAAGAATATAGAGCAGGTAGGAAAAATAAAAAGTTTACATTAAGATGATATTTAAATCCAAATACATCAATAGTTTTAAAAAATATAAACCAACAAGATATTACAGTTAAATGACAAAGATTGCCACCCTGCATAAGAAAGAAATCTATCACCTTTCATTGATTCTAAGCACTGTTTTTTACTTTTTGACATTTCTGAAATAGAACTGTACAATTGTCAGCCATTGCATTCATGATGTAATTGTCATTGCCCACCTAATTGTGCACTTGGTCATAATCATTGTCAAAAGACAAAATTACAACAAATTTAAAGATCTCAATTGGCTTTATTTGCAATTCTAGATTTGGGCAACACTTCATTGCATAAAATAAAATAAGTAACGAGTTGAGCAGAGGGGATTGGTTTTATAGACCAAAGGTTTGAAGAAGGCAGAAACAAAAAACAAAAATAGGACTGATCAGTTCAAAGTTACTTTCCATGTAAGGCTGGGATAGGGAGACAGAACAATAGAACAATAACTTATTGGTTAATGTCAAGTTACTTTAGGTCACCTTTCTGCGTAAGTATTAAAGCAGAGAGAGCGTCATTATCTCATTATCGTATCTACTTATCTACTGAAGATTGAAACTGGCCTTTTTGGGAAATTGGCTTTTATCTCTCCTGATTTCTCAAGAGAGGAAGGTCAGAGAACAACTTAGTTTGGTAAAGTGAAAATTTAGAATGGGTCACTCCATTTTGATTATTGTTTTGGTGGGAGCTTAATCCAAAACAATGCCCTCCTGTAATTTTTATTTAACATCATTCATATTGTTGTAACTTCAGTTTAGTTGATGTTGAGCAACCATGCTGGTTGCTGTCCACATTGAATTCAGTTACCATATAAAGTAATTTAAAAAGATTATGCTACGATGCAGCATTGAAATAAAAAGTTATCTCGAATGGCACAAAAAGGGAAAAGTGTGATACATGATAAAAATCTGTATCTAAATGCTGAAAAAGAATTGTTGATATGAATAAAGTAAAAATTACAAGTGATAAAAAACAGTAATTGTTTGCAAAACTGGCTAAAATATAAATAATGAAAAAGAAAAAACTAAAAACAAAAGTGAAACCAAAAAAGCATTGCATTAGAGATGAATTGGCAGCATTTTATCTTTCTCAGACACAGTCAGTTCATCAAAATGATTATGTCCTAGATATGCCAAAATACATCATATCCTGTTTACAGGAAACTTATCAGAAAGAGAAACATACGGAGAGGTTAAAAGTAAAAGACTGAAAAAAGATATACCACGCAAATGCTAATCAAAAGAAAACTGGTATAACTGTATTAATATCATATCAAAATAGATGTTTTATCTAAGAGAATTAGTAGCAATAAAGATAGTTACTTCTTGGCTGGTCCAAGTGCAGTGGTGTTTACAACCAGTTGATCACAACCAATTACAGATTCCTTTGTTCCTTCTCCACTCCCACTATTTCATTTGACTAGCCTTCAAAAAAAAAAGATAGTTACTTCTTAATGATAAAGTGGTCCATCTGGCTTGATGTTACATAAAAACATTACAATTCTAAATTTGGATACACCTCATAATATGACCTGAAAATATATAATGCAAAACCTGACAGAAATACAAAGAGACAAATCCATAGACAAATCTATGTTCACTAATTAATAGAGGGAGCAAACTAAAACAGAGTATAGAATATTCTAATAACATAATTAACCTAACAAATACAAATAGAAAACTGTTCCCCATCCCCCAAACTATACAACACCCAGTCTTTTCAAGTATACATTCAATGTTTACCATAATTTGTCATATACTGGGCAATAAAGCAAACTTTAATAAATTTCAAAAGATGGAAATCATACAGAAAGTGTCCTCTGGTCACAATAAAAATAAGTGAGAAACCAACAACAAAAAGCTAATCAGAAAATTCTCATATGCTTGGAAACTAGGAAATACTGTTCTGAAAAAAAAACTCATGGGGAAA
>NW_012151729.1:3027144-3029233 GCF_000956105.1 Propithecus coquereli
GGTCAAGTGAAGCAGTGGGAGTGGAGAAGGAACAAAGGAATCTGTAACTGGTTGTGATCAATTAGTTGTAAACACCACTGCACTCGGACCAACCAGAGAAATGAGGTCTTGCCGTGTTGCTCAGGCTAGCCTCAAACTCTGGAGCTCCTGCAGTCCTCTCACCTCAGCTTCCTGAGTAGCTGGTACTACAGGCAATGCCACTGCACCCTGCTGAGTTCTACTTAATATTCAAGGAAGAAGTAATGAAAATCTCATACAAATTATTGCATGGGGTCCAATGGTGGTGGGTTATCAAAACTTACTAACATTAGTGTCACTATAGTTGGTATACAACCCCCCACTGCTAAATTTGACTGGCTAAAAAATAAAAATTAAAAATAAAATTGAAACAAATTATTGTATGCAAATAGAAAAAGAAGTGGCTAGTATAAGCCTTATACCAAAACCCAATAAAAAGGAAAATTCAGACCACATCAATTTGTGAACATGATAAAAATATCCTAAAATAAATTTTTAGCAAATAATGACTAACAATATGAAAAGGATTATACATCATTACCCAGTTGGGTTTATCCCAGGAATGCAGATTTGGTTTACCATTAGAAAAATCAACCAATGCAATTTGCTACATTAAGAGAAAAATGACATAATTATCTCCATAGAGAAAAACTTTCTTAATCTTCTAAAAATAATTTTTAAAAAAATATATAACAAATAACATATTTAATAGTAAAATGTTGAAAGCTTTGTCACTGAGATTGGGGGAAGACACAGATGACTACTATCACTATTTCTATCAACCTTATGCTGGAAGTTCTGACCAGAGTAGTAAGACAAGAAAAAGAAATAAAAGGTATAAAGATTAGGAAGAAAGAAACAAAACTGTCATTATTTGTAGACGATAGAACTGTGTATGTAGAAAATTCAAACGAATCTATAAATAAGTATTAGAATTAATCAGGAGTTTAACAAGGTAACTGGATACAAAATAAACTTACAAAAAATCATTTGCACTTCTTTATATTGGAAGCAAATTTAGAAAATACAAAATTTAAAAAGATGCCATTTACAGTAGCATCAAACTTATCAAGTATCTAAGTATAAATATAACTAGATGGGCAAGATTTTTACACAGAAAACTATAAAATATTATTGAGTTAAATTAAAGAAAATATAAATAAATGCAGAGATATACCATGTTGATGGATGGATAGCTCGATATTGTGACTATATTAATTCTCTCCAAATCAACTTACACATTCAATACAACCCCAATCAGAATCCCAGAAGATCATTTTTAGATGTAGATCTGATAAGCTGATTGTAAAATTTATGTGAAAATGCAAAGGGCCAAGATTAGGCAAGACACATTTGAAGAAGGAGAACAAGGTAGAAGAACTTGCTCTACCAGATGTCGAGAATTACTCTAAAGCTATGGTAATTAAGACAGTATGATAATGGCACAAGGATGAATGAATACATCAATGGAACAGAACAAGGAGCCATATATATACAACCGGTTTATTTATGAGAAAGATACCATTGCAAAGCAGTGGGGGAAAGAATAGTTTTTTAATAAATGATGCTTGTATAAATGGATACACACATGGAAAAAAAGAAGCATGATTCCTTCATCAAAGATAAATTACACACTGCTGAGATGTTAAATGCTTAAAAAATTACACAAATATAAATTATAGGTAGATTAGGGCTCTAAATATGAGACACAAAGCTATATAACACTTTTAGAAGTTAACATAAAAGAATAGCTTTATGATTTTGAGATAGAAAAAAAATTTTAGGCCAGGTGCTGTGCCTTATGTCTACAAACCCAGTGGTTTGGGAGGCCAAGGCAGGATTATCCCTTGAGGCCAGGAGTTTGAGACCAGCTTGAGCAACATAGCAAGACCCTATCTCTACAGTAATTACAAAACTTAGTTGGGCTTGATGGTACATACCTGTAGTCTCAACTACTTGGGAGGTTGAGGCAGGAGCACTGATTGAGCCCAGGAGTTTCAGGTTGCAGTGAGTGATGATGCTGCCACTGTACTCTAGCCAGGCCAACAGAGCAAGAAAAAAGAAAATGAAA
>NW_012151729.1:3030969-3034548 GCF_000956105.1 Propithecus coquereli
TCATAGCTCACGGCAGCCTCAAGCTTCTGGGCTCAACTGATTCTCCTCCCTCAGCCTCCTGAGTAGGTGGGACTGCAGGCGCACATCACCACGCTTGGCTACCGTCACATTAGAAAACAGTTTGGCCTTACGTAGTAAAGTCAAAGATATGTACATCTTATGACCCAGTATTTCTCCTCCTAGGAATATACCACACACAATTGAGAACACACGTGTACCAGAGTGTTCACAGCAGCACAGTTTATATTAGTCCCAAACTGGAGGGATGGGAAGAGGAACATCTATCAACAGTTGAATAAGTAAATTGTTCCACAGTAATACAAGAGAAAACTGTAGGTTAATAAAACAAATGAATTACAGAAACACAAAAAAGAAGCCAGATGGAATAATACGCATTGTACGATTCCATCTAAATGAAGTTGAAAAACAGGCAAAATTAAGCGAGAGGGAACGGGAAAGCTTGCTTAGATGTTAAAACTCTACAGAAAGGCAAGAATATAATTATCATAATGTCAGAATGACGGTTACCTTGGGGTCAGGGGGAAGGCTGGAAGGAGAAGGCAAGGGCTTCCAAGGAGCTGACCGTGCTGTTCTTGATGTCCTTGTGGTTTCAGAAATGTTCATTTTCTAATGATTGAAGAGGTTTTCAAAATGCACTTTTCTGTGTGTGTTTTTTCTCAGAATAAACAAGCAAAAAGTAGTGATACCAGAAATTGTAATATCGTTTTGAGGGATCAATAAGTACAAAAGGAACTTAGTTTAGTGGTTAGTACATGGTAGGAGCTCACTGTAGATGATTGTCTTCGCTCTCTACTTAGTATTAGGCAACTAACTTTATGAGGGAAGTGATGGTATCTGTTTTTGCTCAGTAGCCAATAATGTGTAGAATGAATGTTGTGTCCTTTCTTGGATAGTCACACCTCATGGGCAGTCAGTAAAATGTTATATTGACTCTTTTTTCCGTGTCTGGATTTGGACATTGGGATGGTTGGGTTTGGTCGGGTGCTGGGAGCCACCAAAGAGTAGGGGGAGGGCAAGGACCCAGATTCAAGTGTTCAGTCCAACAGTGCCTGCACTGAAAGTCACCATTTGTCTTTGGCCTTCACAGGAATCCCCCTCCTGACCACTGGGCTTTAGCAAGCGGCCTCCCCTCTTACGTTGCCCAGAACGGCCTGGTAAGTGGTACTACTTTGAAGGGGGAGTGTTTGGGATCAGGTGGAAGAGTGAAAGGATTTCTAACCAAGAGAGCAGAAAAGACGGTGGGAAGTGTGGATCTCTCAAAGCCTGATTCTCTTGTTTCTCAATTCTGTTGGCCGTTGGTCCAAAGAAATGAATGGATAATTCCTGGTCCCAGCCTCCCATTTCCAGCCCTCCCTTATACAGCTGAGCTCAAACGCTGTGTCTCCCACAGTGCTCTATCCACTCAGGGTCAAGGGTAGGGTGAGGGCATCCCTTGTGCCTGAGAGCAAGGTCGTGTCTGCCAGCAGCACACCACCCCCAAATCTGAGCCTCGTCAGCCTTGCAGCCTTCCCCAGGTACTACGTAATGCTGTCCATGTAGCAGGGTGTTTATTTACTGAGTGTTTTCTATGCGTCAGGCACTGTGATGGGCTCCAGGCATACAAAGATAGATGATTCAGATGCAGTTTCTGTTCTTGAAGCTCATAATCAGATAAGGAGATGTCTTTGCTAACAGATGTCTACACCACAATGCAATAAGGCCATGGTAGAGATCTACGTGGTGTTTTCTGGGAATACAGAATAGGGGCCTCTAAGCCAGCCTTTATTTCCTAGAGTGTGTTGGTCTGAGTTGAGTATTTTTTTTTTTTTTTTTTGAGACCAAGTCTCACTCTGTTGCCCCGGTAGAGTGCCATGGTGTCAGCCTAGCTCACAGCAACCTCAAACTCCTAGGCTCAAGCAATCCTTCTGCCTCAGCCTCCCGAGTAGCTGGGATTACAGGCACGCATCACCATGCCCGGCTAATTTTTTCTATATATTTTCAGTTGTCCAGCTAATTTCTTTCTATTTTTTTTATTTTTTTAGTAGAGACGGGGTCTCGCTCTTGCTCAGGCTGGTCTCGAACTCCTGAGCTCAAACGATCCTCCCGCCTCGGCCTCCCAGAGTGCTAGGATTACAGGCCTGAGCCACCATGCCTGGCCTGAGTCAAGCATTAAAATAAACAGGTCTTGGGCAGGTGGGGGCAGAAAAGGGAAGAACGCTGCCAAACAACACGTGCACGGAGGTCTGGAGCAGCCTGCGGGTTGCAGCTAAGTGTTGTTGGAGTGCTGGGTCTGAGACGGGAGACAGCAAGACATGAGGCTTGAGAGGGAGGAAGGGACCAGATCACAGTAGGCCTTGGATGCCACATCAAGGGGGTGAGACTTTAACCTGCAGATGTTGAGTTTTTAAGCAGGAGATCGGCATAGTCATTTTTCATTTTAAAGAGCTAACCCTGGCAGCTCCGTGGCAAGCGGATCTGAGGGGTAGGACTGGAGGCAGAGCACCCAGTGGTTCGTCAGGTGAGAAGTGATAAGAACGTCAGCAAAGGCGGGTGCGGTAGAGAATACCATCATTATCACTAACCGCACTGAGTACTTACGCTGCGTCAGGCACTAATTACATTTACTCATTTTTTAAAATAACAAAGCCCTTTCTAAAGCATGAATACATTTACTCATTTAATACAACAGCTCCGACCGAGATGAAATGGCAAGAAGGAGATCAGGGGTCTGATGTGGAGAGGGTAAGACTGGCAGGACTTCGTGATTGACAACAAGCAGAGAAGGGGGAGGAGAGGAGTCAAAGCCGATTTCAGGCTCCCAGCCTGGTTGAGTAGTGCTGTCATCAGGCTTGAATGTAAGGTGATGAAGTCACTTTCAGACAAGGGGAAATGCAGACATTTCAGGAGAAAATGGCCAGCAGGGAGATGAAGAGATAATTCTGATGCCGTGCGGAGGGAGGAGGGACGGAGATGGAGATTCGGAAGTTATCAAGACCAGATGGTCTTTGAAACTATGAGTGTGAAAGAGGTCACCCAGGGAGAGAAAGACGGGCAGTGGGCCCAGGGTGCCGCATTGGGTGATGCTGACATGTACAGAGTGGGCGGGGAAAGAAGAGTGTGTGTGGGGGAAACAGAAGGTCGGTCCAGAGGGGTCTAGAGACCCAGGAGAGGACAGTGTCATGGAAACCAAGGAAGTAGAAAGTCCAACAAGGAGAGAGATGAATATGGAACAACAGATGGAATTCCTTGTATTAAGCCTTTCTGATCATTTTCTTTAGATAACTTTTTAAAAGTGCAATTAGTAGGTCAAAGCATCTAAAACTTTTGGATATTGAAGCCGTGACATCTATAGTCATTAAAATTCAATGTCGAGTTGTCTGTGTCTAATAATAAACCCAGTGAGAATGTCGCAGATAGTGCAGCCTCTTTCCAGGTGTGACTGCCGCGGGCAGGCCTCTCCTGGCTGAGTGATTCCAGGTGCTACGGCGTGGGAAGGCTTTGTGTGTGAGAATCACGTCTCACTGAGGCTTCAGTGACCCACAGTGAAATACTAGGTGCTATGAATTTTAAACTCTTCTC
>NW_012151729.1:3036758-3047972 GCF_000956105.1 Propithecus coquereli
GTTTTATTATCAGATTTAGACATTAACATTATATTTCAATAAATATAATCAAAACATAGCTTTGCCAGGGATTTTTTTAATTTTAGAGACAGGTTCTCTTACGTTGCCCAGGCTGGAGTGCAGTGATCAGAGCACATTGCAGCCTTGAACTCCTGGGCTCAAGTGATCCTACTGCCTCAGCTTCCCGAGTAGCTGGGACTACCGGTGTGTGCTCTGACCTCAGGACCTTTGCTTAGGTTGTTCCCTCAATAACCATCATTTCCTGCCTAAATCCTCTCTACCCTTCAACAACAACCCAAATGCTATCACTTCTATTGAGTTTTATTCTGATTCCCCTGACTGAATAGCATTTCTCCTTGGAATTTTTATGAAATATTGCTCAATAGACATTTGATTTTGTTTGTCTTTTATTATTATTTTTTTTTACAAACGATTGTGGAGAGCAGCCTCTGTGCCAGGTACTGACACAATACCACGCTGGCTGCAGTGGTGGACCAGGCAGTCATGGTCCTTTCCCATGGAGCTCACGACAGTGTGAGGAAAGAGACACAGAGCGGGGTCAGGAGAGGGGCAGGGGACAGAGGAGGAGCTGGCTCGGCGGGGCCTGACTTAATCTGGGAGGAGCCAAGAAACGTGTCCCTGAGGAAATTATGCTTGGGCAGTAAAGAGAGGGTGGGGGGAAACTGCAGGAAAGAGACGGCTTATTATTCTAGAAGGAACTATGGAAAGCCAACAGATCAGAGTGAGAAACTGAGGAGGAGGATGGCAGGAGAAGACTCCAGAGAGGTAGACAGAGCCGGATCGTGCAGGGCCTGGAAAGGCATGCCAAGGAGCTTGTCTCCCTTATATTTTCCGTACTTCATCTTTGATTATCCTAACTTCTGTTTTAAACTAATTTCTCCCAGTAGAATATTGGCTAGATAATTAAAAAGGAAATAAAAATGACTTGGGAAAATCAGCAAGTTATTTTTTACCCCCCAAAGAACGTTACGAAAGAGCTTAGAAAGAATAGACTTCCAAAGTTAAAATTGCACTTCATTTGTTGGCACGTTGACCACATCAACGTGACAAGCCCCAAGTTGCTGAGTCGTTAACCTGATCGTAACCACGACAGACCTTGGTCTTTACCCAAGTCCTCCAACTGATTGCGGTTTAACCACATTCGTAAAAGCAAATTCAATCTTATTTTTAGATTCTAGTCTTCCTCCTCCCACTCATCCTCCACAACATAGGTTGAATCAAGTAACATCCGTGCTTAAAAACCTTTAATGCTGTCCCATTTCACTTCCAGTAAAATCTGTCTCCTTATCACGGCCTTCAGAGCGAAGGGATTCCCTGAAGGTTTAGGTAGAGAGCTGGGGGAAGGTGGGTCTTGCACTCGGGACAGCCCGGTGCTCTTCAGGCTGTGCTCTGCACGCCTCTGGAGACACTCTTACCAGGCGCTGAGACAGAGTTGCCTCACTTTCTAGGGTTATTTAAATAATAACTATTATCATAGCACCACCTTAAGAATCTTTAGACTCAGAACTGGAAGAGTCGCTTACTCCAGGAAGCCTTCCTTGACTTCCCTGTCTCCTCTGGCTCCCACAGTACATGAAGATAACTCTCTTAGAGACCTTCCCACACCGCAGTGCAATTGCTCATGTACCTCACAGACTGTGAGCAACCTGAGGACAAGGTCTGGGCCTTATTTGCCTTGGTGTCCCCAGCTTCTAGCTCCGTTTCTTGCACATTGTAAAAGGTTTGCTGAACCAATGGAAAAAGAGACTAGAAATTAGTCCAGTTATCCCCAGTTTATAGATGATGAAAGTGGGGCTCAGATAGATGGGAAACAACTCACCAAAGGCGTCTTATCACTGACCAAGAACCTCACGTGTTCACTGAGGTACATACACTTTTCCATCTAGAGATGAGAAAATGGAGGCCCAGGGAGATAAAATGACATGTCAAAAATAACACAGAAGTCAGGATGAGAGGCAAAAGGCCGCAAGTTATATCCAGTCGATTAATTCAAAGTCACAAGAATCACCAGCATTGCTCTTTTAAGCCAGTCTCCTGCCACTACCTCCCTGGGCTGTTTGCATGTCATTGTCTCCCCAGCCCGTGACACACGGCCTGACACACTCTGGCCCCCACGTCTTAGGGATGAAAGCAATATGGCTACCTAAGGAATTCCAGCCAGATGCGCTATTTGCTCATGGCATTCGTTGGTGACTAAAACCATGCAAAATCTGACACGCTCCGTCCTCTTGCCACCCCCCTCAACCAGTCAGGGTCAGGACAAAGCATGAAATCCATCACAGCTGCGTCTGCAGCCCGGAATCTGAGAAAACCTAATGTGGCTCTTCTCTTACAGAAAGAGCCACTGGATGAGTCTGGATGGACGATTAAAAATGTCCTCTCTATGCCGATTGTGAACAAGAAGGAAGAAATTGTTGGGGTGGCCACGTTTTACAATCGCAAAGATGGGAAGCCCTTTGATGAAATGGATGAGACCCTCATGGAGGTATGGTTTCTAGGGGTCTTTTGCCGTTGGATTCAGAGTGAGTGAGCTTTCGTGGTGGGGCCCCGGTGTGCAATCGCGTGGGGGCACGGGAAGCTCACCTTTCTTTGCTCTCACTTCTGCACTGAACCCATGCGTTGTCAGAGAAATCCACATTCCCTTTTAAAAAATTTGAATCAATAAACTTTACTTTTTAGAGCAGTTTTAGATTCATAACAAAATTGAGCAGAAAGTACTGCGAGTTCCTAAATGTCCTGTCCCTACATATTCAAAACACGTTCCCTTTTTGTGAAGTTTTTTTTTTTGTTTGTTTGTTTGTTTTTTTTTTTTTGCCACAGATTCTCGCTCTGTCACCTGGGCTAGAGTATAGTGGTGTCATCAGGGCTCACGCAACCTCCAACTCCTAGGCTCAGGCGATGCTCCTGCCTCAGCCTCCGCAGCAGCTGGGACCACAGGCGTGCCACAACACCCAGCTAATTTTTCTATTTTTAGTAGAGATGGGGGTCTCACTCTTGCTCAGGCTGGTCTTGACCTCTTGAGCTCAAGCAATCCTCCTGCCTCGGCCTCCCAGAGTGCTAGGATTATAAGCGTGAGCTACCGCGTCCTGCCTTTGTAAAGTTCTTATGCCTAAGAATGATGCTTTATGTATGTTAGTGCTTTACTTAAAATGTGGTCATATCCATTACTTTACCTTATCCTTACAACACCTCTGGGAGGTGGGCCGCACTCAGCTTATAAACTCATTTTACAGCTGAGAAAACGGAGGTCTGGAGAGTCTTGCCCTAAGTTAATGAGTCAGGATCAAACCTGGGTGTTCTGTCTCTGATTCTTTCTTTCTTTCTTTTCAGTCTTTGACTCAGTTTCTGGGCTGGTCTGTCTTAAATCCCGACACCTATGAGTCAATGAACAGACTTGAAAATAGGAAGGATATTTTCCAAGACATAGTAAAATATCATGTGAAGTGTGACAATGAAGAAATTCAGGAAATCCTGGTATGTAATGTTCTTTACTTTGTTCTACTCTAGCAGAGTCTGTGTCTCAGAGATGTGGCCAGATTAAGGTGAGACTTGAAGCTCCACCAGGGCACAGCCTGGGTGTGGGTTTGTTCGTGGTTAGATCCCTCCTGCCTAGCACAGGGATAGATGCGCAGCCCCCAAAGCTGAATGAATGGAAGAATGGACGGATGAGTGCCGGAGAGTGGCATAATGACTGCTCTGGGTGGCCTGGGGGCAGAGCTCTCCCTTGCAAGGAAACCTCAGTCTTGGGGCCAGACGTTGGCTTGACAGCTCTAGAAACTCCTTTTTTTGAGACAGAGTTTTACTCTGTCCCCCCAGCTAGTGTGCAATGGCATCATCATAGCTCACTGCAACCTCAGAGTCCTGGGCTCAAGCGACACTCCCTCCTCAGCCTCCCAGAGTACTAGGATTACAGGCGTGAGCCACCGCGCCCGGCCTAGAAGGTCCATTTTCACTGTGCCCCAGGCTGACCTAGTGCTAGAGACAGGGTCAACCAGCCATACCGCTACCCTGAGAGGAAGCTTTGTCTGACAGACCAGTGGACAATGATCAGTTTCCCAGAGCCTCCTCCTGTGGGATCAGCTCACTTAGAAGACGCTATCAAATCACAGCAGCGTTTGGTGAGCAAAGAAGAAATTCAGAGGGAGTAGGGGGCCCTCGCATGGTTTCATCACTTACGTAATTTATAAGGCAAATTCACCCTTACAATCTTGTTTGATGCTTACACGCACTAGCCCAGTAAGATGGGCAGGATCAGGATTTCTCTTCTCAGTGTGAGATGAGGAAATAGAGGCCTAGAAGGGGTAAGTAACTTGTTCTCAATCATCCAGGTAGGAATAGGTCTCACTTAACCTTTATCAGGATAATGAACAAGTTCTCAGCCCAGGAGTTGGAGGTTGCAGTGAGCTACGATGATGCCACTGCACTCCAGCCAGGGCAACAGAGCAAGACTTTGTCTCAAAAAAAAAAAAAAAGTCCTCTACGTTCTTAGGAATGGGCTGCCTAGAAGATGGTGAGCATCCCATCATGAGAGGTATCCAAGCAGAGGCTGGATGATCATATATCAGAGATGCTATAGAGGAGAATCCTACCTCAAGTGGGAAACTGGACTAGGTGATTTCAAAGACAAAGCATCTCCTTCAATGATTCATTATTCCTGGGGCTTTGGTCTCAAAGAGATCAAGGTTTTAGAAGTGCACCGAGTTAGCCGAATGGCACTGGATGTGCCGCTCTGCTGAGCTCCCACGACCTTGGCTTATGGGCGTCACAGGTTGGAACAGCACGGACCATTTCTTAAGCTGAGAAGATACCACAAAAAATGTGATCACTTCATCCCAATAAGTGGCAAATTCAGAGGAGAAAACATACAGTTTGAATGAACTGCCTCCCAGTTTGCGTGACTCTGTCCATAATTTCAGCCAAATGGTGCATATGTGGAACCTATGGAGGCACAGCCTCCGCGAACCAGTTAAAAGTTAACAGATTTTGCTCTAAGTCCAAAAATCACAAAGAGGTAACTGGGTCTAGGTTCCTCCTCCTCTGGCACATGGGAAAATAGGCCCAGAGAGGGCAGAAACTTGCCTCAAGTCACACAATAAATGAGAGGAAGAACCAGGACCCTGGCCAATGCCGCCGCACTCCCAGTCTGTAATAACAACAGTATAACTATGAATAACAACATGATTTTATTTTAGTGTTTATTATGTGCCAAGCACCATGCTAAGTGCTTTACATACATTATTTAATTTGTTTGTAAATATGTGGCTTAAAAATAACTTTGCACGATAGAATTTTAATTCCTCAGTTAAGTACTTTTATTATCCCTATTTTACGGATAAGAAAATTGAGGATTAGAGGCATAAAATAATACCTCTAGTAAATGGCAGAGCTCAATTTTGGATACAGGGCTCTGTGGCTCTGAAGCCCATGACTGTATTTTTGGCTTTGGTGTTTGAGACAGAGTCTTGCTCTGTCGCCCAGGCTAGAGTGCAGTGGCACCATCACAGCTCACTGTAATCTCCAACTCATGAGCTCAAGGGATCCTCCCACCTCAGCTTCCCAAGTAGCTAGGACTAAAAAGGCCTGTGTCCTGGTGTGTTTTTGTTTGTTTGGTTGGCTTGTTCGTTGGGATTTTTTTTTGGTGGAGAGGAGGTCTCACCAGGTTTCCCAGGCCAGTCTTGAAATCCTGGCCTCAATCAATCCTCCCACCTTGGCCTCCCAAAGTGCTGGGATTACCCACATGAGCCACCACGCCCCGCCCCAAAGCCGGTGACTGACTTTGCACATCGATCAATGTTAAAGGGCCACTTCTCTGAGTTGGTGGTTCTGTTGCTAGGACTTTGGAGGAAGGAGAAAATGGGAATGGAAAAGTGGAGGCATGTTGAGGCCTTGGATGCAGTAACGTTTTTTTTTTTTTCCCTCTGCTATTTTGGGCCCCAACAGAAAACCAGAGAGGTGTATGGGAAGGAGCCATGGGAATGTGAGGAAGAGGAGCTGGCTGAGATCCTGGTGAGTTGAACCGGAGCAACTCTGGCCCTGATGTATGACAAGTGCAGGGAGTGTGGGCATCGCTTCGCAAAGCCTGTTCCCCACCACTCTGCTCTGATCCTCCCAGCACACCCGGGATAGGGACTGGGCTGGGAGGCCCAGAACACTTCATGTTCCCTGATCACTTGACTCCGTTCCTTATACAGCAAGCAGAGCTGCCAGACACAGAGAAATATGAAATTAATAAATTCCACTTCAGCGACTTGCCCCTAACAGAGCTGGACCTGGTGAAATGTGGAATACAGATGTATTATGATCTCAAAGTGGTGGATAAATTTCACATTCCGCAAGAGGTGAGGTCAAAACAAACATCTGGGGTTTCCTTTTTTCTTTTTCTTTCTTTCCTTTATTATTTTTTTTTAAACTCAATCTATAAAGTACCTTAAAAAGAGTGTACCCTCGGTGTTTAGGATTTAAAGCATTAGTCATGTTGCACAGATGAGTCATTTATCAGAAAAGAGGCACACTGTTCCTGTGAAATGTGACGTTTTGGGTGCACTGGCTTCTTGCAGTGTGTTCCGAGGCATTAAGCTCTGAAGGCCATGAATAGATGTGCTGCAAAAACAGGTCCTAGAGGCAAACAAGGGCGGGCAGTGCGGGCTAAACTAATTGAAACAGGGCTCTTTCCCTTGAGGATTCTTTACGAAGGGGCACTGTGAATCTAGGGGAATGAGGCATGGACAGAAGTGTCTGCTGGGAGGAGGGTGGTGGTATATGGAGCACAGAATTCTCCAGACTTGGAGTAAAGCAGTGGTTCTCAAAGTGTTGCCCCAGACTACATGGGCATCACCTAAGAACTCATCAGAAATGTAAATTTTCTTCTCTCTCTCTCTCTCACACACACACACACACACACACACACACACACACACACACACACACTCTCTCTCTCTCTCTCTAACACTCCCAGCTCTAACGAATCAGAAACTTTGTGTTTTAACAAGCCCTCGAAGTGATTTTGATGCACACTCAAGTTTGAGAACCACTGGATTAAAGAACCATTTTGTTTTCCTCCCCTATAAAGCCCCTGTTAGCTTGTCCCAGGACACTAGCTCTCTGGGGCACAGTTTGGAATCACTGATGGAGCTCAATCAGTAGAATGACTCACATCCACCTTATTTTCAAACAACAACAGCCATGTTCATAGTATTTAGCGGTCTGCAAAACACTTTCACTGCATTATTGCAGGTATTGCTAGTTCCTACCTTCTGGTCCAACGACAGGGTTGGAGGACCTCGGGTCGCAGGAGGGAGGGCCCGGGGCACCTGGCTGAGTGCGTGCGGCTGCCTCACTGATGCGCATGTGTTCACAGGCCCTGGTGCGGTTCATGTACTCCTTGAGTAAGGGCTACCGCAAGATCACCTACCATAACTGGCGACACGGCTTCAACGTGGGACAGACCATGTTCTCCTTGCTGGTGGTACGGTGGGGCTGGGGGCAGGACAGGTGGGGCTGTGCCACACAGGACAACCTCTTGGAGGCTTCACGTGGCAGCAACAGCAGTGTTCTTCTTCCTCTGTTGATTGCCTTTTAAGAAATATGCAAAAGTAGTACATGCTTAGAATAAAAGAATTCCAAGAATAGAGAAGCATATAGAATAAAAAGTGAAAGAAAGTTGCTACCTACCCCCAACCTCAGTCTGGTTGTTTGGAGGTAACCATGGCACAATGCTTTCCAAATTTTCTTCTTGGAGCTGTGAAAAGAAAAACTTTAGAAAACTGTGAAAAACTTTAGACAAATTAAATTGAGTAGCGTTCATTGAGCAAAGAAACAATTCATGAACCAGGCAGCACGCTGAGCCACACTAAAGGTTCAGAGAGCTCCACACCGCAATGTGGGCAGGCAGTGTTTACAGACAGAAAAAGGAAGTGACATACGGAAACAGTTCGATTGGTTACGATTTGATGTTTGCCTTATTTGGTCATGTCTGAGCAGTTTGCAGCCTGTGATTGGCTGAAAGCTCAACTGCTATGATTGGCCAAGACTTGATTATTCGTTATAAGAATATACCCTCAGGGTGCAATTTCTTTACATATTGAGTTAGGCTACAGGTTGATGTGTGTGGAAGCAGCTTTAGGCCAAATTTAATTTAATTTAACAATTCCCCCCTCCATCAGCCTCTGAATTGTGAGAGATTGACCAAAACCTTGGACACTAACGCCACTTTCTGTCACCATCATAATGGACTTTTTGGTATCAGTACAGAATTCACAATTCACAATGTCAAATTAATTGGATTATTCTTTATGCTTTCTTCATGGTTTTGTTATTTTCACCGTAACGAGACCATTTGATATACAAAGGACGGCTGCATGGAAGCATCTGAGATTCCTGAGGGGCTACGACACATCGGGGAGATTATTAGAATGTCTATCAGGAGGATAACGCCAAGCAGCTGAATTACACTCCTTAGCAGGACTCCCAAATCAAACAATTCGAAGTTCAGGCAATAAAGATCCAGTATACAGATAATTCAACAGTTCGACAGTGCAATTGGTCATAGTCTTTGTTCAGGGCATGGTGGTGATTAAGGTTCACTATAAAATAGCCTGATATAAAGAGGTATCCATTTCTATAGTTAGCCTGGCAACACAAGTCATAGTAATCTGGAGATCCGCTTAAAAAACATAAAAATGAGAAAACCTTGGAATAGAAAAGCTTGCGATTCACCATTCAGGATGCCTACGAACCATAAATGTATCATGTGTTCCTTTCCCCTGAGAAATTTCCTTAAATGTGGCAGTACAGCCATATCAGGCACATTTTTTTTAAAGATACGGGGTCTCGCTCTGTTGCCCAGGCTGGAGTGCAGTATGGTGGCACGGTCATAGCTCACTGTTACCTTGCACTCCTGGGCTCAAGTGATCCTCCTACCTCAGCCTCCTGAGTAGCTGGGACTACAGGTGAGTACCACCAAGCCTGGCTAATTTTTAAATTTTTTGTAAAGATGGGATTTCACTATGCTGCCCAGGCTGATCTCAAATTCCTGGATTCAAGCAATCCTCCCATCCTGGCCTCCCGAAGTGCTGGGATTATAAGTGTGAGCCACCACATCTGCCTCTCAGCCACTTTTTTATAATAATTAAGCTTTCTATAGTACTAAATCAGGGACAAGATAAGTGCAATATTCAGTTTTGTTCAGCACCATACACAAGCCCCTAATATGGGCAGATCTAAAGCTGCATGAAATTCCATCAAGTGTTTTTGTTGAATACGAATGTTCTCATCCACCTTTTGGAAAGTAGCTTCTACCTGTCTGAACACTGATTTCCCCCCAACTTATGGATTAGCTTCACATTTCATATAACTGGCACCCCACTACTGCTAAGAGTGAGGCCCCAGGAACCCCACTCAACCTTTCCTTGGTGGAAACTAATTATCTTCATCTATTTTGATTTTGGTACTAATTTTGGTTATTGACTGCTTTGGCCTCTGATTGTGGGAGGAATTCTTTTTTTTTAATGGTTGCTTTTTTTTTTTTTTTTTGGTGGGAGGTATTATGGGAACTTTCAGGGAAAGCTATTTGGCTTCAGAGGGCGGATGGGATTGGCACGGTCAGGGCGGGGCGGCCGCAGGGGGCAAGCTATTTGGAAGGCAGGAGTGAGCCAGGCCAAATAGCAAGATCCAAACCAGCAAGGAGGCAGAACGGAGTAAGCAATTGTGTGCAGACCCAATATAGGTTCTTGGGGACTGGAAAAGAGGACCACCTAGTGGTGTTTGAGCAGAGGTCAGTTTTTTGTCCACCCAAAGTCTGCAAAGGTCCTGAATAAGGTCCAATGAGAAACTTACTTTTTTTTTTAATAGTCCCTTCATAGCATGTTGTAAGGTTGCATAACCACATTTAGTGGAAAGGGACCTAACTGGATTTAATCCAGTGACATCATACAAGCAATTACTCACACCCACATAGGTAGTCCCAAGGTCTTCAGTACATGATACCCGAAAGCACAATATACCTTTTGCAGGCATCAGTATACCCTTTGCAAATCTTTTGCAGGTTTTCTATATTTGATAGTGATTAGGTTATTCATTGGAAAGGTCAGAGTGCTATTTCTTTCATGATGCAGAGAAGTCTTGATCTGCAATCTTGGGAAAACTTCACATTTACAGATACTATTTGCTTCTGGGGAAGAACTTCCCTGGTCAGCTTTACCTTAAGGTCTCCAACAGGTATACAAGGAGTCTGGAGACGCCTTTTTCAGAGATGTGGATCCAAGGCTCTAGGACTTAAAATTTTGCTGCAGAGAACAACTTGTTATGGCCCCTTCCAATGGAGTTCAAGGATAGTCTTTCTCTGGTGTCATTTCCAAAAGGCTCAATCTCTGGATTCCAGATCATGTAAGTCTGGTTGTCATCAGTTGGTGGATCACAAAGGGCTTCTTTTACCTAGTGAAAATATGCTTTGACATAAGGCACTAAAGCCCTGCACTGTTGAGCCATGTCAGGGTTTATGAGTGGGAGATACACAAGGTTCTGTTGTTAGGGGCATAGGCCTTTTAGTGACTATTTCATAAGCGGTCAATCTGTGTTTTCCAGTAGGAATGGATCTGATTCTCATCAATCAGTAATACCTTCGACCAAAGCAATTCAATCCATTCAGTTAGCTTTGCTAAATGCCACTGTGTTTATATCTAACTATTAATATTTTATAACTTGTCTAGTGAAATAAGTATCTCTATCTCTGGAGATTTCTCTAGGAATGCTCCACAAGGGAAAAACATTTTCTAATAGCTTTTTACCTATTGTTATAGCATTGGCCTTCCTGCATGGGAAAGCTTCTATACAACCGTAAAACAGGCATTGAAAGTGGTAGTTAAGTGAAATCACCTGTAAGTGTTCAAATGCTCCAGCAGGTGCTGGAAATGTATCACCTGGGATTTTTATTGTCTTATTGAAATTACGAATTTGACAAACCCAACATTTCTTATAAACTATTTTAGCAATTTTTAAAGCAGTCACCCTACCAATATTTTTTCATACTTTGAATCATTTTATCTTTTCCATGATGAGTCATGGAATGCAGGGCTTTTAATAATGAAAGCTTTAAGAACTAGGAAGGACCAGGCAGCTGTCTGGGCTCTCCATGAATCCAACATTGGACTTACATCTTCTTAAATATCAATTTTGTTTCTCCAATTCAGATGCATG
>NW_012151729.1:3048302-3052744 GCF_000956105.1 Propithecus coquereli
GCTCTCATTAGAGTTCATTACAATAATGACACAATTGACAAGGAAATTTGATTATTTCTGTCACAGACAAAATTTTAAGATGATAACTAGAATTATGACTTATAGTGTCATACCAGGCCTGTTAGATTTCTATGAATTTCATATAATTTCTGAAACATATTAACAACACATCCAGGCCAGGTGCGGTGGCTCATGCCTATAATCCTAGCACCCTGGGAGGTCAAGGTGGGTGGATCGTTTGAGCGCAGGAGTTTGAGACCAGCTGTCTCTACTAAAAATAGAAAAAATTAGCTGGGCATGGTGGTACACACCTGTAGTCCCAGCTACTTGAGAGGCTGAGGCAGGAGGATTGCCTGAGCCCAGGAGTCTGAAATTGCAGTGAGCTACAATGACACCACTGCACTCCAGCTGGGACAACAGAGTAAGACTCTGTTTCAAAAGAACAAAAATAAACCCACATCCATATGATATAACTTAAAGAAGGTTTAGCCTTACTTATTATTTGACAATGTTTCCCATATAATTTAATATATCAAATAAACAATTTTATATCTCTCTTTTTACAAGGAGAGGTATCTTTTTGAGCTGTTCCAAGGGCCTATCTGAAAAATCCCAAAATTAATTTGAGGTTAAGAAAAAGACTTAATTTAGAATTTGGTTTTGGGAAGTTTGTCAAAAATAGCATAGGTGTAAAACACTTGATCAAAATAAGATCACAAGTCACTGTGAACAATAGTTATTCATTTAACCAATAAAACTGATAATTAAAAGACCTCAAAGGCAAATACAGGAAGTTACATAGTTGTAGAAACACCTTAGCTCTTTTAATAGAGAGGACTCAATTTTCTTAAGTGATCCAAAACTTAGCAAAGACAACATGAAGCACAAAATATTATTTTGGTAAAACACAGAATCTTTGTTTCCTAGGCCAATTGCCTAAAAAGTAAAGAAATACCTTTCACAATTTCCTATTAAAAGCAGCCCAATACTTCGAGAAAACCTTATTGTTTTAGCAGAGAGGACCAAATTCTAGTTTTGTGTCAGTGTACTTTTGATATGAATGCTCAATTTTTAGAAAAACTTACAAATAAATTTTTTTCTAATCCCAGCTAGTTTGGTCACACATAAAAATTCCTTTCACAAGATTCATCTTCCACAAGCCTTCTACAACTTTCTCATCCATTCAGTTTTTGTCCTATACTTTTTCTCTTCTCATTTTGGAGCAACCAGTCATTCTACCTTAGGACAAAAATTACTCTTTTCTCTTAGCAAAACAAAACGTCCTCATATTTTTTAGCTTTTCCTTAACCAAAATCACATCTTACCTTTCTTTTATACTTGCAGGTATAATTGTTTGCCTTGTTATTTTTACGAATTCTAGTTATGCATATTAATTAGAATTCTTAACCCTTAGTGACTTTAATTTCCAATAAACACTAGGAAGCAAGCAATTGTGAACTGTCACACCAGCAATCTATGGATCAATATGTCTGTGAATCATAATTTCTAGAAGCATGTGCTTTTTCATAGTACGATTTGTCAGTGTGGCAATGGAAGTCTTACATCCCAGAAAACCGCTCAGCCCTGGGCAAACCTCTGGTCAGCCTATAGAGCCAGGCATGGAACCAAGATCAGACCCGTACTTCCAAGCTCTGGGTCCTTCCCCTCAGAACTCCCCTTTCAGGCCTCCTTCCAGTCCCCACAAAAAAGGAGTGACTTGGACTGTGATTGCCCTTCTAGACGGGAAAACTGAAGCGATACTTCACGGACCTGGAGGCCTTGGCCATGGTCACTGCTGCCTTCTGCCATGACATTGACCACAGAGGCACCAACAACCTCTACCAGATGAAGTGAGTCACCCCCCTCCCTTTCCCCAACCCTCGGGATTCACTACTCAGCTCTGCGTGGCTCCCAGACAGACTCGCTGGCTGAGGGGGAGGTCTCGCTGCCCACAAATTCCCACTTGCTTCTGCCGTTGGGATCTGGGACCACTCCTGTGGTAGACAGAATAATGACTTCCCAAAGATAACCACATTCCATACCCCAGAGTCTGAGAATATGTTGCCTTACATTGAAAAAGGAGTTGGGGCTGACACAGTGGCTCATGCCAGTAACCTCAGCACTTTAGGAGGCTGAGGCAGGAGGATCATTTGAGGCCAGGTGTTTGAGACTAGCCTGGGCAACATAGTGAGACCCTGTCTATACAAAAAATTTAAAAAATAGCCAGACATGGTGGTATGTGCCTACAGTCCTAGCTACTCGGGAGGCTGAGGCAAGAGCATCACTTGAGCCCAGGAGTTTGAGGTTGCTGTGAGCTATGATGACGCAACAGAGCAAGACCCTGTCTCAAAACAAAAACAAAAACAAAACAAACAAACAAAAGGGACTTTGCAGACCTGAGAGACATGATTGTTAAGGATCTTGATACAGGGATTATCTGGATGGGCCCCATGTAGGAGGAATGGTCCTTATCAGAAGGAGGCAAGAGGTCAGTGGAGAGAAGACGCTGCCCTACTGGCTTTGAGGATGCAGGAAAGGGCTGCAAGCAAGGAACACAGGTGGCCTCCAGATGCTAGAAAAAGCAAGAAAACAGATTCTGCCCTAGAGCCTGCAGAAGGAAAGCAGCCCTGTGGACCCATTTTAGACCTCTGAACTCCAGAGCAATAAGAAAATAAGTTTTTATTGTTTAAAGCCATTAAATTTGTGGCAGTTTGTTACAGCAGCAACGGGAAACTAATGCATTAAACTCTTTCATCCTCCTCCTTCCCTGTCCTACCTGCTGAGCTAATTGGAGCCCAGATACAATCCTCATGACACCCTGTGGGCTGGGCAGAGCAGGGACTAGTGCCATCCCCATATAACAGATGAGGAAACAGACTGTGCCCAGAGCCGAGACATTAGAAAGCACTACAATTTGTGCTTCTCTGAGTCTTCTCAGAGAAGACTTTTCCATGTTGCTCTGAGGCTAGAGACTGTGTTTACATTTCATATTGTGGGAATCTAAGTCCTGGACATGGTGCTTGGCACATAATAAGTGCCCAACAAATATTTATTGAATAAAGAAATGAGTGAACACATTGCTTATGGGAATTCAATGACTTCCCCCAGGACTCAGGTATAGAGGATCAGGGGATCGATGGTCTCCAAAGTGCCAATGTCCCTAAAATTGCACGTGGCATTGTGTGTGTTTGTGCCTTTTTCTGGGGATAAGGGTCTACACTGTCCAGCAGATTCTCTAGGGAGTCTGAGACTCAAAAGTGGCTCAGAATTGCTTGTGCAGAAAGCTAAAGCCTGTGAGCCAGCAACCATGATGTTCAGTCCTAATTTTCTGTTACCCATTCCATACTGATTTGTTCTCTCCCTCACTCTCTCCCTCCCTCATTCAGATCTCAGAACCCGCTAGCCAAGCTCCATGGTTCCTCCATCTTGGAAAGACACCACTTGGAGTTCGGCAAAACGCTGCTCAGAGAAGAGGTAGGACAAGGGCCCTCTGCACTGGCGTTGGGGCCCAGACCGGAGACCCCATCTCACAGGTAGCCTGAGTGTGCCCAGGCAGCATTTGTTCCATTGGCCTGGCTGCCCCTACCACCATCTGGGTGGCCACTGGTCATTAAGTGACTACCGCCACCATCCCTTCTCCCATCTCTCTTCTGTTTTTTTCTTTAGAACCTGAATATCTTTCAAAACCTCAATCGCCGACAACATGAGCATGCCATCCACATGATGGACATCGCGATCATTGCCACCGACCTCGCCTTGTATTTCAAGTTGGTATTTCTTCATTTTAATCCTAATAATCATTTGACAATGATTATAATAATAACGAACAGCAGAGTTCCAATTGATTTCGTATTTACTATGTGCCAGGCACAACACTTGTGCCATGGACACACTGACTCCCTATAACCCTGTGAGTTAAATATTATTACCCCACTGTACAGATGGGAAAACTGATATTCAGGGGAAAAGATTTGCTAAGATCAGAAAACAAATCAGTGGCAGAGTCAGGGTTAGAATATAGGTCTTCACTGTCAGGCCTTGGTTTTTTTTAACTTTGTTTTGTGAATTACGTTGATTCAATAAGCCTCCATCTGAATCAGCCAGCGTTAGAAGCCCAGGGCTTGCCTCATTCTCAGACTTGCTCCCTTAGCTGGTCTGAGTGCAGTGGTGTTTAAAACTAATTCATCACAACCAGTCACAGATTTCCTTGTTCCTTCTTCACTCCTACTGCTTTACTTGACTAGCCTTAAAAAAAAGAATAAGCATTGCTCTCTGTAACGAACCGGTGTGTTTTGTAGGAAGAGGACAATGTTCCAAAAGATCGTGGATCAGTCTAAGACGTACGAGAGTGAACAGGAGTGGACGCAGTACATGATGCTGGAGCAGACACGGAAGGAAATCGTTATGTGAGTTGAGACAGGGATTAAACCCTGATCCACTTA
>NW_012151729.1:3052794-3059736 GCF_000956105.1 Propithecus coquereli
CTTCCCCTCAGAACTCCCCTTTCAGGCCTCCTTCCAGTCCCCACAAAAAAGGAGTGACTTGGACTGTGATTGCCCTTCTAGACGGGAAAACTGAAGCGATACTTCACGGACCTGGAGGCCTTGGCCATGGTCACTGCTGCCTTCTGCCATGACATTGACCACAGAGGCACCAACAACCTCTACCAGATGAAGTGAGTCACCCCCCTCCCTTTCCCCAACCCTCGGGATTCACTACTCAGCTCTGCGTGGCTCCCAGACAGACTCGCTGGCTGAGGGGGAGGTCTCGCTGCCCACAAATTCCCACTTGCTTCTGCCCTTGGGATCTGGGTCCACTCCTGTGGTAGACAGAATAATGACTTCCCAAAGATAACCACATTCCATACCCCAGAGTCTGAGAATATGTTGCCTTACATTGAAAAAGGAGTTGGGGCTGACACAGTGGCTCATGCCAGTAACCTCAGCACTTTAGGAGGCTGAGGCAGGAGGATCATTTGAGGCCAGGTGTTTGAGACTAGCCTGGGCAACATAGTGAGACCCTGTCTATACAAAAAATTTAAAAAATAGCCAGACATGCTGGTATGTGCCTACAGTCCTAGCTACTCGGGAGGCTGAGGCAAGAGCATCACTTGAGCCCAGGAGTTTGAGGTTGCTGTGAGCTACAATGACGCAACAGAGCAAGACCCTGTCTCAAAACAAAAACAAAAACAAAACAAACAAACAAAAGGGACTTTGCAGACCTGAGAGACATGATTGTTAAGGATCTTGATACAGGGATTATCTGGATGGGCCCCATGTAGGAGGAAGGGTCCTTATCAGAAGGAGGCAAGAGGTCAGAGGAGAGAAGACGCTGCCCTACTGGCTTTGAGGATGCAGGAAAGGACTGCAAGCAAGGAACACAGGTGGCCTCCAGATGCTAGAAAAAGCAAGAAAACAGATTCTGCCCTAGAGCCTGCAGAAGGAAAGCAGCCCTGTGGACCCATTTTAGACCTCTGAACTCCAGAGCAATAAGAAAATAAGTTTTTATTGTTTAAAGCCATTAAATTTGTGGCAGTTTGTTACAGCAGCAACGGGAAACTAATGCATTAAACTCTTTCATCCTCCTCCTTCCCTGTCCTACCTGCTGAGCTAATTGGAGCCCAGATACAATCCTCATGACACCCTGTGGGCTGGGCAGAGCAGGGACTAGTGCCATCCCCATATAACAGATGAGGAAACAGACTGTGCCCAGAGCCGAGACATTAGAAAGCACTACAATTTGTGCTTCTCTGAGTCTTCTCAGAGAAGACTTTTCCATGTTGCTCTGAGGCTAGAGACTGTGTTTACATTTCATATTGTGGGAATCTAAGTCCTGGACATGGTGCTTGGCACATAATAAGTGCCCAACAAATATTTATTGAATAAAGAAATGAGTGAACACATTGCTTATGGGAATTCAATGACTTCCCCCAGGACTCAGGTATAGAGGATCAGGGGATCGATGGTCTCCAAAGTGCCAATGTCCCTAAAATTGCACGTGGCATTGTGTGTGTTTGTGCCTTTTTCTGGGGATAAGGGTCTACACTGTCCAGCAGATTCTCTAGGGAGTCTGAGACTCAAAAGTGGCTCAGAATTGCTTGTGCAGAAAGCTAAAGCCTGTGAGCCAGCAACCATGATGTTCAGTCCTAATTTTCTGTTACCCATTCCATACTGATTTGTTCTCTCCCTCACTCTCTCCCTCCCTCATTCAGATCTCAGAACCCGCTAGCCAAGCTCCATGGTTCCTCCATCTTGGAAAGACACCACTTGGAGTTCGGCAAAACGCTGCTCAGAGAAGAGGTAGGACAAGGGCCCTCTGCACTGGCGTTGGGGCCCAGACCGGAGACCCCATCTCACAGGTAGCCTGAGTGTGCCCAGGCAGCATTTGTTCCATTGGCCTGGCTGCCCCTACCACCATCTGGGTGGCCACTGGTCATTAAGTGACTACCGCCACCATCCCTTCTCCCATCTCTCTTCTGTTTTTTTCTTTAGAACCTGAATATCTTTCAAAACCTCAATCGCCGACAACATGAGCATGCCATCCACATGATGGACATCGCGATCATTGCCACCGACCTCGCCTTGTATTTCAAGTTGGTATTTCTTCATTTTAATCCTAATAATCATTTGACAATGATTATAATAATAACGAACAGCAGAGTTCCAATTGATTTCGTATTTACTATGTGCCAGGCACAACACTTGTGCCATGGACACACTGACTCCCTATAACCCTGTGAGTTAAATATTATTACCCCACTGTACAGATGGGAAAACTGATATTCAGGGGAAAAGATTTGCTAAGATCAGAAAACAAATCAGTGGCAGAGTCAGGGTTAGAATATAGGTCTTCACTGTCAGGCCTTGGTTTTTTTTAACTTTGTTTTGTGAATTACGTTGATTCAATAAGCCTCCATCTGAATCAGCCAGCGTTAGAAGCCCAGGGCTTGCCTCATTCTCAGACTTGCTCCCTTAGCTGGTCTGAGTGCAGTGGTGTTTAAAACTAATTCATCACAACCAGTCACAGATTTCCTTGTTCCTTCTCCACTCCTACTGCTTTACTTGACTAGCCTTAAAAAAAAGAATAAGCATTGCTCTCTGTAACGAACTGGTGTGTTTTGTAGGAAGAGGACAATGTTCCAAAAGATCGTGGATCAGTCTAAGACGTACGAGAGTGAACAGGAGTGGACGCAGTACATGATGCTGGAGCAGACACGGAAGGAAATCGTTATGTGAGTTGAGACAGGGATTAAACCCTGATCCACTTACGCCAGGGGTCAGGAGGTGAGACGCTACACTGACAGCTCTTGCTGACCCCGACAAGCCCCGGGATCTTGCCAATTTGGAGGTCTCCAACATATGAAAAACTGAAGTTATACCAAAACTAAATTCTACAAGTTACGACATGTTCAATCTTTATTTTAGCACTGGAAATATAAAACACTATATTATTGTTTTATTTCTCTGCACACAAAAAATATATTATTTGAAGTATTTCAATCATAAAATAGAACTTTCAAGTTTTTTGGGTTTTTTTTGTAGAGACAGAGTCTTGCTATGTTGCCCAGGCTGGTCTTGAATTCCTGGGCTCAAGCGATCCTCCTGCTTCAGCCTCCTCAGTAGCTGGGACTACAGGCTCCTGCCACCACGCCCCGATAATTATTTCTATTTTTTTGGTAGCGACGGAATCTCACCCTTGCTCAGGCTGGTCTTGAACTCCTGACCCCAAACAATCCTCCCACCATGGCCTCCCAGAGTGCTAGGATTACAGGCATGAGCCACCGCACCCAGCCCAAAAAGTGGATTTTATACCAGTGGAGAAAGGTGTAAATTCATGAATGCGTTGGGACAACGGGATGGCCACAAAGATTCATATCTCACTCCTTACAACAAAATAAATTCTACATGAATCAAAACTTTTAAAATAATGAGGGGGCTGGACTTGGTGGCTCACACCTGTATTCCTAGAACTTTGGGAGGCAGAGGCAGAGGATTGCTTGAGGCCAGGAGATCGAGACCAGCCTGAGCAAGAAGTAAGAAATATAACACCGGAAAAATATATTAAAATTAATAGTGTTTTAATTTACCTAACCCATTCTGAGTATCTTGGGTTGGCCAAAGTGCTCCTGAGAAAGTGTCAGAGATGTGATTAATAGTCGTAGAAATCTTGGCTAAATCTCTATGGCATGTTTCCCAGAAAGTGAGGAAGTGAATGATTCTAATGTTTGCTTTCAACAAAATTGAAGGATCATCTATTATAATTGAATCATCAGCTGATAGATAACGCAGAAAAATGATTACAGTATTTTTTTCTTTTCTTTTTTTTAATTCTTTCTCTCTCTCTCTTTTCCCCCCTTTACACGGTATGATTTTTAACAGTTAACTTGGGAGAATGCAAAGAATTGAGTGACAGTGTTGTAATAAAACTATTTGCATTGCCAGGGTTTCTAACTACTTGAATTTACAAAAATGAAAAATGGGCATAAAAGAGATGCTGGATCCTATGTGTCTAGCAATAAGAAATATTCAATTCATTCATTAACTGGTTTTTAAAAAATAATCCCAGCTCATCTCATTAAGAGACGAATTTCCAAAAAGTTACCTTGAGTGTTTAATAATTGTTTATAAAAATAGGTAATGTATTTTATGGTTTGGTTAGTTGTGTAATAACAACTTAATCCAAAAGAAAATTTTCAACATTTAGTGGCTTATGGTCAAAGAAATTTTTTTTTTTTTTTGAGAGATGGTGTCCCTCTGTTCCCTGCGCTACAGTGCAGTGGTGTCCTCATAGCTCACTGCAACCTCCAAGGCCTGGGCTCAGGCGATCCTCTCACCTGAGACTCCTGAGTAGCTGGGACTACAGATGCTCCATCATGCCTGGCTAATTTTAAAATTTTTTGTAGAAACAGGGTCTTGCTATGTGGCTCAGGCTGGTCTCGAACTCCTGGCCTCAAGTGATCCTCCTGCCTCGGCCCCACAAAATGCTGGGATTACAGATATGAGCCACCACACTTGGCCTATAATTTCAATTAATGGATATATTTAGTTGCAGGAAATTATGAAAGTATGATCAGTGAAAGACTTTCTATCATATATACAGTATATACACACACACATATAATACACAGACACACATATGTACATATATACCCACATACACACACATATAATATTAGGATAAAATTCTATGGGGGGAGCCAAGTGGAAATATAAGTTTATAGAGAAAAGGAGAGATGTAAAATTCCAGATTCTTAAAGAAAAGATGGTTTCGTGTGTTTTTACCATGGATGATTGGCTGATGGTAGGCATCAAATTGCTATGCTATTTAGATTCCTTTGTATTTAAAGAATGATGTAACAATTTTATTTAAAAAGTCAATATTTATAATGTGCTATAAATTAGATCTTTTGCAAACATTAATTTATGATGAAATAGTTTAACATGTCAGCTTAAAAATATGCAAGGTAGTCCCAGCTACTGGGGGAGGCTGAGGTGGGAGGATCACTTGAGCCCAGGAGTTTGAGACCAGCCTGAACAACAAAGATGAGGGAGACCTCATCTCTAAAAAAATTCTAAAAATTAAAATGAAAACAATGTGCAAGAACATAAGCACTTTTCAAAATTCTTTAGGTAGTCACCCAGTGAAAAATGTTTGAAACCCTGTAAAGCAAGCTTTCTCCTTTAACTCTGTTGACATTTGAGGCTGGTAACTTTGTTGTGGGGGGCTGTCCTGAGCATTGTACAGTATTTAAAAGCATCCCCGGTCTCTACCTACCGGATGCCAGTAGCAGCCCCTCCTCTCCAGTTATGACAATCAAAGATGTCTGCAGACATTGCCAAATGTGCCCTGAGGGCAATGATCACTCCTGGCTAAATGCTATAAAGCCACCTTGGGATCCATGGATTAGGTGATTAGGCGATTAATGAGAACTTCTTCACACCTGAGTGTAGCTGTTACATACTTGGCGCTTTGGTACCAGACAGCCTGAGATCAAGTCCTGGCTCTCTGATTTCTTGGTGGTGTGACCTGGAGCAAGTTACTTCCCCCTCCATGCCTCAGTTTCCTCATCTGCTCAACGAGAATAATGGTAGCACCTACCCGGGGCTGAGCTGGGCTACGCCGAATGCTGCGCAGTGTTGCTCATAGTGGGTAGCGGTGTTAGGTGCTTCCTGTGCTAAAACAAAACATGTATTTGGTCTTTATCCCCAGTTCCTGACAGAGATCCTAAAACACCCGGAATTTCCTGAGTGATTAGAGTGTCTTTTGTTCTAATCTAATGACTCTTGGCAGGACACTAGACAGCTTCAGGATGGGGGGCTGGTCACCAGAAAGACCAAGGCTTGGGAACTTTCAGCCCCACCCCAACCTCCAGGGAGGAGCGGGAGGTCTGGAGACTGAGCTAGCTGATCACTAGAGGCTAATGATTTAATCAGCCATGCCTACTTGATAAAACCTCGACAAAAGTCTCTAAACAGCAGGGTTCAGAGAGCTTCTGGACTGGTAACAAATCAAGGCGCTGGGAGTGTGGCGTGTCCGAAGAGGGCACACCCACCCGACCCCTGCAGGCACCCACCCCCCATGCTTCTTCTATGCATCTCTTCCATTTGGCTGTTTCTGAGTTGTAGCCTCAGTAATAAACCGGTAAATGCAAGTGAAGTGTTTCCCTGAGTTTTGTGAGCTGACCTAGCAAATGACTGAACCGAAAGTGGGGGCACCCCTGACTTTGTAGCCAAGTCAGACAGAAGTATAAATAACCCGGGGACCCGATACTTGTGGCTGGTCTCTGAAGCGAGGCAGTCTTGTGGGACCGAACCTTTAAACCTGTGGGGTCTGATGCTAAATCTGGGTATTCAGTGTTAGAGTCTAAATGAATTGGTGTCAGAAGTGGTTGTGGTAAGGAAAAACTCATACTCCTTTCCTGCGCTTTGATTATCTTGGAGGGCTTGTTTATGTCCGTGGGCTTCCTGTGGTCTGAGTTAACCCCTTGACATGTCCAAAGTCAACTGGATTTTGCTAGAATCCTGCGTAGCTGTTTCTTGTGTCGTGCTACTTCAGTATGTTTACTGTAGAGCCGAGATGTTAACAGTAACTCTGGAGTGAGGGTGTGACTTCCCATCTTCCATCAAAGCCTTGACATCTCTGCTTAATTCCGGATTTCATTCTTGACAGTCTGAACAAACCAAGAGTTGGAAGGGCGTAGAGATCCTCCAGCGCCAGGGTGTGTGGCCCACCGCCTGTTTTTGTATCGCTCGTGAACTAAGATCAGCTACTACAGTTTTAAATGGTTGGGAAAAAATCAAAAGAAAAAGAAGATTTCATGACAAATGAAAATTATAAGAAATTCAAATTTCACTGTCCACCAAGAAAATCTTATTCTTTTACAGAGGGCCACATTCTGACTTTTGTGGGCCCTAGGTACTTTTGCC
>NW_012151729.1:3060246-3062816 GCF_000956105.1 Propithecus coquereli
AAAATATTTTCACGGCCCTGAAAACTATCGTGGGCTCTCATCGCTCTGCCAAATGGATACGTTGACCCTCTTATCCATTCTATGCTTATCTATGGCTGCTTTTGAGTCACAGTGTCAGAGCTGCATTGTGCAATAGAGACCACGTGGTCTGCAAAATCTCAAATATTTACTTTCCCGTCCTTTACCGAAAGAGTTTGCTGACTCCTGTGCTAGTGTTTTACAAATGAGTAAAGTGGGACCCAGAGACAAAGTGACTTGGCTAGTGTCATGCAGGCATTCGCGGAGCGTGAGGGATGGGCACTCAGCCACATCAGCCCTCGCCTGCACACCTAGGGCGCTCTCAGGCTCCTCCGCAGTCTTCCCCAGCAGGGGCCCTGCAGCACCCGCTAGGCAGGTGTCATTCCAGAGCGGGTCTGAGTCAGCGTTCTCTGAAAGGGCTGAGTAAGAGGATGGCTGGAATGCCTTCCTCTGAAAGTTGGCCAGAGGTCAGGAAGAAATGCCACTGAGCCTCACACCTGAGTTCAGGAAGAGACATTTGCCTTGGGGATGGACCAGGTGAATGAGAGCTCAGCTTGCTTCAGCCAGCCGAGTTCTGCACACCCCGGTGACCTTGAATGACAAGGGGAGGATTGAAGAGGAGGGCAATGGGTGCACTCACGAAATCATCTTATGTGATCGGCACAATAACCCTCAGGAAAGATATGTTAAGTGGAACCATATGAAGTTGCTGAATTTCTATGTTTTTTGACCCACAAAATTAGAATTTCATAGGCTCCAACCTAATATGATTATCTCATTTTACAAATGAACAGACCGAGGCTCAAAGGCATTAAGTCACCTGCCCTGGGCGCAGCAAGTAGGATGGAAGATGGAGCAGATGGAAGACCTCAGTCAGTTCTGTCTGATCCAAAGCTGGCACGGAATTTTTTTTTTTTTTTTTTTTTTTCAGACAGAGTCTTACTCTGTCACCCAGGCTGGAGTACAGTGGCTGGATTATAGCTCACTGCAACCTCGAACTCCTGGGCTCAAGTGATCCTCCCGCCATAGCTTCCTCAGTAACCAGGACTACAGGTGCACCACTACCACACCCTGCTAATTTTTAAATTTGTTTCTAGAGGTGGGGTCTTGTTATGTTGCCTAGGCTGGTCTTGAACTCCTGGCCTCAAGGGATCCTCCTGCCTCAGACTCCCAAAGTGCTGGGATTACAGGTGTGCACCACCTCACCAGCCCCCTGCATGGAATTTTATACCATTCTCCTATTAAACTCCATCCTCTTGTCTTGGTGACTCGTCTGCTGAGAGCATAAGGCTCAAACTGCTGAGCACGCAAGATCGTCACGGCTCACTCTTGTTCCCTTCTGCTTTATAACCACGTGGCCTTTTCTCTCTTCCACGCTGACTCCTTTCTCTTCCTCACTTTGCACGTTTAATCTGTCCCCCAGTCCTGCCGAGCTGACTTCTTAGATGCCATGTCTGTCTGGACATTTCTCTTTGTTGCCTCCTCCATGTACCGTGGGATCCTCAGTGGCTTCCTAACTGAGCTCCCTGCATGTGCGCCCCTCCCCTCCATGCCGAAGCCACAGGGATCTTTGTGAAATCTGACCGTGTCACCCTTCTGTTCTATCTCTTCAGTGGCTTTTCCGGTTGTTCCCAGTGTGAACACTGTCCCTCGCCGTGGTGCCTGGGCTCTGTGTGGGCTGCCCTGCCCTTCTCTGGGGCTCCGCTTGCTCACCTTTCCTCCTGCTCCCCGAGCCCCTCCCACCTTCCACTCTGTGCTGTGCCAGCCTTCCTTCCACCCGGCCTGTGCCTAGATGTTCTCTCTGCCTGGAATGTGTTTCCCCGCACGTTCCTTTACTGTTAATTTACCTTCAGTTACCAGCTCCAGGGGCACTTCCCCAGGGAAGCCCTCCCTGACCTTCCAGGCCTTGGTGAGCTTTTCTTGCTATCGCACCTCCAAGAATGGAACTCCTCTCCTTCAGAGAAGTTGCTGCTTTACATGCGTGTGTGGGATAAACGTGCAAGCTCTCTGAGAGCGAGCGGGGAACCGTGTGGACCCAGCCTCTTCCTGGCTGGAGGGTGGCCACCTTCTCCCCGTGTCCTCCCAAGTGGAGAGAGGTCTGGTGTCTCTTCCTCTTCTCACAAGGGCACTACCCGATCATGCCAGCTCCGCCCTTGCGACCTCATCTAAACCTAATGACCTCCCAAAGGCCCTGCCTCCTGATATCATCACATTGGGGGTTAGGGCTTCAACATATAAATTTGGGGGAGACACATTTTGTCCGTAACAGAGAGCTCCTATGCCCTCCTCAAGACCCTCCACTGTCACCCCTCAGATAGCCCTGGGCTGGGCTAGTTGCTCTCACCTTGGGATTTTTTTTTTTTTTTTTTTGCACCTTGTACTTCTTTCTTGCCATCCCATTTAGCATATTGTGACGACAGTTTTTTTGCTCCGTGTTCCTTGCATGACTCTGGATCCCCCACGCCCAGCATAGCACCCGGGGCCCCCGTGTGTATGAGGAGGCGGTGCCGAAGTGACCACAATGCCTCATCTTTAGGCATGTCCTCCCCTCA
>NW_012151729.1:3064446-3188453 GCF_000956105.1 Propithecus coquereli
GGCACGCACCACCATGCCCGGCTTATTTTTTCTGTTTTTAGTTGTTTTGGCTAATTTCTTTCTATTTTTAGTGGAGACAGGGTCTCGCTCTTGCTCAGGCTGGTCTTGAACTCCTGAGCTCAAGCGATCCTCCCACCTCGGCCTCCCAGAGTGCTAGGATTATAGGCGTGAGCCACTGCACCCCGTCCATTTTTTTCATTTTTAAATGTTTTTGTGAGCATCTCTGCCAGGTGAGGAACCAGCCAAGAAGGGAAAGGAATCCATCGGTATTAATGAAACTCCTAAATCAGAAAAGCTGACTGACCAATAGAAAACAGGTATCCTGCCTCCAACGGAGCAACAAGTGGTTCTTAAGAGAGGAGAGCAAAACATCTTAGATATTATTAATGCAATGGTCAGAGGCTCTCCAAACAGATAGATAGCACATCTATGGTATTAAAAGTTCATGCTGGGCGACAATGATGGTGATATTTTTCAACAGCAGTTCACCTAGCGAATGTTGCTACTTTGCTCTGAGTGAGAAAATTTCATGGTGGGGGTAATTATGAAAAAAAGTGTCTAAAAAAGGCTCTTGGCAGTTGGGACAGGGGACAATAATGAGAAAAAGGTTGACACACATTTCTCTACACTAGACAAGAGAGAAAGGGCTCTGCAGATGTGATGAGATTTAAGTGAAATTGATGTTTGTTCAGTTCCGGGTACATAATAAAAACCCAGTATATGTTTATTGTGCACATACTATGCCCAGGTCCTATACGAAGATTACTATATGCATCATCTCATTTAACCTTACACCTACTCCATGAGGAAAGTACCATTATCATTACAGACAGGGAAACGGAGGCTTACAGAGGTTGGTTTAATTGCCCAAGGTCAAACCTCTGACAATTGGCAAAGGTAGGATTTAACTTTCTGTCTGACTTCAAAGCCCGACCCCCCGATACAATGGGGGAGCGAGCCCTTTCCTCACAATGGGGTGAAGTCGCCTACTAGCAGGGGTGGAGAAAGGAAAGAGAGATGGAATTGACCAGTGCCGCAGTCTTCAATGGCCCTGGACTGATGGCATTCTGTGCCTCCACAGGGCCATGATGATGACTGCCTGCGATCTCTCCGCCATCACCAAGCCCTGGGAGGTGCAGAGCAAGGTATGGACTCCTCCTGACCGGGTCGAGGGAATTCCAGTGCTGGTGGCAGCAGGTAATGAGGCTGGGACTCTCTCAGTCCAACGCCAGAGCCAACTCATCTTTGCTCCATCCTCCTCTGCCACGACATGGGAATCACTTTAGGGTCCTCCAGTGATGACTGCAAAGGGGGGCCGGGGGGCGGGCAGGGGTGGTGCTGAGTTTTGTGCTGAGTTGACAATGCAAGTGGGGTGGGAACGGGGGTAAGGGAGTGGGCTGGGGCTTTGACTTCGTGTGTGTGTGAGGGTCTGTCTGTTTCAGGTAGCTCTGCTGGTTGCTGCCGAATTCTGGGAACAGGGTGACCTGGAGCGCACGGTGCTGCAACAGAATCCTATTGTGAGTAGAGAAGGGCCTTTGGCCTGATGTCAGACATGTGTGATCTCACCCTGACCTAGAGATGATACGACCTTACCATAGAGATGACCTTTTCTCGATGCAGTGGTTCTCAAAGTGTGGTCCCTGGAGCACAACCTCATTACTGCAAATTCATGGGCCCCACCCTAGACCTACCCAACCAGAAGTTCTGGGGATGCACCCAGCAATGTGTGTTCTAGAAAGCCCTCTTAAAGTTTGAGAAACGTGTCCTGAGCTTGCTCAGCTACGTAGAGCTTGACAAGTGGACACCAAAACTTAGATTGGCCTTTCAGCTCTAACAGTCTAGGCATCTACTTCCCCTGCTCCTGTCCCGACAGCACAGAGCGAGGAAGGGAAGACCTTACGTGCCACTCTGCATGGCCATCAGCGATGAAAGTTAATTTGTCTGGGACCCTTTGCAGGCTTCCCATGGAGATGGGGAGAGTGGCTGGAAGGTTTCCAGAAGACCCTGAGGGCAGAGCTGGGAAGGAGAGGTGGCTTTGGAGAGGATGGGTAAAAGAGAGAGACATCTTGGGAACAAACCGTTGACATGGGTACAGGCTCAACCTGAAGGAGTGTGCTAAGGATGGGGGCCCACGGCAGGCATAGGCAGGAGCCGAGGGAGCGTGAAACACGGGGAGCTGGAGGTCCCGTCGTGAACAGGAACCGTCAGGGCTTGTAGGATCTGTAGTTCTCTTTCTTTTTAACATTTTAAAATGCAGAGAGAATAGTCAGGGAACGCCGTGTGCCCATCTGCCGGAGCCAGCATTTAGCAGCAGTCTGCCGTTCTTGTTTTATCTATTCTTGTCAACACAATTTTTTTCTTTTGGCTGGAGTATTTTAAAGTAAATCCCAGACATTGTCATTTCTTCCATAAATACTTTAGTGTGTGTCTCTGTGAGATAAGAGCTTTGTACAGACAAAAACATACACACAACCGCAATACCATTATCATACTCACAAAATTAGTAATAATACCTCAGTATCATCTATCTAATCCCAGTCTCTGTTCATTTTCCCTGATTGAGAAAAAGAATTCAGTTGATTCATTCAAATCAGGATCCAATCAAGGAACACGCTGCCTCTGGTTTTGTGGTTTTTTTTAATCTCCCGGTGGGTGGTACCCCGCTCCCGGAGATACTGCAATAGCAGGTCAATGCGTGGAATGGATGGAGCAAGCTCCTGTTCCATCTCCCTGCTCCAAAAATCCATTTAATATATTGTCCTTGGGTATAGGACGGATCCCATATTAAACTGTTCACAGGTACTAGACTACTACCTTTTTTTTTTTTTTTTGAGACAGAGTCTCACTCTGTTGCCTGGGCTAGAGTGCCATGGCATCAGCCTAGCTCACAGCAACCTCAAACTCCTGGGCTCAAGAGATCCTCTTGCCTCAGCCTCCCAGGTAGCTGGGACTACAGGCATGCACCATCATGCCCAGCTAATTTTTCTATTTTTAGTTGTCTGGCTAATTTCTTTCTATTTTTAGTAGAGACGGGGTCTTGCTCTTGCTCAGGCTGGTCTCGAACTCCTGAACTCAAGCAATCCTCCCGCCTCGGCCTCCCAGAGTGCTAGGATTATAGGCGTGAGCCACCGCGCCTGGCCTAGACTACTACCCTTAATCTTAGCCAAAAGGCCAAGGAGTGCTGCCTCTGGTTGTTATGTCTCTTAAGCCTCTTTTGATCAATAGTAGGTCCCCCTACCCACCTACCCCATGGTCTTTTTTTTTTTTTTGTATGCTATTTATTTGTTGAAGACAATGGGTTTTTTGTTGTGTGGCTTCCCACATTCTGGATTTGGTTGATTGCACCCTGGAGATGTTATTTAACATGTTCCGTGTTACATTTCCTGCAAACTGCTCTTTCAGATTTGGAAACTTGATGAGTCTACAGTTCGATTTTTTTAAGCAGGAATGCTGCATAGGTAGGGTGGGTCCCTCTTCGCAGTGCTGCTAACTCTTTCTCCCCGCTGCCAGCCCATGATGGACAGGAACAAGGCGGATGAACTCCCTAAGCTTCAAGTCGGCTTCATTGACTTCGTTTGCACCTTCGTCTACAAGGTAGGCCCTTGGTTTCCTCAGACCCGACAAAATGTCTTTGATAAACCCGGATTCCCAAACAACATCAGAGGTAATAAACCCGGGCAGGTGGCCAGTGGGTGATAACGTCACAAAGCGCTTCTCATCTCCAATGGCATTTGGTTCTCAGGACAGCGCTATGGGTCTTGGGTGATTGTAGCCCAGGCTAGAGCCTGGAGCTTGGAACATCCAACAGTTGCTCAACACATCGTTGTGGGACAAATGACCAAGCATGATGTCAGACAGGGGAAGGGGAAACACAGCAGACACATGCCTTCCTAACTTCCCCAGCTGGTGGCAATGTGACAGGCCGCAGTAATTGTGAAAGGACAGTCTGGAACTTCTCTTTGAGCTACTGTTCAAAGTTAAAGTCTCCCTCTTGAGATACCCATTGCTCCCAAATTCACGTTATCTGTGCCACCACCCACCTCTCATTTTTAATTTTTATTTTGGCCATGTTTCACATGACAATACGGAAGTCAGAGATGAGAAGTGCCTCCCCATGGAGCCCAGAACCCAGCACGGCCCCTGTGTCAGAGGCACACTCTCTCTCTTCCAGGAATTCTCCCGCTTCCACGAGGAGATCACCCCCATGTTGGACGGCATCACCAACAACCGCAAGGAGTGGAAGGCGCTCGCTGACGAGTATGAAGCCAAGGTGAAGGCGCTGGAGGAGGAGAAGCAGAAGCAGCAGCCGAACAAGCCAGGTTTGTGGAAGGCAGGGCGTCCCGACCGCTGTCACCGTGTGTCTGGGCCTGGCCTCCTTGAGGCTCCTGTTGACCAATTTCTGTCCCCTTCTGTGTATGAAGGCACTGAGGCCGGCAGGGGTGAAGTATCTTGGCCAAGTCACACAGTCAGTAGTGGTGAAGCCTGGTTCCCAAGAAGGGGTGCTCTAGGCCTCCCTGCAAGTGCCCGCCCAACCAACATAGTGCAGACTCTGATTCCAGCACCGTGGACATATGTCCCCACCCTGGTGCAAAGGATAAAACTTAGAACTGGTGGTTGAAAGGGATTTTAGAGGCCGTATTTCCAGGCTTATGTCTGATGTTTGAATCAGATGGTCTGTACCATCATGAGCCTTCACTTGCATACTACCAGTGACAGAGGGCTCACTACCTTGCTTGGCATCCTCATTCAGTACCACTATTAGGAAATGTCTCCCTTGAACTCCAGTTGTTCTCCTTGTTGAAGTTCCCACCTAGTGGCCATGGTTCTGCCTTCAGGAATCCAGTGGAATTTGTTCGTTCCAATTCTTCCCTACTGACAGTACTGCCTCCTCCTTCGAGTCATTTCTTTTACTGGTTGTGTGCTGTTTCCTCATGGGACACAGCTTCTAGCCCCTGCCCTACCCTGACTGCCTTGGTCTGCACACCCGTCCCTCTTACCCATGGACACTATCAGGGCCTCTGCTCTGCTCTGCTCTGGGCAGTGTGGGGTGATTCTAAATGGGCAGCTGCAAAAAAACAAAACAAAACATTAGAACATGTGGAGAAAGGCAAAAACAAAAAATAAATACAAAAAATTAAATGAGCTGCTGCAAATGTAGAGCCACCACTTACAGACTCCCTGTGTCTCCCAGACATTGGTGCCGAGTGTGCCAGACATTGGTGCCTCTCATTTGTCTTTGTCCTTGTGCTGCTATTTTTCTTAGAAGAGAGAAATTGCGGTCATTCTTCTGTGCCTGGTCTGCACGTGTGGTTATCTGTTGGCCCTCAAAAGCCTTTGAGTTTGCAATTGTTGGTCCAAACTGGGTCAAAGGCGAAGCCCTCTGCAGCCTCCTGTCACCTGGTGTGTTTTCTTTCCTGTCTGATCGCAGGCGCAGGAAATCAGCCCGGAGGGAACCCCAACCCAGGGGGTACGCCGGCATCCAAGTCCTGCTGCATCCAGTAGCGTGACCAGGGACCCTCCGGCCAGACGGCTCCACCCTTTCATGGGAGGAGATTACCCAAAACAATGGAAAACCACACACCTTCCTGAGAAGTTAAAAGAGTTACAGGATTTGAAAGCAGATAGAGAATTTAGCTTACATCTTATCTAGTAGCTTTTGAACATTCTTTTAGCCTTGAGAAGTGTTTATTGAGCTAAAACCCATATCCCAGTTTTCGCAGGCATCAGTTAAACATTTAATTAATGCCAGGTTCACCTGCTTGCTGAGGACCATTTTTGTTCTTACACTTTCATGTTTCATAGGCATTTTCATTCTCAAAAGTAGAGAATGTGAATCCGCACATATCCATCACCCAGATGCTGATGTCAGGATTTGGCCACATGTACTTCATCTGTCCTTTTTGTTTCTTTTTCAATTTTTTCCTAGCTGAAGTATTTAACGGCAAATTCCAGACATATCATTTCATTCCTCCATTGTGTATCTTTAAAGAAATAAGGGCATTTCTTTTTATTTCTTTCTTTTTTAATGCTCATCCCAGCACTGGAGGCATTTTCTAACATAAGCACACCATTGTCACATGCAATAGATGCACACCTACCACCCAGTGGCGGTGTATGCTGTGATGAGCGACACAGACCCCCCCCCCACTTCAGTAAAGGACTCGGGGGCCCCACTAGCTGTGAGTGCTGTTGGCAGAGAGCCTTCAGTGTCAGCCCCTGCGGGACACACCTTACCTTCCCAGGGCGGCCTATAGCCAATGACGGGTCCATGCCAGGTGGAAAGGCCTGGCCATCTTGGCCAGACACGGGACAACTCTGCGAGGCCATTCTAGCTCCAGGACTCCTCGTGGAGTCCACCAAGTCTGTTGCGGGCTCACATCACAGCTCAACTCCTCCCTCTGCCCACCCCTGCTTCCTTCCTTCCCCGTCCCCAGGCGTTGTTCCCAGGGCACTCCTTAACAAGCATCCTGCAGACGAAGTCATTTTAGAGTCTGCTTCCTGCAGAACCCAACTTCGGATGCCAGCCCTTAATCCACTCTCCCTCGTTGTTACAAAAAATGTCTTTAATAGTTGGTTTGCTTGAATCTGATTCAAACAAGGCTCACACATTGAATTTAGTTGTTACGTTTCTTTTAATTTGTTTTTAGGAAAAAGGTATACTTTTTTTTCATGGGGAGCCAAAGATATCCTTTTATTCCCACTGATTTCAAGGAGTATAAATTAAGGCAAATTATTCTCAACTTCAGGCCTTCTGTTTCAATTATCATATGTTCTGTTGGTTTAAAAACAGAACTTATTTCCTTAAAATCAGATCTAAGTATGCTCTGGTGAGTCTGCAACGCCTGGCAGAGTGCCATTGGCCTGATTAGTATTCACACCGTAGTCACTGAGGTTGAAAACAGCACAAATAAACCAAAAGTTGAAAATGACAATAACGTGCTTAAAAGTTTGCAGTAAATTTCTGCTACGCTCGCCCAAACTTAATTTTTTTCCATTCTCTATTGTTTTTACCCCCCTCCAGTTTTATCGAGGTATAATTGACAAATAAAAATTGCATATATTTAAGGTGTACAACATGATGTTTTGATATACATTGTACCAGCGAGCTAATTAACACACCCATAACTTAACACAGTGCACTTGCTACGTTTCTAAGTCTCTTAATCTGCAGCGGGTGCTGCTCCTTCCTTTTTTCTTTGCCAGTGACTTGTTGCAGAAACAGCGACAGTTGTCTCACAAGCCGGATTTATCTGTTTCTTTGCGACAGCGTGTAACGCATTCCTCTGTTCCCTGTTCTCCCATAAATGAACATCAGCTCTAGAACTTTTCTTCCTCCCAAACTGAATGTTATACAGAAGCTAATACATTAAAGCAATTGCTTTGAGGAGAGGGAACCACATGATTTCCCCAAACTATAAACTGCTGATCTACACTAACCTCCCTTCTTAGATAAACGAGGAAATTGAAGGCCAGTGAGGGGGCAGGGCTGGGCCAAATACATAGCACAGTTCCCTGGCTTCCCTCCAGGAGATGCCAGGGTCACAGAGCACACAGTGTACCGGGCACACACATCCCTGTGGCTTCCACAGCAGATCCATCTGGGCTCCTGACACACAGGCCCCGCTCATATTTGTAGGTCGTGATGTTAACAGGGCGCTGGGGCTGGAACGTGAAGCTTTAAACTCCCAAGCTAGAATTACCGCCCTGCTGCAACTGACACTCTAAGAACATTGGCCTTTTAAGCAGACGCATGTCCTAAGCATATCACGTATGATGGTTGTGGCTTGGTGGTGAGAAGTGTCACCCAGGAACATAGAGGCATTGATGTTGCTGAGTCCCCTCGGCAGGCTCCTTCGGTTTTGCTTCCCAGCCTTCCCAGTCTGTCAAAGGACTGTTGGAACCCTTGCCATGCCTCTCTCAGAGGGCTGTGGTGGGCACCACATGAGACCGTGCACGATGAGGATCACAGCTAATGTTGCTTAAGCACTTATTTTGTGCGAGGTTCTGTGCTTGATCCAATTTCATCCTCGCAACCCTGTAGAAACTGTTACTAGCCCCATTTATCACGTGATGGAGAAGTGAATCAGAGATGTTAGGAAACCTGCCCAAGGACACCCAGCTGGTAAGTGGTGGAGTGAGGATTCAAAGCTAAGCGGCCTGACACCAGAACCCCAGCTCGTAACCATTTTCCCTGCCCCACACTGCTTCTGCAAATTAGCTTTTCTAGAATATAAAGGACCTTTGAGTTCATCTAAGCAAATCATCTTAGACTTCCATCTTCAGGGAGGTCAGGGGCGGAAGGGGTGGTTTGTCCAAGTTCACGCAATACAGAAGTGGCACAGTTGGGTTCCAAATGCAGGCCTTGAAGCTCTGAACCTGCCATTCTACTCCTTGCGCCATGGGTGGGATCCACTCAGGAGTCGCTTCTTGATGGGGCTGGGCGCCTTGCAGTGAATGGGGAAGCAAGCCTGCTCTGGATCTTACCACCTAACAAGGTAAAGGGGTTACAGACACTGAGAAACTCTCGCTAAGGACTCTGATCATGCCAGAGTGCTCTGCCCCAAGTGGAAACATCCTTATTCAACTTAACGAGGAAAATCATGATGCGTTCCCTTCCAACTGAAGAAATCCAAGCAATTTTCCCAGATTGAGAAAATAAATCACCTGAACAATGAATGAGAATGTCTGTACATGAGTTTATATATGTAATAAACAACAATTTGAAAATAGTTTGCCCATAACATGAAACGCAATGGTTTATTGTGCCTGCTCTTGTTTGTACGTAATTCCCTTCACCAGTGTTTCAACACTTCGGGCAACTTGCACTCAAACTACACTTAAAGCACAAAAACAGCTTTGGGGCAAAATGCAGGCGAAACCCTTTGAAACATGAGGAAATAACACACACGCACAAGACTGACTCTTGGAAGATGCCACTTCCTCACTCCACTTGCTGGAAGTATGAACACAAAGGAAAATGTTCCCAGTTCACCCAGATACGGCACATAATTCAGATCTGCTCTCTCAGATCCTCTGACCAGAAACTGCTTTGTAATTATAAACTGATGATCGCTTTGCCTGAAACCGTAATGTCAAAATATCTCTTACAGCACATTTATTTAGTGTGCTTGGGTGAAAAAACTGATATTACCAAAACAAGGAAGTCTTTGTTCAGAAAGTGGCATAGGCTGGGCGCGGTGGCTCACGCCTGTAATCCTAGCACTCTGGGAGGCCAAGGAGGGAGGATCATTGAGCTCATGAGTTCGAGAAGAGCCTGAGCAAGAGTGAGACCCCGTCTCTACTAAAAAAATAGAAAGAAATTAGATGGACAACTAAAAATATATATAGAAAAATTTAGCCAGGCAGGGTGGCACATGCCTGTAGTCCCAGCTACTCGGGAGGCTGAGGCAGGAGGATCGCTTGAGCCCAGGTGTTTGAGGTTGCTGTGAGCTAGGCTGACGCCACGGCACTCTAGCCCCGGCAACAGAGTGAGACTCTGTCTCAAAAAAAAGAAAGTGGCATAGCTTTATAAAGTCATGGCCAAAAGTTGTTAATAGAACAGCTGTTATGTGAAATGAGTCAATGGTTCTCATGAATCTTGAAAAGTATTGAGAAGGAGGAAAAAGTGAACTAAGGGAGTTTTGGGGAGGAGGGGGAGGGTGGGCACACTTCGACTAGAGTCATGTCTGAGAAAGTGATGCTGAAACTGGAATATCCTCCCCATTGAGTGGCCAGTGTCCCTCAGTGAGCTCACAGGACCAAGAAAGAAAGACACACCTGGGCAGGGCTGTGGGTGGTATTTTCTTTTTAATCTCCATAGTGTATTTGTTAAGTTTATTTATAAGCAGATCACTTCACTATTTACAGTACATGAGCTCAGAGATTCTACAGTTTTTGTGATGTAAACAATAACTCCGCAGTGGGAGTTTGAGAAAAGAAGCCAGTTCTGAAGTATTTACAGACGTTAAAATAGAACTTTATACTCACAGAATAATAATACATAGAGCAATTTGGTTAAATTATCTATGAAACTATAGAATCTGACAATGTACAAATACGAGGAAAACACTTTCTCATTTAGAAGGTAAGACAGATAAATCACACCAGAAATAAAACAGGGACGATGACAACCACAATAATTAAAAGCAAAGAAGGTTTCTTCCTTGCCTCTTACAGATAAAGTATTTATATAAATAAGGACACAACCCAACGAAATGGAAAAAATATATAAAAATCCTCTACCAATTAAAAAAAATAGCAAAACTAAAAACTCGATTCTCAATCATTAGCAGTGTCCTTTAAAAAATTAAAATTTAGCTTTCTATTATAAATAACAAAGCAGATGTGTCCCTCTGTGTAGGTGAAATTCTTGCACCTTTCTCAAGAAATGCATCAATGTAATTCCACATACACACACACACACGCACACATGCAGACACGCGTGTGCGCATGCACACACCCACGCACACACAAACACAAACACAGCCTTACACTCACACACCCCAGGCTGTAGTTACCTTATTGAGCTTCCTAATAAATAATGCCCCCTACGGTAGTACCCCTGGGGATGACCAAACCTCACAAGTTTAGCCATTCCCTGGTTTGACCCTGTCTCAGAGCCAGGGAAAGCCCCCGGCTATTGCTTGGAATTCTCTAGGCTGCATGGTCACACCAAGAGAAAAGGATTTGAGTCCAAGATTTGGAAATGCTGAAAGGGACCATAGGGACCACCTTGCCCAGTCGATTAAGGCTAGCTACAGACACCTTCTCTAGAAACCTGGGGTTGGGGAGAGGGATCTTGTGTCGGTGTCAACATTAGCAGCTGCCTCTGGCAGAAGCAGACGCTCCAAGCCAATGCTAGCAACATGGCACGGGAGGTGAGGGCGGTGGGCGTGAATTTCCAGAGCAGACTGCACTAAGCTGGACTTCCGGATGGCCATCTTCCCCAGGAACCATCTGGAAATCCAAGCGGTCCGCTTCTCTGTTCCACGTACCACCCTGACCCACGCTCCCCTCGAGATTTCCAACCCGTTTCCGTCAGAATTGGAATATCCTTCAAGAAACAAAGTTGGGAATCGTTTATGACTTTTTATTCCTAACACGAAAACATTTGACAAGATTTTAAAATACGAAATACAAAACCAAAAAAATCAAACAAAAAACCCTATTTGGCTATTCGGTGGACCATATCAAAGGTCATGGCTAGGCCCCCCGCCCCAGAATCCTTACAGCCAACCTCTTCATGTGTCCCGAGGGTGTAACGCAGGCCACCTGGCAGAGGTTCACCTAACAAGGGCAGCGGCCGGGCTGCCAGTATTGCAGTTACAGTAAACCCCTCCCAGGCACCTGGACGCAGGGTCCTCCTGTCTCCTCTGCCCACGGGAGAGCTAGTGCGTCTTTCAGTCTGCGTGAGAACCTACAAAGTGGTTGCTTCTGGAGTCTGTTGACCCTAGTGTCATGCTAGGCTCTGAACACGCAGAGTTCGTTCATGCCATTCCATTTCATTCCCAAAGTGTTGGACAGCAAGGTGGCCATAAAGATGTATTTGCCTTCCATCTGGGTAGCTGGTGGATACAGTCTCTGGCCACCAGATGGCGACCACATGTTGATAAGGCAAAGTGCTGAGGTGGAAACTGACCAATCCCCTCCACAAGTAACCCATAAGCAAGGCTGGTACAGTGAAAAAGGAAGCTTTTTAAAGCTTCCTCGGAGAATCCTTTGACAAAAAAATATAGCAAAGAGGGGGTTCTAGCTATATAAACACCCCTTTGATGAGGAGCTGTTGCACAGCCCGGGACTGACCACCTACAAAACCTTATTTTCCAAGCCCCAAATTCAGGCAGTTGGATTTTTGTACTCCTTCTGGCTGTGCAGGGCATTCTAATGAAAGAGAATGTCTGAAAATCTGTCCCCCAAATCCTGAAGCCTCAATCACTGCTGCTATACCATTAAACAAACAAAAAACAAAAGCTGCCCTAAACATATGCAGCGTGATCGATGCCTCCTGTTGCCCCATATGTTTCACGATCATTTGAAAGAAACGTGTGAAAAAGTGCCTACGTTAAGCTGTTTGGAAAAAAACAAGTGTATTGCTAGTATTGTCTGAGAACCAGAGAGAAACAGCCAAGTGGTCACAACATTCAGATTAAAAGCTGTTCGGTGGGGACAATGACAAGGCTAATGTGAGATGGATTCCACATCGCCACGTAGCCAACCTGGGGGTTTAATTCCTCACCATCCCCACTAGAAACTATGGCTTAGATCTGTCCTGGGGAGCTGGCCTCCTCCTGTAAGGCAACTCAGTAAGGACCGTGTGGGATTGAACCTGTGGCCAGTTGGTTCTTGCAGAGAAACCTCACCCTGAACAAGAGCTGGGCACAGCGAGAGAATGAATTCGGGGGCACAGGGGAGTGATGGATTCCCACGCCCCAGGCTGGGAATCCAGGCCCCTCACAGGTGACAGGGACTTCAGTGCTCACAGTCAACATTCTCACTGGGTGGATGAGAAAACGGGCCCAAGGTCACACGGGAAGTAAGGAACATTGGGGTTTCTCACACTCAGATGGCTTATAGTTAAATGATTTGCTCCACAAACCCGTTTCGCTCGGCTGGGCTGTTTTTGTCTTTCTATAATACGAAAGTAGGTACCAAGATCCAAACTCACGGCTCCCTGTTTCTAGGGCTCCTGACAAAGAGGCCAGCCAAGGCCTGGCCCTGGCATCGGCTCTCCTGCTGCCGATGTCTCGGAAGGCCTCTCTGCCCTCTCCTCCCTCACACCAGCCCCGTTCCCAATCCCCGGGAGAGCACCTCACACAGCCAAAGGAGGTCCACATTTTCCAGTGCAGAAACATGGAGCCAGGCTAAGTGTTGTGGTTTTCTCCAAGTACTTTTATTAGTTCATCGAAGTCAGCCTCTGCCTACTTCCTAGGCGTCCCGCGGCCGGCTCCCAGCGGCTCCCCCAACCCGTGTCTGTTCTGGGACAAAGACATCTCTGTGCTCGTGAGTTTCTAGCTTCCGAGCGCTCTCTCCATTTACCCTGTACCTCCAGAGTTGGCAAGCAGCCCTGGAACCCATCTGTGTGTGCAAATGCTTCAGGGACTTGGGGACCCGCTTTAACATATTGCACATAGTACTAATCGGTTTCCTTCCGCCCCAATGGGAAGGGGTGAGGATCCCTCTTCTTTGGCCAGTGAAACCATTAGGTTCACTTTCTTTGCTATTGCACATCCAACTTCTTTCCTTGATCCTATCTGATGCTGGGATGTAGCGTTCCCCCAAACCGAGGGCAGCTGCTAAATCTCAAATGCTAAGAGAAATACTGTAATTTTGACATCAGTGAGTCAGATCAACACATGCTCTAAATTCATTCTGTTTCACAGTTGGGATGACCCATCTCTCAAACCACAGGCTCAGCTGAGATTTTAACTGAACTCAAGGCCTAGGATGGGCCATGAACTGAGCTGTCCATGTAGAAGGACTGGGCTGCCCTTCCCTGCCCCTCCACAGTGGCCCTGGCAGGCATATTGCACACGTCTAGGAGAAATAACTCTAGAAAAACTAACGAGCACAGGTTTTAGGCAGTGAAAGATGTCTTACTGCTTCTCTTTCCACGTCAGGACTTGAGGACTGAGTCTTTACAGCTCAGAGCATTCCTCCCTTCCTCCTCCGGCCCCCAAAGTCCTGCCTCTTTTCTGGGCACATACGACACTCAATGCTGTGAGATCCCAAGGCAGATGCAGACCCGACCAGTGCTTTTCGACTCAAAGCCATTTTCTGGTTGGGGGGCCAAGGTGTGAGGGGGCGAGAGGGTGGGGGGTCTTAGCTGCACTCCATCCATTCATATGCTTTACCTCTTTGATGCATTTTCCTTCGGTAACCAGAGCCCCCGAGAGCGAGGATTCTGATTCAGCCTTGTACAGACTGAGGAAGGAGATGGAAGAATTCCACTTAGTGTTTGGATCAGACATTTTTGGAAAACACCAGCACGGCACAGAGATGGACAGCACGACCTGCCCTGCGAGGGCAGCTATTGACACAGTCTACAGTAAGCGTTTATGGTGATCACATGTAAACATCATTGAGAGCAAACACTAGGACAGAGCTACGAGATGGTTGCCAATGGCAGCTGCTCCCTCTGGGTTACTCCTTAATTTGGTGGGAAAGAGACAAAGGTTGACTAGTTTCGCTGGAGAGACCTTGGAGTTTCCTTGGTAAATAATCACAGCACCGAATGAGTCCTTCCGGATAGAGGTTGTCTGCAGGGTTGGTCAATTTGAGAACTTGTAGCCTTTTATGTATGGGATGGCAAGCAGAGACTACTTGGTGCCCTTGGCAGGCAGTGTCCCTCATCCGTGGCCACCAGCCCTAACATTAGGCATGTTACGACCCAATGCCACATGACTCCTATCTCTGCTCTGCTCAAGGGCCAACACCTAAGTAACCTCGAGTGCCCTGGATTAATCTGACGTGAAAGGGCAGCTTCAACTGACCCCAAAGAGTCGGGGGACAGACTCATCCTTCGCTAAAAATCTGTATTTCTCTACCCTGAAGGATCACCAACCAGCTCAAGGCAGACCCTTTGGCCAAATGCAATCAAGGAAGAAGCAAACAGGAGGCGCTTAGAGATCATATCATCCAACTCCCTCCAGCACACCGAGGCCAGGCAGGGGAAGGGACTTAGCAAACTCTTGGTGAAGTCGGGACTCCTCCCAGCTCTCCAGACTCTGCATCTAGTGCTCTCTCCTACTGGCTTCCGCAGGGTAAAATCTTTGTTTACTCCTTGATGCAAATCACGACTTCGTGATTTAAATTCGACTCCATTCCATAACTGTTTATGGTGTGCCTACTATGTGCTAGGTGGTGAACAGCTATAAAGGAATTCTGAACGAACAGGTCTGTGCTGTGCAAAGTTTCATTTTTGGTCCATCCTCATAAGCCCTGCCTTCCCCTAATATGTTCCTGTCTGCTATTCCACTACCCGCCACCACCGCCCTGCCCTACCCAAGTGGAGTTGTGTGTCACAGTAGTATTAGGAGTCTTGTGCCAAGGAATGGCTTTAGGAGAATTTTCTCTCATGGACTGGGACATGAAAGACAGGGATGGGCCAGCAGGAAACCCAGCCAGCATATGTTTCTATGTGATTGATGGCAATCTTCTGAAGACTAGACCAGCATGTCAAAGAGATTAAACTCTGATCAATTAGTAATGGCTTCCCAGAGCACTGTATTGAGGATTCTTATCCAGGCTCAAAGAACATAAATGCTGTGGTTGATTAGTTATGTCTGCATTGGCCTGGAGACGTGGGAATAGTAGCGCATGTGCTGTACATTTGCCAACTTGAGCCAGACACTGCCTTAACAGAAGCTAAGACTGTTGGAACTTGCCTAATTCTCCCCCTCAGTCCATTTCATGGAAAAGGGGCCAGAGAGGTCAATGGACTTGACACACAGGAGCTCAAATTCCCTATCCCTGCTAAAGCCTGTCTCCTCCAGCCTTATCCTCAGGCTGGGAGTATGCTCACCACCCAGGATGAGATCGTGGGCTCAGTTTACCTACCGAGGTATTTGATAAACTTAAAAAATAAAATCAACTACCAATTCTCAAAAGACAAAGCTTGGCCTTGGCATTAGCAACAAATTCAATTAGCTTGTTTAGTTTAATAAGTCACTTTCAAATTTTTTAAAGCAATGGGACTTTTTTTTTTTTAAAATACAAACATTTCCCAAGGAACCCTGATGTATGAAGAGATCAGGAGGAACCGCTCTGTCTGAAGCAGAAGCAATGCACTCGTACCCTGCCTGGCCACGCTCTCCCTCACGAATGGCCCCCAAGGCACCTGCAGAACATCAAGCTGGACGTGGCTTTGACATCACTCAATGAGATTTGCTAAATCTCTTTACTTTAAACATAAGGTTTAAAGTAAAGCCCGATTAGAATGTTTTCTAAGTTGGAGGGAGCTAGGAGATTGTCCTATCCATCCCCGACCCTCACGTCCTCCCCCTGGCTCCCCCTGCCCACGCCACCAAAACAACTTTCCAGACGAGGAAAAGCTCAAGACAAGGGACTAGCTGAAGGGAGTGGGATGGATGGCTTGGGAGTTGGCCCCCCAAAAATGATTGCTCCCGGACCGTCTGTCTGCACCACTGCCAGGAGGTCACTGAAGCTGTGATGGTGTGTCCACAGGCGGAGGCAAACCGCAGGACCATCCGGGACTAAAGCTGATAGTACACCAAGACGCATGCCACAGCTTGAATTCGCCCGATGCTGGTGAGTCAACTGGCGACTTAACCCCTGAAATGAGCCCTTAGGCTACTAGCCTGGTGCCCAATTTAGCCAAACTCACCTCTACCAGTCCCTGAAACTTTGCATCTTTACCCCAGCTACTGCAAAAGCATGAGACCAGGAACCAGAAGGCCTGGTTGGGTCACTGCTTTCTGCCTTCTCACTGGCTACGGGAACTTGCTCAAGGCATTTTGCCTGTCGGGGCATGACCAGCCTCACTCACAAAATGGGAGCAATACAGCTCACCCCACCTTCCTTCCAAGGTAGTGGAGGGTCTGTGCACTAATAGACGGGCACCCACTCTAGGCGTGGGCTAGGCACAAGATGGGGGCTCTCGTCATTTGACCCAAACTAGCTCAGTAAGAGACAGGGCAGGGCTTGACAGAAATGGCCTGGAAACCTCTCTCCACGGCTCTTCCTTGTGGCTGCAGGCCATGCTTTCCCGGGGACCAGCCTACCGGCCACCCGGCACCTCGAGGGCAATCTGGCAAGGGGAGCAGAGCAGCTCAGTGGCAAACACCTCATGCCAGTGCATAGTTAAAAAATCAAGGAAGCAATACAATAATCCCAGGCACAGTACATCTGAGCCATAAATACATTATTTTAAGGATATACTTTTTTTTTCTTCAATTAAAAATGAGTTTATAATCCTGATTCTATTCACAAGTAACGATTTCATCATCACACACTACAGACAAGAAATGGTACGGTGAACACGGCTGCAAGTCTACGAGAGGAAGTCCGTCGGGGCGGCAGGGGCAATGGGTGACTGACCAGCACGTCTGGGCGCACCCAGGACAACCCGTTGGAAGCGAGGACACTAATGTGGCAGTGGAAGGTCAACACCATGGAAACTCACAGACAGAAGCAGCTTTGTTCAATGTAAACATTGATTTTTTTTTTTTTTAAAAGGACAGTAGTTTCAAGTCTCTCTCTCACGTGTGTTCTCTCTCACGCTCGCTCGCTCGCTCTCCTTCTCAGATACTTGATTTCTTTGAAAACGTAAACATATTGGAAGGGCCTTGTCTGAGGTATTGAGGTATTCCTCGAGGGTTAAGGCTGTTTTCAATGCAGGCTCTGCTGGGCCTCTTTCAGTAAGCTGTCGAAATCCATGGCTTCGTACTTGCTCTTCCCTGACGCAGGAAGGGCCTCTTCTGAATTGGAATCTGGGCACGGGGGCGGAGAAGTCAGTGAGAGCGGAAGGCAGCGAGCAACTCAGGCCAATCGCGAGATCTGCCACTAAGGGTCACCCTGTGGAGTGTTGGTGGCCCAAGGCCTCGTGGTGGGGGGCAAGCACGAGCACTGGCCTGTAACCACAGACTGCCATCCTGTTGTGACATCTTGGCCACGCTGACAGCATCTCGGGGCTTTGGTTGCCCTGTCTGTAGAGCTGGGGGGCCCAAACTAGAGCACGCCAGAGCGCCTTTCCAGCCCCGACACTCTGTGATTCTACTTCCCCCAACAGTTTCTCGCTCAGTAGCAACCTGGTGCGGGGTCCTGTAACTAGATATGCAGCCAGGTGGCGCACCGCCTGGCCTGGAACCCACCTAGGTCCCTGACATAGCCCTGTCCTGTGAAGGCTGCACTGGACTCTCCCCTACAAATAGTGCTTTCCTCCATCTTTGTCCTTCATCACTATCTTGTCCCCAGATGGCAAGGTCATGATGACGGCACTGTTTCACTGTAGTCCCTTAATGGGCAGGGCGCCTGCCTTGTCAGGGGTCACCATGAATGCCCCAAGGGGGCAGGGCAGCAGCTGGCCCTGTGAGATCAAAGAGACAGTGGCCGCGGTTCTACCAGCTGGCTGTGCACACGAGGTCAAAACTTCCTAGAGGCCATGGGAGGCTTGACTCTCTTTGGTTCCAGTCATAGGACAGGATAAGATGGACCACAGACGGGAAGAAAAACAAGATGGTAGCCTCCAGGGGCTGCAGAGTTACAGCAATCAGCACATGGGGCTTGGGTATGGGAACTGTGTCCAGAGGGACTTTAGGTCTCACTAGACGGTGGCAGGGCCTTGGGCACTTACCGTAGTCAGTGTATCTGGGCCAGCAGAAGTGCTGGAGCCCTCCGTAGCTCAGCTGCAAGGCGGGCTCGTTGCGCTTCCTCAGGGCAGCGCCGTTCCTCAGAGAGAGGGCTGCGTGCTCGGAACACCGGTAGGTGATGAAGCCGTACTTCTCACCTCTGGGGGACAGGACAAGGGGAGCATGTTACCGGACCGGCTTGGTGGATGCTGTCAGACCACCCGTTACTAGATGAGGAGCAGAACGCCATAAGGATTCGGTACCCACGTCACGTGGCCGCCTAAATAGAGACGATGACAATTGCTAGGCTGAGCTCCACGATATCATCGTAGTAAGGGCAGCTGATTTGCTGAATGTGTGCCAGCTGTTGGCCACCACAGGTGGTCTCACATGCTCCTTGGATGACCCTGTAAGGTGGGTGCTGCAGTTATCCCCACCTCACGGATGAGGAAGCGGGCTCAGTAATTCACCCAAAGGCAGTGGCAGAGCAGGGATGCGAACCCAGACCTTTCTGACATTAAAGTCAGTGCCCTTAAAAACCTCTGCTTCCTCCATTATTCCCATTTCTCTGGACTCGCCATACTTACCCCCCATAGAACTATACCACTCTCTGCATCCTTCAAAGCTGGCCTCAGCCGTCACTTCCTTGGCTGCTAACTTGGCTGTCACCTCCCCTAACGCGGCTGGTATCATCCTTCAGGGTAGACATCTAACCTGTCTGTCTGCTCAGCATCCACTCCCCTTCCTCTGACAGCAGCACTATGTGGTCAACCAGCCTCAGGATGCCAGGGTAAGTCACATGACGATGGCCGTCCCTGGACACAGTAGTTTGTTCAAGGATGAGCCTGACACCCAAAATTGAACCCCAAAGAATCCATCCCAGGTCCTTGCTGGAGCCAGGCAGGTGACTCCTGCTTCCCCTGGGGTTGGTCTCTAAGCTGGTGGGAGGTAAGCTTGGAGCTAGAGGCAGCCACTTTGCAACCAGGAGGAAAGTCTGCCTAAGAAGGACCTAAAGTCAGTTCTACCTCGACTTTTCACTCTTATGAACAAGAAAAAGGATCCTGAATGATCAAGGGCAGAGACAAAGTGGCATTTCCCTCCTAATCAGGACAGGAGGGAAACAGGCTTACAAACAGTAGGTTCCTAATAATCATTTAAGTAACTCGTATTTCTTGACATCTCTCTGAACCAGGGCAAAGTTGGAACTCTTCTGCCTCTTTTTTTTTGAGACAGTCTCGCTCTGTCACCCTGGGAGTGTAATGGCATCATCATAGCTCACTGCAACCTCAAACTCCTGGGCTCAAGTGATCCTCCTGCCTCAGCCTCCCTAAGTGGTTAGGGCTAGATGTGTGCACTTCCATGCCCGGCTAATTTAAAACAAATTTTTTGTAGAGTTGGGGTCTTACCATGTTGCCTAGGCTGGTCTCAAACTCCTGGCCTCAAGTGATCCTCCTGCCTCAGCCTCCCAAAGTGCTGGGATTACAGGCATGAGCCATCATGACCAGACTGAATTGGACTATTTTAGATACATCACATAAGTGGAATCATACAGTATTTGTCTTTTTATGACTACCTTATTTCACTTAGCATGTCCTCAAGGTTCATTGATTGGTAGCATGTACTGGAACTTCCTTTTTAAGGCTTCATAATATTCCACTTTATGTATATACGTCGCATTTTGATTATCTATTCATCTGTTGATAGACGTTTGGGTTGTTTCCACCTCTTGGCTATTATGAATAAGACTGCTATGAACATAGGTAAACAAATATCACTTTAAGGTTCTGTTTTCAAGGCTGGATGTGGTGGCTCAACGCCTATTATCCTAGCGCTCTGAGAGGCCAAGAGTTCGAGACCAACCTGAGCAAGAGCGAGACCCTGTCTCTACAAAAAATAGAAAAATTAGCTAGGCGTGGTGGTGCACACCTGTAGTCCCAGCTACTCAGGAGGCTGAGGCAGGAGGCTCACTTGAGCCCAGGAGTTTGAGGTTGCTGTAAGCTACTATATTCTAGCCTCAGTGACAGAGAGAGACCTTGACTCAAAAAAAAAAGAAAAGAAAGAAGGATTCTGTGGATATATACCCGTAAGTAGAATTGCTGGATCGCATTGTAGTTCTATGTTTGATTCTTTCAGGAACCACTGTATTGTTTTTCATGTCATCTGCATCATTTTGCATTCCCATCACCACTATATACAAAGGTTCCAATTTCTCCACATCCTCGCGAGCACTTATTTTCTGTTTTTTTGACAGTAGCCTTTCTAATAGGGAAGAAATATGTAATAACTTTTACACAGAAACTATTTTCTTGCTGAAGCGTTTTATTATTATTATTAAATTAGAATTTAAAAACCCTAGTAACTTAGTTTGCAGATATAATGGGAGTTAATTTAGAAATATTTCAAAACTGACAAAGTTTTGACATCTACATTGTGCATTCACAGGCAACCTGTTCTTTTTGCGGATCCCCTGACAGATGAAACGCTGCTTTTCCCAGTGAGTGAGGAAAAACTAGGGCTGTCAGCAAAACAGAAGGCTCGGGACTTGCCGCTGCAGAGGAAGGGCGGCATGTGAGCGGCACGGAGCTTGTGGTACAATCAGGCCCCGAAGCAAGCGCGTCTGCTAGCTGCCAGCAGCTGTGTGCTGGCCTGCACTGTCTCCAGGGCAAAGGCCCTGAAGCAGACATGCCGGTTCCAGTTCCTGCTCTGCCACGAACTAGCTGCTCAGTTAACTTGTCCGAGCGCCTTCAGAAAGGAGAGCAATGGAAAGAGTAAGAGTGCCCACTTCACAGGCGCACTGGGAAGTTCGGATGCGACAATGCGTGGACACTGCCTGGCGCTTAGGAAACCATCAGCACTTGCTGCTGTCACTGGGTGCACGACCGTCATCGGTCCTTCCTCCGGGCTGCGTTTTCCAGGTCTAGGCTGTGCATCTCATCGAATTCATTTCACAAATCTTCCTGGGCATCTTTTGTGTGCCCAGCCCTGGATGGGGACCCTCCCTGCTCCCCACATCTGCCATGGCTTCACTTGACTCACCTCTTACTTCTTGTCAGCACCTGGCACTCTACGATCTCGCCAAACACTTCGAAGCGCCTCTTTAGCTCTCGGGAGCTCATGTCACTGGAGAGATTTCGAACGTACACCACGCGGCCTTCGCCCTGCCGGAGAAGGAGGACAGAGGGAGAGAGAACCAGTCATTGCCTGGCTTCCTGGGCCCCTGGTGGTGGGCGCCCATGGAGTCTTCTCCCAGTTCATGACGTCTGAGCAAGCAACACCAGCCGGACTCAAAGAGAGGACGGGGTCAACCTCTACGCCAGAGGACCTGCCCTTGTTGGAGGAGGGGGCCTGCAAGTTGGATGGGCAAGTGGCTCCAAAGGCAGCAGCTGCTTACATGGAGGAAATGAGCAGAGCTGGGCTGAGAGGGACAGGGCTTATCGCCATTAACATAACTGCACGCTCAGGAGCTTCCGGACTGTTTGGAGTGTGAGGAGGGGAGGAGCTGCAGTGGAACCACGAGTTGCTGAGGATGGTAACGGGGCGTTGGGAGTCAGAGTGGGTTGCAAGGAGAGGGAACAAGACAGGGGCATCAGGGCTATTGGAGCCACCAATATCTTTGGTTTTCCCTGGGCAAAGTGGCTGAAGCCTCAGTGTAGACGCTGTGACCAAGAAGTCACCTCTGGGAGAGCTTGATGCTAAGCCAGCAGACACCTGCAACAGGCCGGCAGAGGGAGGGGAGGGGGAAAAGCCCAGGCTAGAACGTTCCCTCCTGTCCTCTCAGATCTGTGATTTGATCGAGTTGAAGCCACCGCTATTGGAAGTCACTATGACCTGCTAGAGAAGTCCAGCCTTGTTCCTGGAAACCTGTGCTCCCATGGGCAAAAACGACGGTTTCTGGTTCAGACAGGGTTTTTCTGGGAACAGGTGACAGCCAGTGATTCTCCAGCCATCCCACCCACACACCACAGGTGGCAAGGAAGAAACCCCAGGCCCGAGGTCCGCAAGCAAGGTCACGGGAACCGTTCATCCCACGCGTAACACGTCTAGGTTCAGCTCAGTAGAGAAATCCCCTCCTCCCAGCCTCCTTGCAGCTTCTTGAATTCATATAGCTGTTCCCTGCCACCGCCCTAAACACTGGTCCCCCACGTCTTTGCTGGTTTGCTCCTTTTCATCCCTCAGGGCCCAGCTCCTTGGAGATGTCCTGCCCTGACCACCTACATAAGCATGTCCTTCCCAACCGTCCTAACACAGCTATTTGTTTCAGATATTTCAGTCATAGCATTATTAATTTCACGGTGCTCATCCTGCTCTGTAATTACATTGTTTATTCCTTTGTTTACGAGTCTACTGTCCTTCTCTCCCTTCTGCCCAACCACAAGAGCGGGGACCTCGTCTGTCTTGTTCACTGCTGTCACCTAAAGCCTAGGACAGAGCTGGGCTTGCAACTGCTGAACGATCACACAGACTCCAAGAAGATGCTCCATGTGCAGCCTGTATTAAGTACCTGCTTGCAGACAGCTGTGCACCTCCAGGGTATGCACACGTCCTGTGTACCCCTCTCCTCAAAGTGCCACATCATGGGGGAAACCCAGTGGGAGTCTGCTTGTCTTTCTGAGTTCCTCTCCCTCCTTTCCGGTAACATGACACAGCTGGTCGGCTCCAGCTCCCCACTGCAGGCTCCTGATGTATTTCCTCTGTGGGGAGCTTTGCAGTAGGTTCGCCAGGCAAACCCACAAGGCCAGGCAGGGCCTGTGGACTAACTCTTGGAGAACATCGGGGAGGTAGACGGGGAGGAAGGGATCCTTAGCCCTGATCGGGTTGGGGGAACCCATAGGAATCACAGGCCCAACTCTCTCATGTACAGATGAGTACCATGAGGCTCAGGGAAGCTGGGGCACCTGCCCAAGGTCACACAGAAGGTGGTGGCAGGGCTGGCTTATGACCTCATCAGCCTGGCTCTGCTCCCCCCACAACAACCTGCCCTCTTGGCCCTCTCAAGGTCCCAGGTGCTGAGCCTTAAGTCACCCCTAACTGCAGGCCTCATGACCAGTCTCTTGGCTGGACTTCACACGGTGCCCACCTTTGATGCCCTTTGGGGACCCTCGTGCTTTTCAAATGAGAGAAATAAAATTGTCTTCTGCAGGCCACAGTTTCTTTTTCCCTGGGCAGGGGCTGAAGGCTGAGGGGCTCACCAGCCAGCCTCAAAGGGCTTTGGGTCCATGAACCCCCCACCCTTCCTCCTTGTCCCCGCTCACTCCGGGGCCCCAGGTCACTTACAATGGCCTTTTCCCGCCGCTTCCTGGCATGCCGGACGCTTGGCGTTCTGTCTGAACACGGCCCTCTGCTCTCACATCTGTCAGTGAACAAGCAAAGCAGAGGCACTCACTCTCGGGAGGGACCACGGGGCGGGGAGACATGCTCCAGGAGACAAGGATGCTGCTCTGGGGCTCATTCCAGAGGGCACATGTGTCCAAACCGCCCCCTGCAGAAACCCAGCTTCCCTTCAGCAAGGATGGCCCAGGGCTGGGTGTGGGTCTGAACATTTGGACACGTGCCTTCTGCCAGCTTCCGGGGCTACCTCACTGGGAACCACTGTGTTGCTAATTATGACCCACCCTTCTGAGCCTTGTCTATGCCGTCAGGGGTAGGACAGCCCTTTCGCTTCATTGCCTCACTTGACCTGCTGAAAAAACCGTAGCAGGCCTTATGTTTCACAATTTTCCAGATAAAAAGTCTGAGGCTTGGGTCTGAGATGGGATTTGCCTAAAGTTAGAAAGTAGAGAAGTCAGAGGTAGCAGCAGGTCTTCTGATTCTAGAACTACTGCTCTCTCCATATCTCTGTGCCTCGGCCAAGCAACAGCCCCCTGCCCACCACGGCCCCCCACTTCCGGTCCGGCTATCAGGCTAATTAGTCCGCAGAGCCCACGCAGGCTCCTGGGCGCCACATGCCTGCAGCCTTCCTCTCCTGCCTGCACGCTGCCCTTGCTCCTCCAGTCTGAGTCCTTGACAAATACGGCACGGAGGACAAGAACGCAGGCCCGTGAGTCAGACAGCCCGTGTGTGAACCCCGCTCTACCGCCTCCCTGCTGGGTGACCTTGGGCCAGGTACAGAAGCCCTCTCAGCTTCAGTTCTTCTTCTACAAAACAGGAACAACCAACCGTGTCCACCTCCTTGGCCATTTGTGACAATTAAATAAAAAAACGCACGAAAACCCTTAGCCCAGGAACTGCTCAGTAAATGTTTGCTCTGTTTTTCTATTCAACCTCTCTGAGCCTCAGCTTTCACATCTATAGAATGGGGATAAGCAGCAGACGCACCTTCCAAGTCCATCTGTGAAGCTCAAACAGGGTAAGAGAAGGGGGTGTGACTTGTAAACTTTAAAGTGCTATGTAAGTATAGTATTCTCACCCCTCTGCAACAGCACTGGCAGACCATGCCCACCTGAAGAGCTGCGTGTGACTACAAGGCACTGTGGAGTTCAGGGTTTGTGTTGCTAAACTGGCTCAAAGTGCTTCCTGTGGATGGATGTTTGGTAGTGGAAGCGCATATCTGGAGAAAGGCTGGTTACTAGTTTACCAGGCTTACCGGGTACCAAACTCGGCAAGAACCCAGTTAACCAGTTAACTTTCTCCAGTGAGCAGAAAGAGCCAGCCTTGAACCTGGACCAAAGGAGAGAAGAGGAAAAGGAGAACCCATGTGGGTTTCTAGAGAGGTTGCCGACGGTCCCCCGGCAAGCGCAGGAACACAAGCCTGAACACCCCTGAGCTGGGCGGGAGAGAAGGAGTCAGGGAGGCTCCAGCTTTGGCCCCGGGGGATGTGTTTCAACATGAAGAGAGCCTTGGAAACAGCCAGCATGGAGCCTGAGCGGTTTAGCTCACAGCAAAGCAAGGCTAAAGCCAAAAGCTCGACCTTGGAGGGCTGTAAGGCCGGGGCTCCTCCTGGGGAAAGAAGGGAGCCAGAAAGAGAGGCTCAGAGAGGCCTGACAGACGCCACCTCTAACTGACGGCTCCTGGCTTATTATACAGAAGGGTTTGTGGGAGAAATTGCCGGGGAACTCACGGGGAACAGAAAATTTAGGGCTTCTTAACATTAGTTCGTGGGGATCCATGAACCCCCTAAAACTGAATGCCGAGTTAGATGTTTATGCACATTTTATTGGGGAGAGGGGCCTTTGTCTTAATCAGATTTGCAAACAGTTAAGAGCCATTTGGTGTAGACATGTAAATATAAAGCTGAAGAGCTCTAAGAAAAGGCAACTTCATGTGACCTGAATTCTGGTCTCCGAGCAGGTACTCTGGCAACACCAGCACCACCTGGCATTGCTAGGAATGCCAATTCTCCACCTCCACCCCCACCGACACATGAGATGCCCAGGGGGCGCCCAGCAAGCCCGGCCTGAGCCCTGCAGGTGACTCTGGGCTCAGCTCTATACCCAAGAGCAGCACCTAATGGCCACTGCCCAGGCAGAGGGCTGGAAACCGGCCTCCCCAGGAAGGACCAGGACCTGCTGTCCTGCTGTGATCGGAGAGAGGCACCATCTCCCCGCACCGCACCAAAGCTGCCAAACCTCTATGCTTTCTGCTCAGCTCCCTGGCTGACTTTTGGACGGGCGCCTTCTCCAGTTTGGCTCAGTGAGCACAGGTGGTTTGGGCGAGCAGGCCCCTGATGCGTCGTCCCACACCGAGGTGAAGCTCTCATGGGTGGCTGACTGCCGAAGCCACAGAGCAATTCAGCAGGACCCAGAGATGGGAATAATCACTGCTTTGAATCCAGGGACTTTTTCGGAAGACAGGTTAGGGCTAATCTTTCCCTTACATGTAAATATCACATAGGTTTTCAACTGGGCATGTATATGTTTGCACAAAAACCCATCCATTTTAAATACAAAAGCAGATGAATAAGGGACAAGTTCATTTAGACATAATGCCACAATCAGCCAGGAAGTGGGTTTTCTTTTTCTCCCAGGGCCAGGAGATTTGGGACACTCCAATTTCACAGACCAGGCTTTGTTTGCCTCTGGGACTCACCCACAGCTCCCCCGAGGAGGAGACCACCTTCAGGGCCTCCGACCAGGACACAGGCCGCAGAGGGAGATGTAGCCTCAGTTTGCAAGCAAGTTTCCCGGGACTCCCTTCCCCACTCACACCCTGGAACCTGGGGTCCTCAGCTGCCCACTGCCCCTGAGGCCACCCGTCCATACCTGAAGTTCCTGCGGGTGGCTGGTGACCAGGAGCGGCAGGATGAGGAGCCAGAGCTTGAGCGGCTGCGGGAACAGAGTGGCCGATTGGCCTTGCTTGGTGGGCTCTGGTAGGGGCAGTGGTCAGAGCGAGGGGGGCTGACCCCTGAGTCCTCTTCTTCATTGTCCTCCTCCTCCTCTTCCTCCTCCAGGAGGAAGCTGCTCTCACCACTGCTGCTGCTGCTGTCCTCAAAGACGGTGTCATATTCAGGGCTCTTACACGAGGCCAGGTCTTCATCCTCCAGGGCGGTCTCCAGCAGCCCAAAGTGCTTGGTGAGGCTGGCGCGGATCTCGTGGTCTCTCAGCAGCATACTGTCCTTGGGTGGGATGCCAGCATCACAGCTTCTGTCTTCCTCCCTGCTGGGGGCCTGGGCTTCAGCCCGAGGGGCACCCTGCTGGGGCCAGTCCTCAAGGTGGACCCCAGATGGCTCCCAGGACCTCAGCACCTTCCTCTGCAGGGCGCCCTCTGGCCTGAGCACCTGGCAGTAGTCATGGTCTCCAAAGGAACAGGAGAAGGGGCGCTTCTGGCCAGCCTGGGAGGCCGGCTGGATGGTGGCATGCCGCAGGTGGGACAGGAGCTCACTCCGCTCTGGATGCTTCTTTGGCAGCTTGTGGGCAGGCCCCAAGGTGGCCCCGAGCTGGAGGCCCTCAGGAGAGGGCAGGCTGGGAGCTGTGTCTTTGCCCAAGCTGAGCTTGATGTCTGGCTTGAAGGGGTCCTCCTCTGTGGGCTTGTACGGGGGTGTGGTGGGTGGGGTGAGGCCTGCCCAAGCAAGAAAAGTGAGGTCAAGACAGAGCGCTTCTCCAAGGGACACTAAACCCTACTCTGGGATTGCAGGCATCACTAACTGAGCACTGCCCTGCTGGCTGGGCCTGGAGGTAGCCTGGGAATCCTTCAATCCTCTGGAGTTGGCATGTGATGAAATCCATTTGCCATCTCTTCTGTGACCTGGTAATGGCAGCTGGAGCCTCCAAGTTATCTGAGGCATCTCTTCCTGCTCCACATCTAGTCATCCAGCTACACCTCCCAAATGCCTCTGCGGTCTCCCTGCCTGGAGCCGGGGCAGGTGCCTAAGACCAAGCTGCCCGCTGCGATCTGACAGCACCCTCTGGTGCTCCTGCAGCTGACCTTGGTCCCTGTTGTCCCCAACTTGCCAAAATGCCCTTCTCTTCCTTGCTGGGGCTCCTGAAGCCTACAGGATAAAGAGCAAACACCTCTGCCTTTTGGCCATTTGTCACTGCTCTTTCCTGCCACCTCCCTTCTACCACCCAGCAAGCCCAGGTGACTGGCATCTCTGATGCACCCTGGACTTTCGCGCCCCAGGGGGCTTTGCTTGGCCTGAGCCTGCTGCCGGGCACACCTTCCCCTTCTTGGTCTTTCCGACGTCTAATCATCAAACCCAGCTCCCATGTCCCCTGCTCTGGGTGCCCTGCAGTCTTCCCAGGCCACATTCCTACCCAGCCCCGCCCCTCTTCTGTGACCCAGAGCTCCTGCACATACTTTGAAATTAGCCACATCCAACAGTGCTCGCCATGGTGCAAGTCTCTGTCTCTCCCAAGAGACCGTGGGCTCCTCTGGGGAAGACTCGTGTCTCTTTGTTTTCTGACTCCAGTGTCACCTTATGTGCCAATTATTGGCAGCTGAATGGCTGACCCTCCTCATAACGCCTCCTTGTGTATCTCAACACCCAGTGCAGCCTGTGGGGCAGTGGCAGGAGGGCTCCCTGGCACGCCGTCCCTGCCCGAGGGGCTCTTCAGTGTGCGGGATTCATTGCCAGGGGTCTCTCCAGCTCCCTCAAAGGCAGCCCACCAGCGAAGCCCCGGCTCACCTGCTGTGCCGCAGAGCTCCACTGTCAAGGTCTGCTCAAAGCTCTTCTTGCCAAAAGGAGGGTCGCTGATGGGGGCAGGGAACACAGAAAGGAAAGAGGCAGGTCAGCAGCAGCTTGCACTCCCCCCAGCATGCAAGGTGGGTAAGGGGACACAGGGATGGACCCTGCTCCTGCTGCCCATGGAAACGGAGCCTGGGGAGATCTGCTAGGGGGACCCCCCCCACCCCAGCTGTTAAAGGAATTCAAGCTGCACAGTTCTTTTAGGAGACCCAGGCGAGGTCTGCTGAAGTGTGGAGAGAGGACAAGTGCTGTCAGCCTCTTTGTTTTACAGGTGGAGCAACTGAGGCCCAGAGGGAAGAAGGGACTTGCCGGAAGTCACACAGCACTGTCAGCTTTTCCCCAGGGACAAAACAACTCTTTCCAGGGTCCCAAAGAGGACGGCTTATGAAGTGGCCTGAGGCCTGATGCCCCGTCTTTGCGCTGGGCCTGCAGAGGTCAGCTTCTAAAAACCAGCCCCTTCCAAAGGAGCCCAGCACCCGAGGGCCCCAGATGACAATGAGGGCAGGGGACAGGGCCAGGTTCAGCCACTGGAGAACCCCTCCCACTCCGACACACACACCCAACAAGACAAACTCTCATGGAATCCTATGCCAATAATTCCTAAAAATCTACCTTTGTGACAAGGCCAGCATGAGGCACCTGGGAGAGTCTGAAAAGACAAAAACAGAAAAATAAGATTCCCCAACATGGCATCACTAGCAGACGTTTCACCTCTGGAGGAGACCCCAAACTATCATTGGTGCCAAGCACAGCTGCCCTTTGGGCAGGTGACCCAAATGCCTGTGCACTTTTAGAGAAGGGCAGGAACAACTCAAACCCACCTTGCACCCCAGGCTCTCGGCCCAGCGTCTACTTGATTTTGCCGGAAGGACAGAGGGGCACGAGGGTGACACCTTCTGGCCAAACAGCGTAGCACAGTCAAGAGCTCTGACTCCCAAGTCCCACAGATTGGGGCTCGGGACAGAGCCCTGTGTCGGACTGATCACGTAACAGCTCTGTGCCTACCACACAGGTTTCTCATGGGGAGCCAACGAGCATACCCCGGGTGACGTCCGAGACCAGTGCCGGGCACGGGAAGTGCGCAACAGCTAACGGTTACTGTTACCATGACCGCTATCATCAGCTGCATTTACAGACACACCTCCGTCACATCATCCCCAGCAAGTCTACGGTATGGTACTGCTCACACTTTGTAATTATCTTCCTTTTTTGTTTACTTTTTGACCGGCCCCCCCTCTGAAACACAAGCCCCACGAAGGCATCTTGCTCCTTGTTCGTTAAGTGGCATCCCGCCCGTGCACGATGAAAAACTCAGATGTGTGGCTGTTTTCCCGAAGATCTGCTCTAATTAGCCCAAAGAGAAGTCGCAGCCCCAGTGCAGAAGGGACTTGCCCGACCTCCCAAACACGCGGGGGGCCCCTGGTGCCAGTGCAGAGGGTCCGCCACACCCCGTCCCTGCCCCCTCCTCGCAGACCACCGACTCTGACTACCTCTGGGAGGGAGCCTCGGGCAGCTGGGGTCCTCATCGGTGTCCCCACACCCGCTCTCACAGGGGCTCTCCAGGGCAGGAATCTGGGGTCCCGGTACAAGCTGCTGGTCTTGGCCAGTGTCCTCGTCCGTGGGGCTGCCCAGCTCCCCCTCGATGTCGTAGGCTTTGGGAGCCAGGCACAGCGAGGGCAGAGCACCTTGGGGCTCCGAGGGGACCAGTGACTCATCAGCAAATGTCAGCCAGGGGCCCAGCTCGGGGTTCAGTCTCCGTGACCGCCGCACCGGGCACACAGAGCTCCCCAGTTTCCTCCCCAGCTTGGTCCACAGCAGGCCTCGGCCTGGCCTTTTCCTGCCCCACTCCTCCTCTTCCTCCTTCTCCTCTTTTTCTTCTTCCTCTTCTTCCTCCTCATCTTCTTCCTCTTCTTGCTGCTGCGGCCGGGCAGGCCGGCGGACATCCCCTTTCACCTCCAGCCGCAGTGGGCGCAGGCTCGGTCTGGGCCCGGTGTTCTTGGACGAAGCTGCGACCCTTACCTCCTCCACTGGGGGTGGGTGGCCAGGGGAGGCCTGGCCGTCTTTGGGGGGCCTGGGCTTGGACTGCGGTGTGAGGGAGGCGTAGACAGGCGTGGCCAGGCGGTAGGGTTTGCTGACATCGCAGAGAACATCTCGAGCTAGAAGTTCCCTCAAAATGGAGAACTCAGCCCAGGAGGCTTTAGAGGGGTGCTGGGGCCGGGGCCTGACTTGCGTGGAGGGGCTGTCGCAGGGCTGGGGGGCTGGCAGCTTCCTCTGGGGGAGGCAGTAGGTGTGCATGTAGCGGATGAGCTGCACCATGGCCTGCATGTCCTCCTGGGGGACCCGGGCGCTAGGGCCTGGCCTGGCCGGTGCTGGGGAGTTCCGGGGAGAGGCTGGAGCTGGCTGGGGGCTCGGGCAGTCCTCATCCGGCTCCTCGTCCTCCTTGGCAGAAGGACGGGGACTCCAGGGGGGTGGCAGCTGCAGGCCCCGGTCTGGAGAGTGGGCTTTCGAGGTGAGGTGCTTATGCAGCTCTGTGCAGCTCCGGCTCTGAGGCTGCGTCATGGGCGCCTTCTTGTCATGAGTGCTGTCTACCTAGAGAGGGAAGACGCCAGAGTGAAGAGGGAGCCCCACACTGCTCCTCCCTTCTGCCCCATCCCACGGCCCCTGGCCAGCCTGGACTCTCACCTGGACCATGGGGACAGGCAGGTTTCCTTCACTCCATCCCCAGCCTCCAGTACAGAGCCTGACACCAGGCCGTGCTCAGCGGATGAGGAATGAAGGGATGGCCAGCCTCTTAACAGGTCTCCCAGCCACGCAGACCCTTCCAGATTCACTGCCAAAGCCCCGCTCTGACCATCCCACTCCCCCGCTCGGCACCCTTCAGTAACAGAGCCAGGAAGTGACTCGTGGCGGCCTAGGGCTGGGCATGGGAAGGTCGCGCTGTAGATGGGGGACTGGGGGTCTTCTGGGAGGTTGGGCATGTCCTAAATCGGGGCTGTGGCCATGTCTGCACGACTGTAAATTTACTGAGGATCACAGAATTGTACTGTTAAGATAGGTGGCTTTTATGTGTGCACACGGCACCTCGGTAAAATTGTTTAAAAGAAGGAGAAATTCCCTAGCTGCCCCGTACCCACAGGACCCTGGGGAAGCTGCCTGGCTGGGCGGCTGAGGCCCCTGCAACCTGCACCAGCCGACTCCTCTCCAGCCTTACTGGCCCCACTTGTCCACACGGCGGCTTTCCTCCCAGTGCGACCAGTCTCTCTGGTGGGGCCTTCTAGCGATGGCTGTTGGCGTCTCTCAGCATCTGGGGAGCTTGCTAGGCTCCCAGAGGGCAAAGAGGTGGCTCATGCAGGGGCATGGCTGCTGCTCCCTTGACAGCATGGAACACAGGAAGATGGGCCTTTGTTTCAGGTCAGCCAGGACAAATAGGGCGGGAACACAGGGACAGGAGGGGGAGGCCAGAGGGGAGGTTTTCAGGAACAAGAACCCTTGGAAATCACCTGTTAAACCTCTCCTTGTTAGGCTTGGAAGATGGGGCCCTAGGGGGCAAACGGACTTGCTTGGACCCTGCGTGTCCATCACAGAAGCTTAAAGTCTCCAATAGCTCCCAGAAAAGAAATCCAAGCTCTTTATTTACTGTGGCCTCTGCAACCAGCGAGGACCTTGCGTTTGGGCCTGTCATACCATTAGAATATAAGCCCCCAAGGGCAGGCTGCATCTTTCTCGTCCCTGTTCTAACCAGTGTCTGGAACACTGAAGGGTAAGAATTCCAGGGCTCTTTCTAGAACCCTGAACTGGGCTGGGTCTCAAGAAGCAGTGCCCAGGACGCCAGCTACAAGGGCTGTGGGATGAGCAGGAACTGAAATGAGAAGTTGGTTGAACTTGATACCCTTCACCAGACCTGAAGGCTGCATCCCCGAAAGGTCACCTGGGGGGCTGGGCAGATTTCTGGGCATGTGCAGAAATACCTTGACATAAGGCCGCTGACTTTTGGACCTGAGGCCTGCCTGGCGCCAGGCGGTCCCGTCCTTCTGGGTGTCAGAGCTTGATGCTGGGGAGGATGTGGCGAGGAGGAGCTTCTGCAGCTGAGGGAGAAGCAGAGAGGTCAGGAGCTGGGGCGGAGCCACAGCCAGAGGGCACGGACTGCAGGGCCAGCCCCTCCAGACTGACCATGTTCTGACCCCGGCATCACAGGACCAGGCATTCTATGACCTGGAATGATGTCCCCTAGATATTTTTTTTTTTTTTTGAGACAGAGTCTCACTCTGTTGCCCAGAGTAGAGTGCCGTGGCGTCAGCCTAGCTCACAGCAATCTCAGACTCCTGGGCTCAAGCAATCCTCCTGCCTCAGCCTCCCGAGTAGCTGGGACTACAGGCATGCGCCACCATGCCCGGCTAATTTTTTCTATATATTTTTAGTTGTCCAAACAATTTCCTTCCATTTTTAGTAGAGACGGGGTCTCGCTCTTGCTCAGGCTGGTCTCGAACTCCTGACCTTGAGCGATCCACCCGCCTTGGCCTCCCAGAGTGCTAGGATCACAGGCGTGAGCCACTGCACCCGGCCTCCCCTAGATATTAAGTGCAGATGGCAGACTGTCTAACAATCCCAGACACACACAAGTATCCCAACGACATGTAAATCCTTTTCAGAGTTAATAACCCAGGAGAAGAGCTGTGACTTTGAGAACCCAAAGAGGTCTTGGGTAATGTCTGTCTAGTGTCTGTCCATTCTACTGGTAAAAATTGCGTGTATACTTTATCGGGACACTGCATGTACTCGTGGTACACACACGCACACACTCTGGAAGGTTAGGTCCAAAATGATCCCAGCTGTGGAATTCTAGCTGATTTCTCATTTGTTCTTTTTTCTTACTCATATTACCTTTAAGAAAAAAGACACATCACAAATACCAAAGGGTGGACAATTCAAAGCAAGTCTACCTCCTGCCCAAAGTCCCTTTCTCCCTCCCAGAGGCAACCACCATTAACCACTTTCTTGTGAACCTATCACGAGGTGGGCTTGGTCCATACAAGATACACAATGCATATATCACCTCCAGCCCACCCTGATGTCTGTGCACAACTGGAAGAATACTACACACTTAAGCTTGTCTGACTTTTTTTTCCCCCCAACTAATTTTTCTGTAAAAATAATTAAAACTCTTCTGCTTCTGCACCCTGAAGGCAGGTGCACAGCGTGTCTAAGCTGAGAGAACAAGAAGCTGAATACACCTGGAAGTTCCACCAGGGACCCTACCATAGCCGAGGTTGGGACAAACCGAGAAACATAATGAGATTTTAATACAGCACCGAGTGTTTCCTTGGGGTACGTGCCACCCCAACTCACCCCAGCAAGGAGCCAGAGAAAAGGCCACTCCACACCCTCCCAAGGAGCTGGAGGATCCCCACCACCCTACCTACATGTTTGTGACTCCCTGGCTTTGGACAGATTCCCTGGACCGGAGGAATTAGATCTCGTTCCAGCCCCACTCAGGCCCAACTCACTGTGAGACCTTGGGCAGGTCATTTCCTTCTCTGGGCCTTGGTTTCTCCACTGGTATAGTGAGGGGAAGATAGACTAAATGGCTGGATCTGAACTTTTTTAAGACTCTAAGAAGACGACAGAAGCTGCTGACCTCAGAAAAATGCACAGATATGTACGAGTCCATGGGTCCTTGTAAGTCCCTTGCTGGACTCTGGGATCCATGGTCCAACCTGGGGTCTGGATGATTTCTCAGGGCCTTTCTAGAACTCTGTCGGTATGCTGGGAATCTAGACAGGGCGTCTGTTTCCTGTGTGCCTCGTGCAGCACTCAGTAAACATGTGTGGAATGCATGGCACGGGCGGGAAACAATCTGTGACCAGCAGGGGCCACTCTTTGCCTCCCCAAGGTTTGGGCCCCCGCCAGAGGCCCCACGCAGAAATGGCACTGAGAACTCCTGTTATTACTAATGGCTGCGCCGGAAGTATTACCTAGCTAGTGTTTACTGAGCAACTCTATGTGCCCGGCCCTGTTTTAAGTGCTTTCCATGTATTATCTGCTATAATCTTCCTAAAACCTTTGACACAAGCACTGTTATTAACCCCATCTTACGGGGTTAATAGAGAGGTTAGAGTCTTAGAGAGGTTCAGGTCACGTGCTGGAAGGACACATAAGTACTGATTGGCAGGGCTGGGATTCAAACCCAGGCGGTCTCACTCCTGTCTGCAAGGGAGGAGGAGCCACAACACGGGACTGAACACATTCTGCGCCCCGCACGCGCTGGGTGCTTACTGCATGTGTCACACTGCTTTGGGGAACTTGGAGGCAGTGGGAAGGAAGGGAGAGGGTCCTAGACCAGGAGTCGGAACACCTGAGTTCCAGTCTTTGCTGGCACACTGACTTGCTGTGGGACCATGGGAGATACCCTCCCCACGCTGGGCCTCAGTTTCCCCAGACAGGCCTTTCCAGGGCAGCCTCTGCATGACCTGAGAACCCTCTCAGCTCCGGCAGGCTCTGGTTCCAGCTGAGTCTCACCAGCCTCCAGAAGCCACAGCACACAACAGCTCAGCTTTGGGCCCCGTCAGTCCGAGTCAAGGACAACAGCTTTCGATTAACTTTTGAGGTCCAGATCCTTTTGAAAATCTGATAGAAGCTGAGATCTTCTCCTTAGAAAGCTGCTATTCCATACACATTTCTGCATATATTCACAAAGCACTTAGTTCTTGCTAACCAGTCCTGCAAACCTGCAAACCAGTCCAACCTCTTTGGAGGGCAATCTGGAAGTATCTGTCTAAACTGAAAAATCACGTATCCATAGACCCAGAAATTTCATTTCTAGGAATTTACTTACATGTCGAAAAGGCCTGTACGAGGAGTTACTGCAGCACTGTTTGTAATAATAAAGGAGTTGAAACAACATAATACCCATCCACAGGGGACTGGTTAAATAAATTACGGTACATCCTTACCAAGGAACATTACACAGCCAACAAAAAGAATGAAACAGAGTACTATATGCTCATCTGGAAGAGTTTCTGAGATATGCAGTTCACTGAGAGAGCAAGGTGCAGAACCATATCTGACGTAGGCTCCCTTTTGTAGTAAAAAAACAAAACAGGTAGAAGAGGAATGTCACATAACAGACCAGTAACCATGGTTACCTCTGGGGAAGGAAAAAGCCATTGAGAGAGGGCTCAGGAGGTTTTGCTTTTAACTGTTCGCATTTACTATCTGGATTTTTGCCGTGTGTATATAATCTTTAGGAAAATGTTTGCATGTAATTTGAAGGATTTAACACATGACTAGGTCAATCCTTGAAATCCCCAAGAGCCTACAGGATGCAGGTGAAGCCTGAGGTTAGTCCTGCTGTCTAGGTGGGAACGGCGAGGCCCAGGGCAGCCTCCCACCTCCACCCCAGGCTCTCTGCTGTGAACCACGCTGCCGGCGGTGCACAGACACCCCTGCCGGGCTGGAGCTGACTGCTCTGCGCCCAGCTTCCTACAACCAGACATCCATCCCAGGCCAAAACCTTTACTTTGGCTGGAAACAGGTTCTCACCAGTGAGAGCTCATCCACCTCAGGGGCTGGGGCCGGGGGTGTCTCCAGAGCGGGGCTGGGGGGCGCAGATGAGGGGGCAGGTGAAGCTGAGGTGCAGGATGGCACGTCTCCACCATCCAGGGCCGGGAAGGCAGCCAGAGCCACGTCGTCTTCGGGCATGTCGTCCAGGGTCTTGGTGAGCTCTGCCAGGAGGGCCTCATTCTCACTGTCGATCTGGAGTGAGGCAGGCAGGAGCAGTAGAAAGGCAGAGAGGGAAGATGGTTAGGAACCACCTTAACCTTGGCCTTCGCAGTGAAATCCGACTCTCCCCACGCAGCTGGACCATCATCACTCTCCTGCCACCCCACCCCCTCCCTCACCAGAGCTGCTCAGTGTTCCTGGGAGAGCAGATGACAGTGGAACGGGCCTGCCCTGGAAGTCCCAGTCTTGGCTCTGTTGCTCATCAGTGTGTGACCTTGGGCGCAGGGCCGTCCACCTGAGCAACGCCCGCCCCCTCCACCAAGGACTGAGGCGGTTCCACACACTGGCAGCAGCATCCCATTGCAGCCCCAGCCCCTTGGACCCTGGGACCCAGGCAGTGCAAAGGCCAGAAGCTCCAGGGTTCAACCATAACAATGAGAACCACAGCCACTGCCCTCCTCATTCACTCAAGGACAGGCAGTGAATATGGTGAGTATGGTGGTCAGAAGCCTGGGATCGGGAGCTGGGGCTGAATTCCAGATCCCATGCTTATCAACTGTGGGTCCTTAGGCAAGTTTGTTTCCTCATCTGTCAAATGGGATGACAAACAGTACATATTTCATAAGGTCATTGCTGAGGGCCAGATGAGTCAACATAGATAAGATCCTTAGAAAATAGCGCCTGGCACAAAATAAGCACCAGCTACTATGACGACTACAACCTTGACCACATCTATTGCTGCCACTACTACCACGATGCCTGCTATGATGACGATGATGATGATGGCAGTGGTGACAGCAATTCCTCCCGTTCCTTGTTCCTCCCTTCCTCTCCCTACCGCGTGGCTACGCTGGGCCTGGGTTTGTGCTGGACACCGGTGACACGGCACGCCAAAGGCATGCGCACCCTGCCCCTGTGGGGCTTACCCTCCGTGGAGGACAGAAAAAAAACAGGATCATTTCAGAGAGTGAGAAAGGCTGGGAAGGAAGCCGTGATGAACGTGGTGGAGATTTATAGGCTACTCAGGGCGGTCAAAGAAGACGTCCCTGAGCAACTGGTGCTGAAACTTAGGCTTGAAAGACACCAGCCAGGCAAAGGGCTAAGGAGAGAAGACCCAGGCAGAGGGAAAAAGCAGTGAAGGGCCAGGGGCGCAGGGCTTGGCTGATGAGAATGGAAAGGCTTTTCTTTCCATACTGCCTTGGGCGGCCCCCACAACCCCTCCGAGGGAGCACGATTCTAATCGCCAGTTTGCAGTTGAGGAAACAGAGACTCACGGAGGCTCAGCAACTTGTCAGGGGTCGCACAGCAAATAAAGGGCAGAGCCAGGCCTTGGACAGGCTCTTCCTCTCCTGCTGTCTGAGATCTGTCAGGAGGACCGGCGAGCACACTCCTGCCCCAGGCCCCGCACCATGATCACACTGCTTCAGGGGAGGCAGCGAGGGTCTCCTTCAGCACAGCCTGGCCCCGGGCCTGCTCTGGCGGAGGAACGCTCTGCCACGTGACACCCCCTCGGCACTCTTTCCCATCCCGGGTCAGGCTGTTTATCCTTCCTTCGGGAAGTTCATCTGAAATACGCATCTCGTGACGGCCTTTTGGCTGCACTAAAACTGTTCCAGGCCTTGCAGCCGGAGCAGCAGCTGAGTAATTCAAAGGGGAGACACAGGGAGAGGAGAACAAACACGTTTGTAATTTTTAGAACAGAGCTAAGAATAAAAGAAAGGTCAAAAGAAGATTTTGGTTGGGCCTGACCCAGGCCCTGGGGGATGGGGGGCCCAAGGCCAGATCAGGACTGCTCCGATGGACTCCATCCAGCTCTAGAATGCGGTGGGGCTCACTTGGCTGCCCCCCCCACCCACCACCTGTGAGTCTCCTTCAACCCTCAGACTCCCAATCCTGTGTTCCCAGAATAATTTCTCCAGCTTGACAGAGAGTTAAGATCCTGGAACTTGGGGCTCAATGATCACTCTTGGGGCTGAACACATGGGGCTTTGCCATCGACAGGGTGACCTTGGGCAAGACGCTTCTCTCCTCTGAGCCTTGTTCCTTTTCCTGTGAAATGGGAAGACATGATCCCTGGCCAGCCTCCCTCCCAGGGGTCCCACAAAGGCCGAGTCTAGAAGTGGTGGCGAGAGGGCTTTGTAGAATGCTCAGGTGCCTAGCTCAGTGCTTGTGGCGCGGAGGGCGCTGTGGCAGATGCAATGAACGAAAGAATGAATGGACCGAACAGTGGACGATGGCGGGAGGCTGAGCTCAGTGTCTCAAAGACCAGATTCTAGAGGGAAGTCATCCAGAAATGACATCATCAGCACTGCATAAACTGAGAATTCCCACTCCTTCCCAGGGAGGGTAGCAAATGGGCCAGAGACGTCGTGAATTATCGCAAATATCAGAGCTGGCAGGGCTCGCGGGAATCACGTAGTGACCAGGGATGCCAAATGCATGGCATGCGCGCTACCGCTCCCCTGTACTGTCACCAGCTGTGGCACTGGTTCTTCCACACCAGCATTTTTCTTGGTGCAGGTCACCAGGAGACAGCTGCCAATCAATCAGAGCCGGCATTCACTGCCATTCTTCATTTTTTGGCGTGTTGAGGGGGAACGAAGCCCCAGGAAAGAGACTTTTGAAGGTCACACAGCAAGTCAGGGTCCCGAGGTCAAGGACCAGAACCCAGGACTGAGAGTGCCAACATGACTTACTGAGTGCTAGGCATAGAGCTGAAATGAGTCCAAAAGGGCAAAGACCTCAACAAGCACCCATCATGTTGGGTACAAACAAAAATGACTAACAAAAGTCCTCCCCTTGCCCCATCCTTCCCTGGGCTGTTCAGCTCTGGAACTGCCAAGCAGGCTTGGAGGCCCCGGCTGGGAAGCACGGCCATCCCTGGCCATTCCGGCCCACGGCCATCCCTGCCCACGCAGCCACTGCTCCCCCAGGCCAGCCGTCGGCACCCTGAGGCGATGCATCACGGGAGCCCTACCGCCCCTCTCCTCTTCCCCAGGCCCATTAGCTCGGCTCCTGCTCCGCTTAGAAAGAGTGCAAATTAATGGAGAGTTAATCAGCTGAGGAAGGGATATTAATAGACTCGGCCCCACCCCCAACTCTCCTGAGCTGATCTCAAGCTGGAGGAAAAGAAGCCTTCAAGAAATCTGATGGAAAAATGCTTCATTTTGAGGACCTAGAGTGGCTTGAAGGACTGTCACAGAACAGAATTAGGTTATCAGGGCTGGAGGAACACTCAGAGATCCTCCACCACCCAGGGGGCTTAACTGAGGTCCAAGAAACACAGGAAATTGCCCCCCGCCCTCATTTTTCTAGGAGTAGGTCCATGATTTCATCAGAGTCTAAAAGGACCCACTGACTCCTCCTCCAGCCCCAAGAGATTAAGAACCACAGACCCAGTCCACGTTCCTTCCTCATTCCTCCGCTGGGAAACGCAGGCCCAACCACAGGGATCCACTTGCCCAGGGCCACGTGGCAAACTGTGGCAGAACAGCCAAACACCTGCCGACTCTAGAAATATTTACTAAGTGCCTGCCGTGCCCAGCCCTAAGGACTCTGGTCATACAGAAGTGGATGTCCCTGTCCCCGAGAAGTTGTCAACTCTTATAACTGTAGCGTGTTCCCCACTCTCCCGGTTTGTTTCCACAGCAATGGTGCCATCTGACCATCAGAACACAGGTCTGGGGCAGGCAGCAAGCCTCAGCATTCCCACTGGCCTCCAGGGAAGCAGGCCCGGCTAGCACCAGGAGGATTAGAACCTACGGTCCCGGATCCCAGCTCAAGGTTTTTGGAATGGTCATGTCTGGCCCTCAGCAGGGCCGAGAGATGAACAAAGTACCGTTTGGCCCCAAGGAATGCACGGGCTGAAGGATAACATGCGTGTACACACAAACACACACACACACACACACACACACACACACACACACACACACGATAGACAGGAGCCCACGAGCGGAAGTAACTGACCAACTGCCGTAGGAGGCGGCGACATGGGAGCTGGGTGTTGGAGGATTTATTCATTTGATGAGGAATGGAGGGAGCTGGCTGGCCTAGTCTTGGGGGAGCTGGTGGGGTCTGCAGCCATGCAGGGGAGAGAGGCGGGGTGGGCAGAGTCCTGCCAGCTGCTGTCATTAGTAGCCCCTCAGCAGGGGCTTGCAGGTGGGTCTGGCCAGTCTCTGGGGCCTGTACAGTCTAAGTGGGGGTGGTCTCCAGGCAGCACCCAGATCCCTCTCACTCTTTAGCCCTCTGCGACCTGAAAGCATTTTCTGGAAGTTGGCCCCTTAAGAGGAAAGGAACAACATAGCAAAGATATCATCCCCATTGTTCAGATAAGGAAATGGAGGTCTCTAGATGGAGTCAGAAGTACAGCCCAGTCCTGCTGACTCCTCACAGGGTGGGCAAGGGGGTGAAGGTATAGGTTTCCTACGTTGGAGTCTTTGCCCGGATCCTTCCCAGCTGTGTGACCACGGGCCAGGTTCTTAACCTCTCTGAGCTTCACTCTCCTCACCTATAAAATGGATTATTAGTAGTATGCAACTTATAGATTAGAACAGTCTCGGGGAAACTCCAAACTGCTCACCATGGCCCACAAGACTCTGCAGGATCTGGCCCCTGCCCACCTCTCCGGCCTTCTCTCTTACCACGCTCCCCTTCGCTACTACCTTTCCGCCTTTCTATTCCTCCAACACCGCAAGCCTTTCCAGTTCCGTGGCTCTGCACTTACTGCTCCCTCTGCCTGGAAAGCTCTGTCCCTGCTCTCACGTGGCTGCCTCTTTCCCATCCTTCAGCCGAACGGCTCTTTCTCGGAGAGGCCTTTCCTGCCCCCTCAGCCTGCAGATCCTTCTCTCTTCCTGGGTTCATTTCCTTTTTTGCCCCGGTCACAAGTGATCGCTGTTTGTTTACGTGTTTACTGATCTAAGGCAAGTCTTCCCCTCTAGACTGCAAAGTCCACTTACGAACACAGTGCCTGACACACAGGGGGCTCGACAAACATTTCTAGAAGGAATGACAGCATCCATCAGGGCTCTTGGAAATGATGCTTGTGGCACACCCCCACGGCATTTGGCACACGGAACGTTATGTTGTTGCTGTTATATTGCCCAATAGGCACAGGGAGCTTCTGCCCCTACTCTTTATGGGGAAGAAAATTCCAAGAAAAGAATAGTGGATCTGAATGTGCAAATGTGTCCATCATACAGCTAAACATGGCCAATCTTTTTTCATCTCTTACCCTCCGTGCCACACACTCCCACCCACATATGCAAATCCACGCGGAGCTTGCTTTATTCTGAAGCAAGTCTCAGACATCATAATGTCAACCATTACGTGCCCGAGGCTGGGTGCCGGAGCACAGAGGGTTGGGACAGGCACGTGCATAGCGGTTCTTGGCACTGCCTCTTGTTAAAGAACTTCTAGGTGCCAACTGAAAAATGGAGATAACTGTATTTATGACTGAGAGCTGTTAAGAGATTTAAATGAGTAAATATACTACACAAACAGGGATAGTCCTACCACAAACTATTGCTCAATAAATGCATTCTCACTATGGTGTTATGGTTATACAGTCCTGGCTCCGGAGGCAAGAAGACTGGGTTTGAATCTAGTTCAGCTACTGGCCAGGTAAATCGCCCAAGGCACATGCCTCAGTTTCCTTATCTCTAAAATGGGAAAATAATGGAGCCTGACTCACAGGGTGGGGATGAGGATTCCATAAGGTAGGGAACAGAGGACCTGTGGGGTGGGGTGGCCCACAAGAGGGGACTGGTTCTGTCTGGACGGCACCGAGAGCAGCTCATCCCAGCCCTTACTGTCTGGAGGGGACAGAACAGGCCAGGTGAGGGGTGAGAGCTGCTTCAGATCAGGCGCAGATCCGGCACAAGAAACGGGGTCCCAGGGCTCTGGTGAGCACGAGGACGTCTGTGCACGAGTACGTGCAGGAGAAGGTGGAGCAGGGCAGAGCCAGGTTTGGAGGGCAGAGAGAGAGGCATGGTGGGGCAGGAGGTGGGGAGACCCGAGGGGGCATACCTGGAAGAGCTCGGAGTCATCGGGGCTGTACTGGCTGGGTTCAGTTTCAGAGTTCTCCGGGCACCACTGCAGCTCCCCAAAACAGGTGGCCGAGTCAAAGTCGCTGGCATCCAGCTGGGACAGGTCGAGCTCTGGAAAGTCAGCGCACAGTTGCTCCTCCCCGGAAGCCCCAGCCTGAGGAAACGGGAAAGAAGGAGGTAGATCAGAGCTGAGCTCGGCTAGACCCAAGTAGGAACCCTCTTACCCACGATGCTGCCAATCTGGACCCTTGGCCAAGGCCCGGTTTTGCCAACGGACCAAGAAATGGAAAGATCTGCCCCACCCCTTGCAATGGTGACATCTGCTGGTAGCTAAGCCAGGCCTTGGCAGCACAAGCCCCTCTGCTGCTCGTTCCTCTGCACTCTTACACACCCCTCAAAGCCCTGCCCGCGCGCACCTCTTTCCTCTTACCAGAACTGTTTTGTTGGAAACTTTATTAGAGCCTGTAAAGAGAGAGCTACTCCTTTACATAACTGCCCCCACCTATAAAGGGATTTCCTGAAGCCAACAAGCCCTCTATATAGATAATGAAATAAACAGCAGTAATAACAGCTGACATTACTGAATGATCCTAGGTTCTGGGAAAACACTCGTCCATGCTTCCAGGGATTTTACAGGAAACTTTCGTAATGTCTAAGATGTGGAAGACCACATCAGTGGATGATAGGTAAATAAAACCACAAAACACCTGTATCATGAACCACTACAGTGGAAAAGAATGAGGCAGATCCGCGTGCTCTCCCTAGACATGATAAATAAAAAGGCTATGTTGTAGAATATCAGCCTGTAGAACAGAATCCCACACATGTGATCCCAGGGCCGGCGGCACCAACGTCACCCGGGAACTTGTTATGTTAGCAATAATGCAAATCCTCAGGCCTCAACCCAGAAGGCGATTACTTTCTCACCCTGGTCTCTCAAGTTTCACAGTTACCAACAGGAGGGCTGTCCCGCGGACGCAGAGCTGGCCTGCACGGACACGGAGCACCATCGTGACAAAGAGCATCGGCCCGGGGCCAGGCAGACCTGAGTCAAAATCCCCACTTGCCAGCTGTGAGGCCCTTCATCACAATACCTGCCATGTGTGGTCAAGACTAAAAGAGGCGACATTACGGCAAGGCCCAGTAAGTGCTCAGTAAATGCCAGCGAACGGTAACATAACAAATAATAATAATGATAACAAAAACAACGGTGTTCTGTGGCACGAGGAAAGGGGTGGGAACTGTCTCAGAGAACAAAAAGAGGCGTAGGTGACACTTAAGAGAAATAGGTTTTGCCCAAGCCTTTTCCTTAATTGTTCCCACTTATTAGGCCTCATAAATTATGAATAAATGTATATTATTAGCTCAACTCGACACAGGAAAAAGGCTTTTATCCAAATTTGGGTCAAATGTCTTAATTGGCATTTTGCAAGAATACTGCCTGCATAGGCAGCCCCAGGGCTGGGTCCTCTCACGGAGCTGGTCCCCTGCTCTCAGGCCGGGCAGCAGGGTGCCCAGCGAGTCTGTCTCCAGGGACACGCCCTCCCCTGTCCCCCGCCTGCCTGTTCTTTCTCCAATCCACATGCATTCAACAACCCGAAATACTGAGTGCCACCAGGCAGTGTGCTGGGTGCTACACACAGCCAGGGGTGGGACAGACAAAACCAATGTCCTCTTGAAACTTACATGCGGGGGTGAGGGAGGACGACACTGAACAAATAATCACACAAACAAAACATGTGATTATAAATTCTGACTTTCCAGAGAAGAGCTGAACGCTTCTGAACCTGGTTAGGAATCTGAACATGAGAGGGACACAGGCGCTGGCGCTGCCTTAATCTCTGGGTCCCCCAGGGAACCCCCAGCTGTCATCCACCCTGGCTGTGAACCACCGGCACTTAATGGCTGCGCCCACTGCAAGAGACTCAGGTGGATTCTCTCAGCTAGCTGCCTTCTGAAACTTCCTTTCTCCTTCAAGCCCAGTCGGACTCTGGGATGCCGGAGGTTTTGCCTGTTCTAGATGGACAATTGGTTTGTTTCTAGTTTTTGGCCATTTCGAGTCAGTTTGCAATATCTGTGTACAAGTCTTTGTTTGGACATATTTCTGTTTCATTTGGGTAAACACCTAGGAGTAGAATTGTTGGGTCATACAGTAAATGTGTGTGTAACCCCTGCTGTGCGGAGAGGAGGTATTGGTACCTCTCAGACACCAGGTAGGGCCTGTGGGACAGGAGGGCGGGCCCAAAGCAGAGACACGAGGGTGAGGGGCAGCTGGAGCTTCCCTGGCCAGCAAAGGCCCAGCAATTAAGGTCTTGGGGGAGCTCTTTCGACATGTTCCTGATCCCCAGGAACTCAGAGCAGCCACTTTGGTAGAACTTACTTTTTAGGAACAGCTTTAGAACAAGAGTCCCAGAATCCCAGACCAGCCAGGAAGCAGCAGCGCTGAGAAGTTATCCAGGCCAGTCATGGTGGACAATTTGAGAGTCAGAGGCCCCTTCAAAACCCAGACAAAAGCTATGAACGCTTTTCCACCAAGATGCAAGTATGTGCACAAAATTTATACTTAACTTTTAGGCCTTCACAGACCCAGCTTAAGAACTCCCGACCTTTGCAGGAGTTCTGTCTTTCTTTCTATCTCCTTCACTTTGCAGAGATAGAAACTGAGGCCCAAGTAGAATAATGGACTTGCTCAGGGTCATCCAGGGAGTGTCCTTCCCTCGAAACCATTCCACCTCCTTTATACAATGCCCATAAAACGGCTGTGATGACTGCATTTATTGATTACCCATAGCAGCTCGACACACTCAAAGCGTACCCAGTATATAAAAACAAAGAAACCTCATCTTCTCGGCCTTGTCAATTAGGCCTAAGACCACTCTCTAGCTAAAAACCATTAGGCACTGCATTAATAGTGATTTCTCTGGCCATCTCCATTTTTAGAGAGGCTTTTGAAGGGGTGCCTCAGGTGACCCAGTTCTCTTTGAAAGGTCTCAACTAAGGCCTTCTTGGCCTGGCCTGGGTGCCTTCCGCAGGGCCTGCCAGTGGCGCTGGGAGGTCACAGCACAAAACTAACAGCGGCTGCTGTTACTGAGCGCTCACTATACACCGAGGGCCATGCTAAGTGCCGTACATGCATCCTCTCATCAGAGTCTTAAAACGGTCCTGCAGGGTAGGTGTTACTGTCGCCATGTCACTAAGCAGTGAATCATTTACATTAGTTTGCTATGGCTTCTGCAACAACGGACTGCAACTGGGTGGCTTGAACGGAGTCTGAGATCAAGGTGCTGGCAGGGTTGGTCCCTTCTGAGGGCTGTGAGGGAAGGGCCTGCTCCAGGCCCCTCTCCCTGGTTTGCAGACGGCCGTCTCCCTCTTCACACTGTCCTCCCTCTGTGTGCGTCTGTTTCTGCAGCCACATCTCCCCTTTCGCTAAGGACACCAGCCGTATTGGATGAGGGCCCACCCTAATGACCTCATTTTAACTTGATTATCTCTGTAAAGACCCTATTTCCAAATAAGATCACATCCAGAGGTCCTGGGGGTTAGGACTTCAACTTATCCTTTTTTGGAGGACACGAGTCAATCCATACCACCTACGGTCCCAAAAAGGAGAAGCTGAGATTCAAACCCAAGTCTTTTCTCTCCCTACGAAGGCTGTTCCCTTATCCATCACCCTGCTTCTGAAAGTGAGAAGGAACATTCTAGACCATTGATTCCCATTTACAGACGGGGAAATGGAGATTTGGACAGGGGTTGGGGATGGCCCAAGGCACACAGCAAGTTCATCGCTAAGCAAGGACAAGTCTGGGGCCAAACACACCAAACCGTGCACCAGCCTTGCGTGCACAGCCCCCCTCGCCCCTTCCTCCGGCACCACCACACCCCTTATCGAAAGGCCTGTGGCTGCCCCAAGCCAGGGAGATAAATGACCCTGGCAGTGGATTAATGGGGTTTCATCCAGACTCACATAAGTAGCTTCATTGGAAGCTTGTGCATCTTGTTGGAAATCGATTCCCTGCTGAAGAAGGAATGCATCTTCAGGAAAAATTGGTGGCTCCGCTTTCCTGGCTACAATCAGCAAATCACCTAGCTTAGTGCCTGGCCCAGAGCAGACTCTCAGAATTCCTGAGTGGAAGGAAGCAGGAGGGGACGGGGATGGGGTGGGAGTGTGGCTGCAGCAACAGCTTGGGTTCTGAGCCCATCAGTACTCACTATGCGTCCTTCAGTGGGTCACCTCCCCTCTCTGGTTCTCACTGTCCCCTCTGGAAAAGAGAACATAAAACTAGACAGACTCTCTGGACCCCTCCTGCTCAAGCACGTCCTACATTTTGTACTTACCTAATTTCTGAGAGTCATGTAGGCTTTGGGGAAATATTTAGGTAGAACTTAGCATTTAAAAAACAAATACAGGAATGAATGAATGAATTTCCAGAGGGGAGACAAAAGTGCAAAAAGGATTGTCTTGAAATGAAAAGCCTAGACAAGGGGGACGGCTGCACCCTGGTTGTGCTACTAATGCTAATTCTTTGAGATCAAGACACTAACTTTTGCCACCTCAGTCTTCATTGACAAAATGGGAATAATTAAAAGAATCCTACCTCCAAGGGTTCTTTTTTTTTTTTTTTTGAGACAGAGTCTCACTCTGTTGCCCTGGCTAGAGTGAGTGCCGTGGCATCATCCTAGCTCACAGCAACCTCAAACTCCTGGGCTCAAGCGATCCTACTGCCTCAGCCTCCCGAGTAGCTGGGACTACAGGAATGCGGGGCAGGTGTTATCTTACACAGTCACCTCTTCCATGGGGTCTCGCTCTTGCTCAGGCTGGTCTCGAACTCCTGAGCTCAAACAATCCGCCCACCTTGGCCTCCCAGAGTGCTAGGATTACAGGCGTGAGCCACCGCGCCCGGCCCCTCCAAGGGTTCTTATGAAGTAACACAGGTTGGGAGCCTGGCATGTCTCAGACACACATGAATGGTGGTCTCAGATTACTATGGTCTGAATAGCAGTCTGTGCTCACCCACCCCAACCCTGTCATCAAATTCACATTGAAATCCTAACCTCCAGGGGGATGGCATTAACAGATGGGACCTGTGGGAGGTGACAGACCCAAGGGAGCTCGTTCACCCCTTCCACCACACAAGAATACAACAAGAAGTCACCATCTATGAACCACCAGGAAATAGACCCTCACCAGACACCAAATCTGCTGGCTCCTTGATCTTGGACTTCCCAGCCTCCAGAACTGTGAGAAATAAAGTTCTGTTGTCTCCAAGTCACCCAGTCTATGGCATTTTGTTACAGAAGCAGGGACAGACTCAGACACAGGTATAGCACTTTATAGTTCCCAAGTGAACTCTCAGCTATGGTCTCATTGGTACCTTCCCAAGATGTGGGGGTGGGGGTGGGGGGAGGGTCAGTTCTCAGCAGGAGCCCAATCAATTAGAACTGGCCTAGTCTAGACTGTGACCCTGTGCCTCTACCTGCCTTCTAGGAAGGAAGGAAGGGAACTACACAGGAAGTCCCCACAAAGCCATTTCACTCTACAAATGTTTTGTTTCCTTCTCCTCCCACCTCTGTTATTTGGCCTGCCTACAGGTGGAAGCCCATCCCCTATACCCAGGCAGCTCAGGTAAGGCAGCCTGGCCAATTAAAGTGCATTGTCCTCTGGCCACAACAACTGGTTCAACTGGGTAAGTCAGAGTGAATACCAGGAATTTGCTAGAGTGTTCGGACGAGGGGGCTCAGCTGCCTGGATTCCATTCTAGAAAGCTGGCAGCCATCTTCACCATTACCTGCAAAGAACCTGCCTGAGAAAGAAGCCGGCACAGGGAATGCAGAGCCAAGAGAGGGACTGAGACAGATTCCTGAAAAAAATAATGTCAACACTTGGATCCAGCCATGCCTGAAGCCAGCTATTCCCTGTGCCCCGCAGCTATGTGAGCAACTAATCCGTCTCCCTTACATTAGGAAAAAATCCAACCTTTCTGCTGTTTTCCACACTTAACACAACACTCCTAAAAAGACAGAAGTAGAACAGTAGGAAGAATAGCTGATCTTAGTCTCCACAGAAATACAGCATCATCTGAAATAAGCCTCAGAAGCCACAAAGTTAAGCTCCAGAAAAAATAACTAGACAAAATGGAGGGGCTCTGAGCCCAGCCTAAAAGACAGAACACCCTGAACTCAGAGATAATCCAGACCACTCGAAGGGCCTCCCACCAAAACATCCAAGGCTAAGCACAGCGACCTGGCATTCGAGGCCCTTTCCGTGTGGAAGTGTCTGGCCTCAGGCCTGTGGCGCGCCATGCTGGTGAGCTCAGCTCTTTATGGCCAGGTTCCAGGACCCTGTCGCGCAGATGTCTGGTCAGGGCTTGGGGTGAGGTGACTCCACAGGTGGTCACCAGGTCTGAAAAGAGGGGGTCCTCCAGCTCAGCAGCAAGATGGGGTCCAGTGCTCAGATATGGGCCAACAGGCTGGGCCGGACTCAGCCAACCAGGAAGGGACCCAGTTCCCAGTGACCTTGGGAAGGCAGCTCTGCATGGTAGCCATGGTGATGGGATGGGGCAAGTCGGGGTCCCTGACACTGCCTTGGGGCATCTGTCTCAGGACCCCAGAGAGAGGATTCAACTCTGAGTTTGTTGAACTTCTCATCATTTGGGGGAAAGTTTTGTTACTTGCAGCCAAACCTAATCTCTTCTAGGCCCTCTCAGGCCTTTGGTACAACAGAAGTTCCCCTGGATCAACTTCCACCTAACCAACCAACCAGGTTAACCAACACTCTCCATCCTCTCCCGTAATTACACCCGTTAACTAACACCCAAGGCACTCAGAGCCCTGGCTGGTCTGCTCCCACCAGCTAAGCGTTTGTTTACTAGGAGTCAGTTGTTTCTTCTCCGACCCACTTCATAACTACAATCACAAAATTTGACTAAGTGGTCTATAAACAGAAAATATGAGTATCAAAGAAGAGATTTCAATGAAAACTAAGGCGAAGGCTGTGGAAGGATTCAATAAAGCTGAGTTGCTAAAAACAAAACAAAACAAAACAAAACTGCTGTCAAATTTCGTGTGAATGAGATCATGGTAAAAGATTAGGAGAACTATGCAGGAATCTAGAAGGATTCTGCACTCAGACTGCTTCACAAGAGTCTAAGTTCTGTATCCAACTGGATGAATCTGCAAACTAGAAACTGGAGCCCTGGCACTGCGGCCGTGGACCATGCAGGAAAGATGACTTAGAATCTCCACCCGGCGCTAAGCAATCCTGTAGCATGAGACTGGCAAAAATGAATGCACATGTCATATGGCTTTGCTAAAGACAATGTTGCGGGCATTATGTTTCACGATTTTGTGCTTTGTCTGACTTTTCCTAGGAATTCCCCTCCCCAGCCTCCCCCCTCCCAGCTGTAGCTCCACTCTCATCAGATAAGAAGGTGACGGCTGCACATGGCTTCCGGCCTCCACAGCACAGGAAATAAAGCCTTATGCTGGATACCATAACCCAGAACCAGGGGGCTGGGCGCTGGCAGAGTCTGCTGCAACACTTTTAGAGATGGATCTCTTATTTTGCAGGTGAGGAAATGGAGGCTCAGAGAGAGGGAAGAGGCAGTCACCCAAGATCCACACAGCCAGCTCCTGGCAGGGCCAGGACACAAAGTGGGATCTCCCGTGTCCCCTGTCCGTAGCTCTTTCCGAAATGACAGGCTACTTCCTCAACAGCTGTGGTCCATCCACCAAAAGTTCTGTGTTAGATCCTTCCCCCTTGCAAAGGCAAAGGACAGAAAGAACAGGCAGTCTCCTGGGGCAGGTGTTATCTTACACAGTCACCTCTTCCCCCACACCCGGTGGCCTGCAAGCAGCCCCTTATCCAACAGAGATCTGTAAAGTCTCTCATTGCTATACCCAGGTGAGATTACCTGGGGTGGGGCAGGTCCGGGATGGCCCGGCTACGCAGAGCCCAGAGTCCCCACCCTGCCACTGAGGTCTCAGAGGGTGCCGTCAGCAAGGTCTCCCTCCCCATTTTTGGCAGCACGGATCCTGGCACCTGCCAGGCACCACCTGTCAGCAGGTACAAGGCTGCCCTAGGCTCAGGAAGGTGGTATTTTTGTTTGTTTTTAAACCACGAAAGGTTGAAGTATATTCTGTGCGAGGTGTTTCAGGGCAGTGAAATACCCACGTTGTGTTTGCCTGCACTCGCAGTTAATTTTATGCACTTGAACTCAAGGGCCTCTTGAATTCAAAGGAGAGGCAGGAAAGACATTTTCTGAACTGCGAAGTGAGGCGCAGGTATACGTGGCTCAGCTTTGCTGAGGCAGGGCTGGCCCAAGCCTGGTGACAGGGAGTCGCTTTGCCTCTCTGCATCTCCAGAGACCAGCCTCCCTCCTGGAACTACCGTGCGGCTGGAGTTTCCACCCTGGGGCCTCTGTGCTGGCAGCTCCCTCGGCCTGGAACAGTCTGCTCTCTCCCTCATCTTCCCACAGCTGCTTCCTTCTTAGCATCCCCGTCCCAGTCCAAATGTCCCTCCCCGATGGATGGGCCTCCCTGACCCCCGTGTGCTGAAGCGGCCACCCCACCTCCCGCTTACCCAGCACCCTGCTGGAATGTCCTCAATTAGCACTATCCACTCTCTGATAGTCCCCCGCCCCTTTTTTTCAGTATGTTTTTAAATTGTGGTAAAATATACAAAACATGAAATTTATCATTTTTCACCACTTTTGAGTGTATAGTTCCGTGGCAGTAAGTACATCCACATTGTTGTGCAACCATCACCACCATCCCTCTCCGGAACTTTCCGCCATTTTTAATGCATCCACTTGTTTCTTGTTGCCTCCCCCCAATGAGCAGCTCCATGCGAGCAGGGGCCTCGTGTGCCTGGATCCCTGCTGTATCCCCAGCGCCCAGCACGATACCCGGCACGTGGCAGGTGCTCAGTAAAGGTGAGTTCAAACACGAAACCAGTGTCTTGGGAACTGTAAACCATCAGAGTGTGACGTGTGAACTTTTGTCAAACGGCCCCGAGACAAGGCCAATTGCCTGGCGGCCTCAGTTACCAGATAACGGATTTGGGGTTTCGTCAACGTCTGTGGGGGCAAAGCCACTGAGAGCTCCATTCCTTCCCAGGCCCCTCTGCGAGGTCAAGAATGAAGATAGACGAGCACACAAACCACCTGACAGCAACACCCACCATTTCAACACACCAGCGCTACCCAGAGCAACATTTTATCAGTCATTGAAGGGCAGGCACAAAAATAGACCACAGGGATCAAATGCCACCCTCAGCTGCTCTCTTGACACTCAAGAGTGGTTGAAAGGCCTTGGAATACGAGGACCCTGAGGCCTGGGGACCTGAGAGCGGGGGTCATCTGTCACAGTAGGGCACTAAAATTAGAAGGCAGAGCTGGAATTTGGGTGACTTGGACATCAAAAAACTCAGTAATCAAGGCAGGTCATATTTTAATGCAATATTTTTTTAAAAAATAAAAATTAATGTAAAAAAACCTATCCATGATTAACAAAATACCAACATTCTAAATAAAGGTGGAGTCAGTAGTACTGATGTTTCTCTTTGGCCCCAGGCTCCTATATGGCTGTGCATGGCACTCTTACCGTTCATGCCTTTGTTTTAAAATTTGTTATTTTGTTCAACACGGATTTTTCCCATCAATTATGATTTTCAACCACTGAATTGAAATATGATTTATCTTGATTACTGAGTTTTTTGGCATCTCCTTAAATTTCATGCTGGAGCCAGGTGCCTCCTTTGCCTCATCCTGGACCCCACCTGGTGGGATGAGACGGGGAAAGAGTTACTGTCTGTGCAGGTGACTGAAATGGGACCATGTCCCCGGTCATGTCGCTTAGCAGGGCCTCAGTTTCAACATCTCTACAACAGGGCTCCTAACCTTTCAGTTGCTGTGGAACTATTCCAGCCCTGTCCAGGGAGGTATCCTGGATGGGAAAGTGGGAAAACTGTAAAGTGCTGTCCCGATGTGAAGAACCGTTATTAAGTTCTTCTCGAAAGCAGTGAATGGCCTACCAGAGTGGGGGGGGGGGTGGCATTCGGTTTTGAGGTGAGTTGCAAAACACGTGCCCTATTTATAATGAAAGTTTGCAAAACGAGTTGATTTTGCTTAAGAAGAGAAAAGAGATTGGAGCAGATTCCTGGTTCTCCCTGCAATCAGGACATCCTCCGGTGTTCCACTCATTTGAATTCTGACCCATTCGTGAAAGGGAAGGAAGGCAAAGGGTTGCTGCTAACCCCGGGCCACGTGCCCGTTCCACACAGCCGAATGGGCAACCACCATTCTGATCACGAACCAGCAGGTGCTACCCCTCCTCGCCACATTTTGTGGAGTTTCCTCAAAACACGACCATGCCTGGGGACGGGGGAGGGGACTGGCATGTGCCAGCCATCCTCCTGTGTCAGGCACATGAACAAGGGTGGCTTTGGGATGATGGAAAAGTCCCGGAAATGGAGACTGATGACAGTCTTTCAGCATGGTGAATGTGCTTAATGCCACTGTTTTGTACACTTAAAAATGGTGAATTTTATGGTATGTATATTTTACCACAAGAAAATAAAATAAAAAAGTCCCAGAGACCTGGAAGACCACAGTGGCCGTCTGGAGGTGTTCTCTGGCTCTGTTTTCTGTCTCTTGCGCTGGCTGGCAGGAGAGGCCAAGGGAGCGGGGCCAGGGCTCGTCTGAGAAGCCCTTTTGCCTGTAAACATTGTTATAAATAACCCAGAAAGAGGCACAAAGGGGGTCCTGGCAGGAGACTGAAGGTCAGGCAGCCCCTTGGTGGCATTTGAGGAAATGTCACACTCAACAGGCCAGCAAGGTGCCAGCTCACACCTTTAGCCCAGTGCTGCTCGAGGCTGACAGCGGCCCTGCTGTCGTGCCAGACCCTCGGGTGGCACTCCCTCCCGGGACGGGCAGCCCTAAGGCTCTGTGCAGGCAGGGGCCCCTTGGGTGTGTGGAGGGGCAGTGGGTAGCTGAGGAGTCCCCCTTCCCAGTAGGCTGGTGGCTTTGGCAGGCAGGCGCTGAAGTCAGTTCCCCAAGCACCCAGGCCAGGGCTCCACACCAGCCTGGGCTTGTCAGCCAACACATGACCAGGCTGACGGAGAGATGACTCAGCAAAGCTCAACCCACGGATGCCCCCGCTGCTGCTCGGCGTGGGAGCTGGAGGGGCCTCACGGCCCATCTGGTCCTGCGGTTCCCACGCTGGGCTCCCTGGGGAACCCCTGCAGCCCCCGCCATGGCCTTGAGCTTTGAAGTGGGAGGGATTATGAGGGAGATAATTAGGTTTTCCATTTTTACTAACCAAAAGCCATACAGTGGCAACCCATCATACTCCTATTTAACCTGATTGAATTCAACCTTACGTGCTTGGCAAAAAAAAAAAATTAAATGAAAAGCCAAATTTCTATTTCTTTCTTACACATTAGAAATAGGATGACCTATTCTGCATACAAATTCTCTATTTGCATATACTCACACACATACCTATTATTCATACGCACTATTTCATGGGCAATTTGACAGCTTTATGAGGTTAATTTGACTCAAACCCCGGACTACTTTCCAAGTACAGGGAGGGTAGCCACCACTCAGAGCACCTGGGTGGCATGTGAGAGCCCAGCAAAATGGGTGTTCTCCCATTTTACAGATGAAGAAGACAAGGCTCAGGGAGCTAACATGACTTTACTATGCTAGAATCTGGCTCTAGAGTCTAGACCTAAGCCCCAAATTCTCTGCTGCTCCCACTGTGGCTGACCACAGCTGTTAACAAGGCTGCGGGAAAGTTCCTTCCCTTGCTCTGTGCAAGATGATCTGTTAGACTTTCAAGTAATGGGGAGGGGGAAAGTCCTCAATGCCTGCTAGGACCTCCGGGAGTCTTTCTGGGTTCAGTGACGTACATCCACGGAGAGAGCACAGCCTCCCACCACGAGGGGCAGGGGCTTGCCCTCCACACCCAGCGGGCTGCAGGCATAGCCCAGACTGCGTTATCACTCACTCACCTGCTGAAACCTCCCCTGACTTCCCACCGACCTTGACAAAAACCCGAAGTCCTCACGGTGCCTACAATGCTGAGCGCAGCCCGGGCCCGGCCTGCTCCCCCATCATCTCTGACTCTCCCGCCCGGCCCGGCCCTGCCCCTATTGTAGGCACAGCGGCAGCCTTCTGCCTTCCCCTGAAACACGACTCTCGGCTTAGGCTGTCCACCTGAGACGCCTGCCCGCCCAGGTCACCATCAGTCTCAGGGGGAAAGGCGTTCCTCAACACCCCCACCCACCCGCTCACTCCACAGCATCAACCCAGGGACCGTCTCTCTCCCCTCCAGAATGTGAACTGCGCGAGGGCCTAGCCTGGCCTTCTGCTGCATCCCAGCAGCTGCAACAGTGCCCAGCACAGAGCAGGTGCTCACTGAACCACTGTGGATGGGTGGGGTGGGGCGAAGGGGCAAAGAGCCCCGATTTCCCAGGTCAGTTTTGGCGTCTCTGCCCCACACTGTTCTGAAAGCCACAGTTTCCCTCACACTCACCCCGCTTCCCTGGGGCTGGTGGGGGGTGGTTTCCTTCCGCATCCATTTATTCCCCATGGAAACTCCTGCCTTTCCTTTTCCAGTGGGTCAGATGATGAGAAACCCAGACCCATAGGCTCCCAGATAAAGCTGGTGGGAAACAGATTCTTTGGCCCCAGCAGGCTGTCCTCGGTCACGTGGCCAGCCAGGGCCCCAGGCCAAGGCGGCTGCTGAGCAGACCCCACCTCCAGGTCCCGGGGGCCAAGGCACCGACTGGGCTCCCAGCCACCGCTGAACCTGCTTATGTAAGTGTGTCCCAGAGAGAAGACCTGGGCACGGAGAGTGAGTTTGTGTCAACCGAATCACACGTTTCCACATGCCCTTTTCTGAAGAAATAGGGATGGGTCCCGCGTTGGGGTGGTATCGCCACAGGCTCCCGCCCCCGGGCCTCTTTATCATGCGCTAGCAACAGAACGAGGAGCACCTGAACTAAGCACGGGAAACGCTCTGACAATGCTTGATTATCACGCGAACCTCAGAGGAAGCGAGCAGGAAGCAAGGCGCTCTCAAACACAGAACAATGAAACCTTTTGGCGAGGGAAGCCGCCACCAGCCCTGCATGTGAGCACATGCCACTTGAACCCCCTTTCCTGCCCTACTAGGTTTCCCCCACCCTACTAGGATCGGGGGTCTCGGGGTTCATAACAGTCCCGTATGCAGTAAACTAGACATTTTCCCATTTGATCCTCACAGCAGGGCAAAGGTTAAGCCATTTTTTCCAAGAAGATGAGGTTCAGAGAGGGAAAGTCACACAGCCTAAAGTCACACAGCAAGTAAAGTAGAGGACCAGGCCTAGAACTCCAAGACCTCTGACTCCTAGATAAAGCAACAACAGAGAACACTGGACAGGGAGTCACAACCCTGAATCCTCTGTGCTAATGGCCTGAGACCTTGGTCAAGTCCCTCCCACTCCTCTGAACCTCAGTTCCCTGTATTACAACACTGGTCAGCCTTGGAGACCATGATCAGTCAACCAGGGCCCTGGGACACGCAGGGTCAGCACATGACATCTTGGGCGTTGTGGGAAAGCGTCAGGTGCCCCATCGGCAGTTCCTAACAAGGAAGAAAGACAGCGGAGGTGGTCAGTATAGAGGGCAGAGTGGCGGTGCGTGCCTGCACTGGCATCATGGTGGGCAGGCTACTCAAACTGTGGTCCACGGACCAGCAGCACCAGCCTCACCTGGAGTTTATTAAATAAGCTGCAGACGCTCATGCTGAATCCCAGCTGTTCTGAATCAGAATCTGCAGTTTAACAAGATGCCCAGGTGATTCCTACACACATTCAAGTTTGGGAAGCAGGAATTTTAAAATCAGGATCCTATCATGTGTGCAACACCCCACCATGGGTGCCATCCCTGAATCCTCCCAGCCCCGGTTTCCTCACCTGTAGAGATAATGCTGTGTATGCCTCACAGCAGTGCCATAAAGGTGCCATAAGGTTGGCTATGCCAACAGCCGGGCCCAGGGCCCCGCAGGTAACAGCTGCCCAGACTGCTAGTTTCTTTCCTTCCCGAGAGGCCAGAAGGAAGGAGACCCCTGCCTCCGTTCCAAGTCCTGCCTGCACATCTGGGAGGCGAAGAAAAGACCTCCACAGGATAGCAACAGCTCGGACAGGGTGGGAGCAGAGGGAAAGGAGGAGAGGAGAGGAAGTCAAGGAGAAAAATAAAAACAAGCAGCAGAGACCATCTGAATCCCAGGAGACAGGCCATATGCAAAACCCAGAGACACAGCCGGTTCAGCTCACGTGCTAAATCAAGTGCTGCCGGAAGCCAGCAGGCCAGGAGGGACAGAGGAGCGAGGGCCACACGGCTGTGTCCCCTCAGGCCACATGTGACAATGCTTTCTCAGCCCGGCTCTGCGCCGGTTCTTGTGGCCAGGACAGACATGACACCGAGGGTCACTGGAGCAACCAGACAGAAGCCAGGGCCTTGGGCCAAGCCCTGAGCGGGGGTCAAACTGGACCAGAGAACACTTATCCAGGGGACTTGCCAGGCAGAGGAGCTATAGAGTGCGGGGCTGAGCTGTGCAACCACGGCCAAATGATTTAAAATGGGGGATAATAATAGCCCTACCCTACCCCCTGGATTCTTATGAGGATTTTTTTTTTAATTATTATTTTTTGAGACGGGGTCTTGTTCTGTCACCGGGCTAGAGTGCTGTGGCCTCATCATAGCTCACTGCAACCTCAAACTCCTGGGCTCAAGTGATGCTCCTGCCTCAGCCTCCCCAGTAGCTGGAACTACAGGCACGTGCCACCATGCCTGGCTAACTTTTCTATTTTTTGTAGAGACGGGGTCTCACTGTTGCTCAGGCTGGTCTCAAACTCCTGAGCTCAAGCGATCCTCCCGCCTCAGCCTCCCAAAATGCTAGGGTTACAGGTGTGAGCCGCCAGCCTGGCCTGGCCCTTATGGCCTTATGGGTTTTTAATGAGAAGGGCTTTGCACAGTGTCTGGTGCAAGTAAGTGCTCACTCAAAGACAATGGCCTTTATAAAGTGAGATTCCTACACAGGAGTCCTGAAGCTACTGCTGGAACAGGTGCAGCCTCTCCCGACTGCTGGGCCTCCCTGCAGCTTCCCGATCACCCAATCACTCCGTTAACCCCTCACGCCTGACCCCGTCCACGCCACAATCAACTCACACCTCAAAGGCAGCTGCAGCCATCTTCTCAAGATGCAGATCTGACCCAACTGGCTCCCTCCGATTCCTCCTGGGTAAAGACGGAAACTCTTCCTGTGGCCTGTGAGGCCCTGCACGCTCTGGCTCCCACCTGCCTGTCCCGTCTCATTTCACAGCAGCAGCCACTCCCCACCGCAGCTCTCCGCCCTGATGGCTTCTTTCCACCCCTGGCCAGATCTGTCCTCCCACAGAGCCTTTGCCTGTGCTGTTCCCTCTGCCTGGAACACCCTTCCCACACACACAGGCTTTGCCTACTCATCTCCTATTCATCCTTCCCTCTTTGCTTCCTCGCGGAAGCGTTCCTTCAGGCTATAGACCACATGAGGAGCCCTACCGGACCCACTCACTGCCTTCTGGGGGGCTGGGCCCTTCTAGAGCTTATCATCGTGGGTAATTAAACATTTACGTGTGCATTTTATTAACACTCACTGCTGTATTCCTGGTGTCTGGCACACAGTAAGTGCTCAATAAACACTTGGAGAGCGGATTAGGGGCCTGGCTGGTCCCCTGGCGACCATATCACCCGTTCAGTGGTGATACACTGAGTGTATGATACAGGTCCTGCTTTCCCTCTCTCCTTCATCCCAAAGGCCTTAACTCTCCACACATGGGACAAACCCCGACACTGCCTGATCCTCAACCTACGTCCATGACCCACGGGCCCCGCGCCAGAGATCCAAACACTTCTAGATCTGATTTTCTTGAAAGCAGCTCTGGGCAGTGGCCAGGGGAGGCGTGTGCCGCCGGCCTCAGCAGTAAACGCTGATGAAGCTGTCTGGACCAGCTGAGCCGAGATCAGGAAATGCCAAGATTTAAAAGCATCCGGAACCCATTTATTTATTGTTGTTCTTGCACTTCCAGGCTATTCTGAGCTTCAGATCGATCAGCTGGCCCACCTCCCTCCACCTCCCTCCAAATATCGCTCCTGAAACACCCAGCATGCACCTGGCCCCACCTATCAAGGCTCAGCTCCCCCTGCCCATCTATCACATGACAACAGCAGCAAAAACAGGTGGTTATTCTCATTTCCTGGGTGCCTCTGTGAGTAGTAAGTGCTCTCACCAAAAGGCCCCAACAGTCAATCTCACAGAGAGGTATTATTAGCCACATTTGACAGATGGGGAAATTGAAACTCAGAGAGGTAAAGAAACTTGCCCAGGGTCACACAGCTAGAAAGTGCTGAAACTGGGATTCGGCCCCAGATCTTCTACATCCAAAGGCGAGGCTCCTAATCACTGGGCAATACTGCCTCCCTCATTTTCCCTTCAAAGCTCCCCATTCATATGGTAGGTTTACTCATCTCTGAGTTCTTGATGACACCTTTCCAGCCACCTGCAATGACCACCCCTGTTCTCAAACCACTGGTCAAAAGCCTTCCCTCCCCATGAGCACTGCTACGGGAAGACAGCCAAGAGGGGCTGTTACAGCGAAAGGGACGTTAAGGTTGTACGATCCTATGTGACTTTTTTTGAATGATGGATGGATGGGTAGTTCATATATCCACAGATTATTGCTAGAAGGACACATAAAAAAATACTAAGAGTTTGAAGGAACAGGCATACAGAATTGGTTGGGGATGCGGGAGGTCAAAGAATATTTACTTTCTATTTTATGTCTTTGAAGGTTTTTATGTTGATTTCTCATATATGTGCTTCAACACATTCTTCAAAACCCAGTTCCTATGCCACCTCCCCCATGGGGCCTGCCCTGATTGTTCTAACTTATCCCTCCTCTCAACCTCTCTCTGGACACTCGGGCCACAGAGCCTGTGTCCTCGATGTGCACACATACTGGAGCTCAGACAGGCAGGGCCCCAGGGCCTGGGTCAGTGTCTTGGGCCTCTGGGGTCCCCCTCCGTACAGAGTCTGCGCCTCTGCTCAGGTGGGGGTGCGAGAGCCCTGATGAATGGATGACTGCTTTGCTTTCTATCTCCATCCAGGGCCTCCTGAAGCCCAAGGAGCTGGACACTCTAAAATGGAGCTTGGGGGCGGCGGGGAGAAGAGGACAGCAGAGAATCAGACGGTAAATTCACCTCCTGGAAGCCTGCCCAGTGCTCCTCCCTGGGAGAGGACTCAAGCGCCGCTTATGCCAGCAGACAGTCCATCTGGGCCCTGAGGTCACCAAACCGCGTCACGGCCCTGCTTATTAAATTTAGAGGTGCGTGAAATAACGCCACCACTTCTTGTACTGGGGCTCTGCGGAAGGGACAGCGAGACAGGGATGAAAGGCGAGGAATCTGTCCCCTGTCCCCCCCTTTGACTGCTCACCTCCCACGCTCTCGGCTGTGACAGAACCTGAACCACCAGGTCAGACTTGGCTCTTGGCCTAGGCGGGAGCTCAGCAATTGTCTCATTTTACCTCTCAGGTGGCAAGGAGGTCTCTGCCCTCCTCAGCACCCAGCCCCTGCCTGAGGACCTCTGGCAGCTTGATAATATTTGGCCTGTAATAATCACTGCCCTTTGCTGAGCCCCTCTTTTGTGCCAAGCACTTTACAGATGTCTCATTTATACTGTCTAACAAGCAACTAAAGGCAGGTAGACATACGATCCAGCCCATTCTACAGATGAGGAAACTGAGTCCCAGGGATGCTAGGTAACGTGCTCAAGATCACACAGCTAAGTTAGTGAGAGTCAGAATTGGACCAAGGCCCCCTGGCCATCTGAGCCATGCCAAGGTGGTAGTAGGGGAGGAGCCTGAACCAGAACTCCACTGGCCAGAGCTGTGTGACTAGAGGCAGGCCACCACAGGGCCTAGGGCTCAGTTTTCTCATTTGCTCAGTGGGCCACCTACGCACAAGGCAGCACTTCTCTGCCTCTGACCACACAACCACTGGGACACGCAGCACGGGGCCAATGCTCAAAGGCACAGGACAGCCACGGTGCCTCTTCTCGGAACTCCATTTTACCCCCAAGATTTGGCATAACAGAAAGTTAAATCATTTAACTGGTAAGGAGAACATTCTTCTATTACAAAAAACAGGGATATGTTAGGGACTAGAATGCAAAAGCTGTGTTAATTTTTTCAGATAAAATATGAATTTTTTTGTAGTGTGGAGTCTGCCCAAACCAGTTGTAGGTTTAGCTGCTAGGGCTATTTTAGAGGCAAAGATGGACTGCTAAGAACATTGACTTTGGAATCAGAAAGACCTGTATTAATTTGGGGTTGGTCAATCAACCAGCTGTGTGATCCTGGCTAAGATACTCAACCTCTCTGAACCTCAGCTCTTTTATCTGTAAAATGGGAATGATAAGATCATGCAGGCTTATAAAGCGAGGGTGCTTAACCTTTTTTGAGCCATAGGTCCTTCTGCAATCTAGTGTAGGCTATAACTTCTCACAAAGTTTATGAATGTGTATAAAATAAGTGTTTTCGAATGCATAAAACATCAGATTATAAAGGAAACCAATATCAAAACATTCATGAAATATAAACGGAATTTATGTTATAGTAATATATATTGCTTTATTAACATATTAAATAAAGAGAGCTATTTGCAAGCATAATAATTACCTATAAATTCATAGTAGCAATGAGTAGCAATATCTAAATATTTCTAGATATCTGCAACAACTGTAATGTGTGATATGAAAATACCTGTGATTTCCATTGGTGACAAAGTCACAGGTACCACTAATAGTATTTTTGTCACCTACATTCATAATTAAAGGCAATGCTTAATTTCAGTTAGAGGTTAATGAAAATAAAGATGTAATTTTTTTTCCATCCAAGTTCATAGACCCCCTAAATATGAGGTTGTAAGGTATTTTACACAGTGCCTGGCACACTCTGTGTTCTCTAGGGCTGCGTGGGCCACGCTACACCAGGTTCTGTCCCCAGACACACCAGGGTTCACGGCTCCGCCTGTGTGCCAACGGGGGTCCAGGAGAGGAACGTTTTGAGCAGCCCTGAGCCTCCCCAGTGCTCAAGAAGGGATGTGGGTCACGCGAGGCTATTGGGGGTGAGGGAGGGAGGTCCTTAAAGCTAATCCAGAAGCTTAGAGCTGGAAGAGGGTTAAGCCCCAGCTAGAGAGCACGCAGTCTGTCTCAGTGCACTGCAAGCCACGTCCTTCCACGCGTGAGCTCTGTCCTCGGCTACGCCAGCAAAGGAGCCCTTTCGAATCCTGCCTCCTTGACATCCCTACCTTAGGTCCAAACGGAATTCTATTTCCACCCAAGCCAGTTTCTCCTTCAGTCAGGTCAGCAAACAGCAAACCCTTCGCCCAGCTGCTCGGGAGCAGAACTTAGTAATACTCTCTTCCCTCGCCCTCACATGCGCTCCATCGGACAGCCCTGTCCACTCTACTCCCTCTCCAAAATCCAGGACTAATCTCTCCCTCTCTCCTGCCTCCATACTAGCCCAGCAGTCATCATCTCTTACCTTGACGTCCAACAGACGCCCGACAGGCCTCCCGCTCCCACACTTGCTCGCCCCACCCCAAGTTGATCTCTCGCACAGTAACCAAAATAATCTTTAAAAGTTGCAAATCAGACCATGTCACTCCGCTGCCCAAAACTCCAGACATTCCTGTTGCTCTTAGAATGAAATCCAAATATCAAAATGGCCCATAAAGCCCTTGCCTACCATGTCAACATCCTCTCCTGTCACTTTCTGCCTCACTGGCCACACCGCAGGCATCCTGGCATTCTTTATTGAGTGGAGCTCAATAGCTGGTCATTGCCCCAGGGCCTTTGCACAAGCCATCTTGTGCAAAGCATAGCTGGCTCCTTCCTTATGTTTAGATCAAATGTCACCTCTTCCAAGAGGCCTCCCCTGACTGCTCACTCTGAAGTGGCCAGCACCACCCCATACTCCGTCACATCCCTGTATCTTATTTTCTTCACGATCCATATCACTGTCTGGAATGATCTTGTTCACTCAGTTCACGTGTCTGTTATTTGGCTTCCCCCACCACAGTGGAAGCCCCTGAATGCTGTCTTACTTCCCGCTGTACCTTAGCGCATAGCAGGCAGTTTTCTGATTTTACCGAGGGGTTTATTTTGTGTGGGAAAATGAGCTGAGCTCTTGACATGCATTATGTCATTTAACCTTCACAACTGGTATTACTCCCATTTTACAGAGAAGGAAACTGAGGAGGCCCAATGAGGTTTCCCAGCTGGTTGATGGATGTCTGACTCCAAAACCAGGTTCTTAATCACTGTTATTATACTGCTTTAAAAAAAAAAAAAATCATCCCCAAATAGAAGACATGGGAAGGATGATTCTACAGAAAAACGCAGACAGGTGAGGCTGAGGTGATGGCATCACAGGCCTCATGACGCTGTGACCTCATCCTGCTCTGCTGCCCTCCTGCCCTGCTGCCGGAGGAGATGCTGGCAGGGATGCGCCACCCTCACCTGGACTCAAGATTTGCGTGCAGTGCCCTGGAAACACCCCGGGGCTCCTCTCTCCTCAACTGCCTTTTCCGGGCCTCTAATCACCAGCTCAGGTTTCCAGAGTGTGGAGCGTCCTCTGCTTAGGAAACTCCCCGGCCTGAGAGGCTGGAGGTCTGGGATGTAGAACTACAGAGCCCCAGGTAGGGAAAGACCGTAACAGCCACTTAGCCCACCCCTCCACCTTACGCTTTAACCACAACAATAGCTGCAGGCACCTCGTGGGGTGGGTTCCCTTGGGATCTCCACTTTCACAGGTGAGGAAATTCGAGGCCCAGAGAGGTTTGATAACTTCCCTTGGAGACACCCAGCTAAGTAGGTAGTAGAGCAGGGATTAGAACCCAGGAATCTGGTGCCCTAAGCCATGACACTCAACCTCTAAGCTAAAATAAGAGCAAAACCCTTTTTGTTTGAGAGCTGCTCCCATTACAGAAGAGCACAGTGAAAGGGAACCTTAGCCACAACTGGCTCTAACTCTCCTATTGCACATGGAGGAAACTGAGGCCCGGCGCAGGAACGCCTCTTGTGGAGGATGTGGCTGGTCCTCTGACTGCACCAAGCTGTCTCTTGTGAGTCCCCGTGGCCCTGGACACAAGACAGGGTGCACAGGTGGCATGCATCAGTAGGCACCGGCCCGCATAAAGGACCCACCCCAGGACCACACCCCCAGTGGAGAGCTGGGAAGACCCTGGTGCCCGAGTTCCAATCTGGTTACAGCAAGAAGGGCAGGTGTTGGGCAGGCAACGCCGTGCCAGCAGCGGCCGCGAGGCAGCTGTTGCGCGGGAGCTGGCCTTAAACAGAACTCCCTGTTGCCATTCTAGCGCTATTGCATGGGATGGGCCTCGCTGAACAGCAGCCTCCTTATATAGGGCAAAGCAGGAGGGCTTGCCCACCCTCCTCCTGACTCAAAGCAATGGGCACAGAAAAGATAAAATAAGCAACTGCCCTTTAGAGGCAAACACATCTCTTTGCCATTTTACTGCTGGGAGAATTTTGCTCTGTGTGTGTGTGTGTGTGTGTGTGTGTGTGTGTGTAAAACAGCAATCAGAACAAAGTGTTCTGGCCTGGGTTCCCTGAGACCAAGCTCTGCCACCCTATGCTCTCCCAAGCAAGCACCCTTGCCTCTGTGGGCCTCAGTCTCCTCACGTGGATATGTATTAATAAAAAAGTCAAACTGGACACTAACGTCCTTCTTGGCCATAACATTTGACAATTCTATGAAATCCAGAGCCAACACCTGGGGAGACATCACCATCAGCCCGTCTTCTTGGAAGGCCTTCCCCAAGAGATTTCACAGCGCCTGGTCTCTCTCCAAAAGACGCGGAATTTTAACCCTTCCTGGATAGCTCAAATCATCAGGAGTTGACACACTTTTTCTGTAAAAGGCACATAGTAAATATTTTAGAGTCTTTTGAACCATAAGGCCTCTGCTACAATGACTCAACTCTGTAGTGCAAAAGCAGCCACAGAAAACACATACACAAATGGGCGTGGCTGGGTTCCTATAAAACTTTATTTACAAAACAGGCAGCTGGTGGGATTTGGTCCACGGAATCACCAGAATGCATATGCGCCCCATGGTCCTTTGCTCTGAGACGCATGCTACCCTGAGGGCGCCGGTCTTCAGAGCTGCTTATCTCTGCCAACCTGGTCAGTCTGAGCGTCTGCCCGTCAGTTTTCTCCTCCTCGGCAGTGAGATTCTCGGCTTACACATCTTCCGGCTCTGAGTCTGCTGTCTTCAAGAAGTTCTGTTCCTCTCTGCCTAGGTCCTGTTTCTAACTTGCAGCAGACTTGTTGAGCCGGCTCTCCAAGCACAAGGCTGTACCCAAAACGAGAGTCACTGGGCTCTGAAGGAGAAAGGTTTTGGGGAAAACAGTCTTTGTGATGATGGTTTTAGCAACCCCAGGGTTCTTTCTGCACTAGACTGCAGAAGGCAGTTTAGGATCTCGGATCTAGGAGGCCGCGGGATGGGGTGTGTCTGAAGGCATGGGGAAACCGGGGTGTGCTCTGCCCTCCCCATGAACAAGAGCTGCATGAATGCCGAGTGAGGCGGCGTAAGTGCATTTTTTTAAACAGTGCACCGGGCTTTTTCAGAAGACAGGATGCCCTGACGAACCGACTTCCTTCTGTTTTTCCCCTGGGACTTGATGATATAATCACTTCTCCCTTCTGGCAGGAAAACATCTCCTATGAGTCAGGGGCTTCTCCTGGCAGGCAGAAACCACTCCCCTGCCCAAGAAGAGCCGCCCCGCCGCCTCCACACAGTTCTTAGGAAGCAGCTGCCCCCACAGGATGTGTGAGGGGGTCCACAGGACCAGCAGCGCCAAGGGTGGGGGGAAACGCAGGGGGGCCCAGACAGACGGAAGACACACCCACCACCCCACCCAGTGACCGACGTCTGCCGCAAGGCTGTGGTCACCGTGACTTTATCCACACCTCCCCAAAGGTCTTCAAGGAGAAGAGGCACAAACTACTTTTGTGGAGCCACAAGGGCGGGTGCAAGATGCCAGTGGGTAGAAATCACGTTTTTTTCCATACAAGGAAAGTCGTTAAAATGAAATTGGCGGTTTCCTCTTTGCTGGGATTTATACAGAGGCTGGCAGCGCAAACTGTGCAAGGGTCTCAGGCCCCCAGGAATGCAGACCGATTTATGAATGAATACGTAACAAGTCTGTATCCTGTCCTCTCATCCTTCATTAGCACATTCTTTTAAGCCTCAGAGTAATCCTCAAGGTAGAAATTAATATCATCCCACCTTCCAGATGGGAAAACTAAGGCACAAAAAGATTATAACAGAGAGGCAAAAGTAGTACCGCCAGCCAGAACCAGAATCCCAGTGTTCTAGTGCCAGTGTCTATTCAAAGTCACCTAAACGAAATCAAGGATCTGAGCCCCTTCCCATTCCCGTCCTCTCCTCCCCAGCCCTGCCCCATCCCCCAGGAATTCATTCTGGGAGATCTTGGCCTTTCTTGGACCCCGCTTGCCTCTGGGTTGCTGATGTGAGGAATGAGGAGGTCGGGACCCCAAATCTCAGAGGCCCTGAGAAGGGAAATTTCTGCCCCCTCCATCCTGCCCAGAAGGACTAGAAGTCTCCTATGGGAGACCTAGGTCCACTGATGCCAGATCTGTTTGTTAATTCCCAGTTTACAGCCTCACGTCCTGCTGCTCCCCACCCTTTGCTCCAAACACCCGACATGGTCCCACCTCAGCACCTCTGTACGCGCTGTTCCACTGTCCACCACCCCGCCCGCTCCACACCTTCCCTGCCAGGTGACTCTGTTCCCTGCACAACTTCTTCAACATCCCGCCCTTCCAAGTCTCCCCTGAGGGACACCGTGTGCCCTGCTGACACCCCACCCACAGCTGCAGCATCAATTCCCTGTAGGCAAGCTTCGAACCCAAGGCCAAAGATTTACGATGTGTGTCTTGGGGTCCCCTGGCCCCAGCAGGTGCTCACTCATCCAATGTTTGTTGAATGAGTGAAACTTTTATAGACATATCCTTTTATATTTAAACGGAAAAACCATAAGGCACTGGGATACAGTCCTCCTTATCTCAATCTGTAAAAAGTTGTAAAAAGGCAGGGCTGGGGGGGGGGCGGGGTACTAGACATGAGACCAATCACAGCAGCTCTACCTATTGTCTCCTTTACTCACGGGCCTGCCTGCAAGGTTCTGTTTGCAGTAGGGAGACAAGGAGTCCTACAGCAAAAAAACTCCCTTCCAGGTCTGATATTCTCTACCACTCATTCTGCAGAAATTGACTTTTGCTCTTAAAGACTAGCCTTCCCAGGCCATGAAATCACAGCACCATACACCAGAGACTTTCCACACAGGTGGGCTCACCCAGCCCCAACCTCAGCAGGCATACTCTGGAGCTCCTTGCATACCTCCAGGGATGGGGAGCTCATGAAGGGGCAGGGGGCATATCTAGAAACTCCTCATCAGGAGCTCTGGGTGGGAGTCTTGCAGGGTCTTCTGTCTGCCCCAAGAGTTGGGAGTGAGGTAGCTCAAGGAAGGAAGCCCAAGAGAAAACCTAATAGAATCAAAGAATATTCTTAAGGCGAGACTCAATTTCTCCAGGTTTGGAACTCTCACCACCTGCAGTAGAACCTCCCGGGGAAGCTTGCAGAAATGCAGTGTCCTGGGCCCTACCCCAGAGGTCCTGAATCCATTTCTGAGAGAGATCCAATAATGAAGTAACCGTAACGGTCCACTGTCCAGATTCCTGGAGCCCAGGAATCTGCATATTTCACACACTCCCCATAAATTGCCAGGCCCCGTTTCATACCGGGGGTCACCAAGACCCACTCAACAGAAGGGACTGCATTCAGAGTGACTGACAGGTCAGCAAATCATCAATGAGCATAGTCATTCATCTCTTTGCTTATTTTATCGGGTCCCCAAACAAGGCACTTGTAAACTCTCAGAGGCCTCAGCCTAGAATTTAAATCTCTCCCAATTGTGCTCCGTGTATAATAATTTTTGAAGCCTCAAAGGCCTCCAGGAAGTGCAGGCTGCAGACCAGCTCACTCTGGATTTGGCTGGTTTGGGGCTGTGGCAGCCTGGACAGGGAGTGCAGCTCTGGCCACCGACTGCAAAGCATCTGTGCAGGGAGGGCTGACAGGTGTGCAGGGGCGAGAGCAAGGCACACCCTGGGGTGGAGGAGTGGTGCCTTCCACCCACCCAGGAGGGGAGAATGTGCTGAGAGCTGACCAGGGCATCATTATAAATGATGCTGCAGAAAGGCCCTGGTCCTGAGAAGGGCAGCCCATGACTACCATTTCTGGTCCCTCTGACCTCTGCACCACCACCACCACCTCCCATACTGAGTATTTAATATGTTACCAAGCACATCCCTTAGGTTATTCCCTTTACTCCCCACAATAATCCTACACAGTAAGTAGGATTATTATCTCCATTGCTAATGTGGAAACTGAAGCTCAGAGAGGATACGTAACTTGCCCAAGGTCACCCAGCTACGAAGTGGTAGAGCCAGGAGATGAACCCAGGCAGTTTGACTGGAGATCAGGGCAGACCCTTAGTTTTACACTGCCTGCCCGTCCTTACCTCCCATGAGGTCCTGGAAAGGTGTCACTAAGCCTTGAAAGGCAACACACAGACCACAGCAGACCATTGCACCTCCATAGGTGCTAATGATGGACTGGATTAGTGAGGCATTTCCTGAGCAAGAAAGGATTTGGAGGTGCTGCTTTGGGTAATCCCTTTCAGGTGCACAGCCCTTTACAGTCTACAGTGAGAAGCACCATCAGGAAGGGATTCAGAGCAGTGAGACCACAGCCAGGCTGCCTGGCTTTGAACCCTGATCTGCTGCAGCTGTGTGATCTTAGGCATGTGACTTGACATTTGTGCTCAAGTGTCATTTTCTATAAAGTGAGGATAACAATAGTAACTACTTCATAGGATTGTTTTGAGGATTAAACGAGGATAGAAACAAAGCACTTAGAACAGTGCCTGGCACATAAAAAGTGTCGTTTAACTGCTTGCTGCTATTGTGACAAAATGATTTCACGTTTATTACTTCATTCGATCCTCATAGCAACCCTGCTTGGTTCACAGTACTAGATCATTCGTCCCACTTTGCAGATGAGGAAAGTGAGCTTTAGCAAAAAAAAAAAAAAAATCCACAAGGACACAACCAGTAGAGTAAGTCTCTGAATTCTCAGGTCACTTCCCAAGCAAGCCCCTATCTTGCGTTTGTCTCCTTTTTGAGCCCTGAGCTTGCCCTCATTTGTTCTGTTGATTTATGTCTAAAGTGAGAGAGCTGAAAAAAGTATAGCGATGGCTACTATATGACAAACACACCACAACTTTCCATGTCTTTGCCCAGGGCAGACATTACTAATCAATCGCAGGCCTCTTTCCTGCTGAGCCAGAGCACAGCTTTGGACTCTCCGCCACAGAACTCTGGACAGTCATTACCAATTCACTGTAGACGGTAGAGGACCAAAACACATCCTTCTATTGTGTAGACAGAATCTTCTATCCAAACTTGGGTTATTTCTAAATTGGGTTATGATTGGGAGACAGGGTGCTCATAGCCCAGTCCATGCCCCGACATGTGTCAACCTCACTGCAGATCTCACTTGTAGATGATGGTGTCCCTGTGCACAGAATGTGATCACAGCAGCATCCATCTCCCCCTGCATCCAAGGAACTGCTCAACACATACACCTTGCTTAGAGCCGGCCTCACAGCCTCACCTTCGTGACTGGGGAATCACATCAGCAGATGTCCTTACCATTCTACATCAGCAGGTCTCCTCGGTGTGACAATGGACACTAGTGAAAGGTGTGGTAGATGATTTGTTATTAATCACATTTTAAAATCCTAACCTGGAAAATGGTTTGGTGTTTAATGTAAAAGTGGAGTGGTTCAGTGGGCACAGGAGTTTTTATTTCTCCATCATCTCTCTGGAGAACAATGCCTCCCACCCCAGTTCTCATGGTTCAGTGAAGCCCAGCCCACACATGCACTCTTGCTCTAGGGGTGGGCCCATGACCCAGTCCCAGGCAGAGAGCCATCCTTCCCAGTCATCGTGACTGGGTGTCTGCAACCCTGGGTGACGCTTCTCTCCAGACCTCCTGAACCCTGAGTATCAGCATGGAGATCCCCTGGTAATTAAGGTCAAGGTCACCCTCAAAGAGTATATAAACACTTTCCTCTTTTCTAAACCTTTATTTCAGTGCTAAGGCGCACCAGGCACCTACTGCGTACTAGAGATACAGCCGTGATAGAAAGATGGAGTCCCCACGATACGATCAGATGGCAGGGACCCCAGACCAGGCGATTAGGACATGACACAGAGGAGGAACTGAGAGAAACTCAGTTGGCTGGAGAGAGGGTCAGGGGACCCGGGAGGGATGCAGGTGGAGCAGGCAGGGCCAGATCCTAACGGGACTTCTAGGCCATGCTAAGATTGGCCTTTGCCCTGAGGCCATGGGGCCACTGAGGGGCTTTCTGCAGGACAGTGAGATGACACATTTGTACTCTAAATGACATGTGGAGATGGGGTCAAAAATGGCAGCAGGAGGCCCAATTAGGTGGCTGCCTCGTAGGCCAGTGTGAGATAGTGGCCTCTGGGTGGCAGGAAGTAGAATGACGAGAAGGATGAGCGGACCTATATCCCGGGGTAGGACTGCCAAGACTCGGTGACGGCCGGGCTGTGCGCGGGAAGGAAGAAGGAGAAATGAGGGAGGGCTCCTGGTTTAGGACTACAGCAACCTGGGTAGAAACGGGGTAATAGGGCTGGGGGGGTGTGTGCATAAGGAACACGAACACGCTGAGTTCGAGGCACCCGAGAGCAGGTGAGCAGGGCCGTCAGCCTCAGGCAGGCCAGCCCGGGGGTCGCACACGCCCACCGTGCCCGGGCTGAGCAGGCGTGTGTATGAACACGGCTATGGCCCCGCTGTTTATATAATGCTACATGGCAGAGTCACACTCTCTCTCATCTGGTCCTCAAAACATCACAGTAAGGCTGCTGTTCTTCCCATTTCGCAGATGAGGAACTTAAGACCCAAAGAGGTCAGATAACCCCAAGGTCACAACTCTAGTCCATGTTTTCCATCTGTCATGTGCCACGCAGTCACCACCAACGTCACTTGATCCCTTCACTCTGGAGCTTTACTCTATGAAAAACTCTGTGCGGCCTATACTGAGTTTCCGACAGGGCCAAGCGGGGCAAATGGGCTGAGCAGTCAAGATGAGTTCTCTGATCCCACTGGTGCCTGCGCATCTCAGAGGAAATTAACTGACTGGCCTCTGGGCTGTTGAGGGTGGGAGGAGGAGGAGGGGAACAGATGAGCCCCAGAGGGGAGGAAGGCCTGAGTGGGCCAATGGTCTCTCCTCTCGCTTATTCCAGTGTGATATCAGGACCCAGCAGTTCCAGTGCCCACTCCAGGGACCTCTGCCCTAAGCACCCTGACCCTCTGTCTACTCTGCAAGCTCGGAAACATTGGCTGGAACAGCACCACGGGCTGCCTTCACACAAGCCCTTTTTTCCCCCTTCTTCCTTTCTGCCGCCCTACCCTCTGTCCCAGCGGACACTTGGCAGCCCTCTAGAGGCCTGCTGGGAGTCAAGAGGGAATGCCGAGCATCTGGCCAGAGCCCAGGCCAGCCCTGTGGGTTCATATTAGGGCACCTGCTAACGTGCGGGACCCTGGGGCCAGTGGCCCTGTGATTGGCCGGGAAGACCAGGCATCGGGCCATCCCAGCACCCAGGGCCTCGTGACCCCAAATACAAGCTATTAATAGATGAGAACCCATCAGCCCCCCTGCCCGTACTCGGCCTCCCCTCCTTCTTGGCCAAGAATAAAAGGGCGCCTTGAAATGGTGCAGAGGCCCAGATACCCAGCTGCTCTGGACCCAAACCTTCTGCTGACCTCAGGGAAAACACTCCATTCTCTAGAAATCAGGGATCTGCAGCTGTCCAGGCCCTGCGCGGTCGACACCCTTGCTTCTTCCCTGATAACTATCCCGGTGTAGCTACTGCTTTCAGCCCCCAGATTTCTGAGTCATTTGGATCTCACTTTAACATGCTGCCACCAACAAGGCGTTCATTAGGAGCCCACTGCTTGGGGAGAAGGAAGGGTTTAGATCTGTATTAAGGATGTTGGTCTTTGCAGGAAAAAAATTCTTAAGAGCTTCTTCATACCTTACACAAAGGGAACGGCCTTACCCAAGGTCACACAGTAGAAGAGTGACAGAGCAGGGAGCAGACTCCCAGGCCAGGCTCACTCCAACCCCCAGCGGACTTGGGGCCTTCCCCAAGCCCCCCACCACTCGGGCTTTTGCCTATGCCAGGCTAAGGGCTCAGAGTGCCCTTCTTGCTTCTCGTTTCTTCTCTTAATTTCCCCCCTCCTCTTCCGCGGCTTAACTCGCTACCACCTCCACCAAGAAGCCATCCCAGTCTAATTTAATTTAGCTCACAGCTGTCCCAACCCCCAATTCCCGCCAACACACACACTCCCCTTAATGCATTTACTGAGTCACTCGCTTGGCGCTGACCAAGAACGGCATTAATGATCATTTTCCTTTACGTCAGAATGGCAGAGTCTACTTCACAGGCCAAGCCCTATCAGTTAGTAGTAGCTATCATTGTATGGGTAAAGATTATGAGCTCATATATCCGAGCTCAGCAGCAAAGGGTGCAGTGATTGATTAGCGATGTCTGCCTTGGCTAGTGACTAAGTCAGTGCTCTTGCCATGAGTTGGTATTTACCCTTCGCTCTGTTGCCCACAAGAAATTTAGCTAAACAGATCAGTCAGCTTGAACTGTAAGAATAGGGATTTTGCCCTCCCTGCCCGCCACCCAAATGTCACATGGTGGCAAGCAGACAACTTAGAGGGAAAAAAACAGTGATCATCCTTTGCTTGCTTTAGTGGTTGCACCACACAAGGGACTCCACAGCCATTACTTCAACTGATCTCGACGAGAAGCCTGAGCGGCAGACAGGTATTCTCTCTTTTTCACACGAGGAACTGAGGAATGCGGAGTTAGGTGACTGTCCCAAGGTCATCTGGCAGGCCTGGACCTGTTCCCAGGTCTCAGAATGGCAGCCATCCAGAACCAGCAAGGAATCACCCAGTCCAGTGCCCCAAAGGACAAAGGACAGCCAACCTGTCAGGTGACCAGCCACCTGCCCTCTCACACCTCCCGTGACAGGAAACGTCTATCGCCCCAAGCAGGCCAGGTCACTCCATCTGGGGCAGCTCCAGCCATTTAGAAAGCCCCTTCTTAGCCTGAGCCGGAACCTCTCCCTGTGACCTCTGTTCACCAAAGCCACCCGTCCCGTGTCAGATATGTGCAGGCAGCTTTCATGCCCTCCTTCGAGGCTCGTTTCCTGTGGATTGCACACTTCTACTGCCAGTTTGGAAGAATACCTGGTTTAGAGTCATCTTCCTTTTTATTCAGCTTTCCCTGAGTTGAATATCTATTTGCCTACTTTGGTGACAGAACCATCTCCTCCCTAGTTTTAGGCCCCAGACTTCTATTAATGTAGCCTGATATTCAGAACTGTCAGTCATTTTTTGAGATTCATCATACCTCACAGTATCCACTCCCCCAACACGCTGCCCCTCCTCTGCCAAGGATCTGCAAAACTAGAATAATAGGAATAACAGATCATTAAATCGAGAAGTGCCTTAGAGACCCTTACGTCAAACCTCTCCCTGTACAGATGGGGAATCTGGGGCCTGGAGGGGGAGAAGGGCCCCGTCTCAGGTTCAGGGGCTTGGAGACCTAGTTCAAACCTCCCCCTGTACAGATGGAGAGGTGACATGGGTCATACTGAGACCCGGGGGCCAGTAAGGCTGAGGATCCAAACCACACAGGCCTGGGGCCAGGCCTTGGCCATGCTTGGCTCAGTGGCCCTCCACACACGCACACCAGTTAGAACCTGTGCTTGGGGTGTCTGGGCCTGTGCTGCCCCAGTCTCACGTGGCTCTGCTCCCCGACTCCTGCCCAGTCCCCAAACTCTGCAGCAGAAACAGGCTTTGCACCTGTGGGCCTAGGAGTTCATCCCAGCTTCCTCTCCTTCCACCCCTGCCCAGAATAGAAAACCCTTTCACCCAGACCTCCTTTCAGCTGCTCGGGATAGCGAGATGGTCGATCGCTGCTGCCAGCCAGAGGGTGTCAGGGAATGGAACCACCGCCGTGAAATGGGAGAGATCTTGTTCAGACGAAGCCCACACGGAGGGGCTGGGAAGGGGCTCCATCTACTCCTTGATCACTCATGGAGCACGGAGCCCCCTACCCCAAGTCCCAGACACACCCAAGGCCAAGACCCCAGCACACGTACCATGGGGGCATGGTGCATGCCCTAACCTACCTGGCTAGCTCTGGAACCCTGTCCCCCACCCCCGGCACCACGCCAGCCTCCTCTTGAAATCCCTCTGGGTTCTTTCTTGTCAGGAGGTCTCAGAAGTCACTCCTGGATCAAATCTTCCCTAATGGTCCCACCCCCGCCGCCCTTATTTCCTCCCTCTCTCATCTTCCTGTAGCTTGCTGCCATTCTGTCTGGTTTGTCTCCTTGTTTCCGCATCTCTAGAGGGCTTCACGATGCAGCAGCCTGTCAGTCTTTTCATGTCATAGCCGCAGTGCCTGGTATTCAGTAGATGCTCAATAAAAGCCTCCTAAAGGCATAAATATTGCAGTGGTGCCTGAGGTGGTCCTGCAACACTTGGGAAGGAGGAGATTCGGAAACTTGACTTTGAAGGCAGAAGAGGCAGCCCCTCCACAGGGGCCTGTTGTTTTGGTTACTGAGCGCTGAGAACGTACCAGCGTGGCGCATACCTTCATCCCAGTGAATTCCAACGTCCTTCAGCCCCATCTTATCAATGGGGAGACGCCAAGTTCAGAGAGGCTTGGTGATCTGTCTGAGACCATGCAGTCAAGATGTGACAGGGACAAGATTCAAAACTCAGGACTCTCTTCTTCCATGAGCGGCGCTGAGATCTGGAGCCTGGCTGGGATCAGATGGTGACGGGCCTTCCCAGGAAAGAATCTGGACTTCATCTCGCAGCCAGCAGAAATCCCAGGAACACCCTTCGGAGGAAGGGCTGATATGGGCCCTTTGTAGCTGTGACATTCAAAAACTACTGGGAGTAGCACCTTTCTGGGGCACCTACTCCCTAAAACACTGGTCTGCAACTAAAGTCCCCATCAAAAAACAGACACTGGGCATAGGTCATCTCCTCTGTGTTTCTTGAACCTTCCAGATAATCTTTTCCATGGAATCCAGAAATTGGGGGGATGGTTCTGTGATTACACAGTCCATCCAACTTCCTTTCTTTCAAACAAGGAAACCGAGGCCATGAGTGCCAGATCCAGGCTGTCTTGCCTGGGGTGCTGGGGGGTGGGGTGGGTAACTTGGGCAGCAGGGGACATGAGGGCTGTGACTCGCAGGAGGGGCAAGCCTTGCTCTGTGAGGGCCCACAACACCCAGATCACAGCTCGTAGATCCTAAGGAAGCCCTTGTGACAGGCAGAGCTGCCCAAAGATGGCCACAGGCAGCCCTGTGGCCCTGAGGGCTCTGCAACTGCTGCGTGGGGTGGGGGGGGATGGCAGGGACACAAGCACCAGATGGCCAGCAGTTTCCATGAGACGGCCTGGAAAGTCCCCTTGATCCAGGGAGTCTGAGAGCCCTACTTCTGCTCTGAGCCTCTTCTTGCCGCCTCTGGGGTCTCTCTGGCCACTGGAGGGCTCGGCCAAGTCAGGGAAGGTCACAGACCTCTACCTCTGTCGCCACGTTGCAGGCCGGGGCTGAGGGACAGAGGCGAAAGCCTTTTTGCTGAGAATACGGACATCCTCACCACTCCTGGGCCACGGGGCTGCCTCCCTACTGCCATCCCCTACAAGCACAGAGCCTCTGCTGAGATCCAAGGGACACTGTTCCACCTGTGTGAGCCACTGGATACTGCGTGTGTGTGTGTGTGTGTGTGTGTGTGTGTGAAGAAGAGAGCTTTCAAACTTCAAATCCCCACCTCCCAGGGCTCCCCTCTGGGGAAGCTGGCGGCTCTGGGAGGTGCGGCCCTCCTGGGGCGAGAGGACCAAAGAAGGCAAGAAGTAGGATGCAGCAGGAGGGGCCGGCCACCCAGCAGCTCCGAGGAGACCCAGGCTGTAAAAGGAGTGAAGAGGCCTCCGTGATCCATGAGGGACCAGGCAGCCACTTAACTCTTCCCTCCCAGTGGGAGGGCGGCGGAATTCCCCCCCACATTCCTCAGCTCGGAGCCAAGGGGGCCCCTCCCAGGCTGGGCTGTCAGCAAAACTCAGGCCAGACCTCGCTCCCGGGCAGGGGCTGCCAGTGGCCGGGGGTGGGGTTTGGAGGAGGTGGGCGAGTTGGGGAGGAGCCCAGGAGGGGACCAGGTTCTGGAGAGAGCTGGGCAGTCTCGGCATGGCTTCCTGGACTCCTCTCTGCAGAGAAGTTTCCACACCTGGATAGCGGGCAGAGCGTGGGTGTAGGGGTCTGTGTGTTTGGGATAATCGAGAAATGACTCTAAAGCCCTGGCGCATACCAAGTGCTCGATAAATAGTAGACGAAACAAACCACGAAACTGCCTCAGCAGCGACAACAACAATGGCTTTAGACTGAATTCTAGCCCTGGCCCTGCTGCTTACGACAAGTCATGGCACCTTTCTGAGGCTTAGGCCCAACGTCTGCAAACTGGAAATAACAACCTCCCTCTCGTGAACTAAAAGTGCCATCCGCAGGGAGATGACTGTTGCTATCGCACAGGAGCTGGGCGGAGGGTGGGATAGGGCTCAGGAGGAGGAACCGGGCAAGAGAGAGAGGTGTGCACACATGTGTGTGCAGAGTGCAGGATGTCTGCTGCCAAAGGGGAAAGGTTACTGGACTATTTCCATCAGCTGAGAACCACACACGGCCCTGCTCAAACTTGCCTGAAGCCCCAGAGCTGGCAAGTGGCAGAGTGGGGATCTGAACACAGGGCTAACTGCTGAGGCCGTGGTCCCTCCATTACTCTGCAAGGGTGGCCTCTGGGTGTGTCATTCCTAGGGCCCCTGATGTCTTCTTTGCATCCCAGCTGTAGCTGGCACCAGTGGCCCACCCAACCTTCCCCAAACCAGCATCCACCTCACACATGCTCTCAAGATCCCCAGTCAACAGTTGCCAACCATGGGTGCTACCGCTGCCAGGGAGCATTCATTCGGTATTCCACCTTGGCACAGTGATTTGACTCCAGGGCTTGGGTTGCTAAATGTCCTGAGCGCATGGGCCAGTCTCACACAATGAAAAACTGTCCAGCCTAAAAAGCTTCTGGCACCCCTTTTGGGGAACACTGCATACGGGCAAACTTTTCATAGTGCAGATGGGGAAACCAAGGTCCAATGAGGGACAGGAATTTGCCATGGTCATACAAAAAGCTAGCAATGGAAATGACGCTATAGTTCAGCTCTTGGATGAGGCAGCTATTAACAATGATGGAGGAAAAGGGGTGGGATCATGGTATGGCAGGGAAGAAAGGAGGTGGTGGGGAAGAGGTTTGGGCAGTGTGTGCGCTCTTGATGCTAACCACTAGGGGGAGATGTTGGCTTCAGACAGCTTGGTTGTGTTGAAAGCCTGCTCAGAGGAGGCCAGGGGAGGGGAAGAAGGGAGGACCGCTTTCTATCTCACTTGATTTACTGTCTTTGTAGATAGTCCAGTATATCTAATGTCACAGCTCCCTTCAGTATTGCCTGTGCAGAAAGATTTAGAGGGGAGAAGAGGAGGGTGAATTGGAGTAGGAGATCCAAAGACAGATACCCATCAGAAAAACCACAGAGATCCAAAGCCCTGAGTATTTCCTAGCTCCCATTCTAGGACAGAGGAAGAGGAGTGGGTACCCCTGGCTGATGCCCTCAACACAAGGCATGCCTTGCTGCAGACTCAGCATCCATTTCCAGATAGAGTTTTCAGAAAATGTTAATTGCAAGTACCAGCTTCAGATAATTGGAGGACTGCCTGAGAGTTGTTTTGCAAAGGACTCTGAGGCCTGTTGGGGTTCAGGGGTAAGAGTGGGAGGCTGATTAGTTCTGCCAGCCATGGGTGCCAAAGGGGGCATTTCAGCTCCTGTGCCATCTCAGTCATGACCTTTACTCCCTCCACGAAGCTGCCACGTGCCTCACCGTACTGTGTCCTCCAAGCAACCTGGATAGTGGGCAGGGCAGGAATGACTGAGCCCCTCTGAAGGGAAAGCAACTGAAGACCTGCAGGGCCAGGGAAACTGTCCAAGGTTACGCAAGGCCTTGATGATAATCTCTCCTATTATTACTACACCCTCTGCCCCCCACCCCAGACCCACAAACGTGCATTCTCTGCTACCTCTCTGCCCCCACGGGACTGTAGTAACACTCTCAGAAGGGGTGAGAGTTCAGCCACGTGGGGCTGGCAGGAGGCCTCTGCAGCAGGGAGAGGCCCTACCCTACCCCTACACACCCCTCAGCTGCCCCTGAATACACCCCACCAAGGGGGAAAGGGGAGGCATTTCTAGGTAGAGTCGTGTAACCAGTTCCCTCCGTCTACACCTACCCTATAGCTGCCAGCACCCTGCTCTCTGACTGTGGGGACCCGTGGCTCAGCTGAGTCCCAGAGGAGCCCATCTAGACCCTGGCAAGTGCAAGTAGGGACAGACCCCAACCACTGGGCAAAATGGTCTCGGCTCCCAAACCAGCAGCCTTGTCTCCACGACTCCCATGGGTGAGTCCTGGAGAATCTCAGTCATTTTCTGAGCAGGCCAGCAGGGTCTAGCTACAAATGGACTGTCTACCATCAGTGCAGGGCAGAGGCAGGAGGGAGAGGGGTGCAGCTCAGGCCTGCCCAGCAGCCAGGTCACACATGGGGTAGGGACCCAACCATAAGTGTCCCTGAAGCCCTGGCACCCTAAATAGGGAGCAGCTCTTATGGGGTGTGGCTTGCATGCTGAATGAAAGAACGAATGTCAAAGCTGGGAGTCTCTGAGATCATCCCAACTCCCCTCAATGCTCAGACTGTGATAACTGCGCTCAGGCAGGTCACCACGGGACCAGAACCCGGGAGGGAACAGGAGCATGCGCCAGGCTCACTGCCAAGTGCTTTACCTGTATCATCTCATTTAAACTTCACAGCACCCAGGGCTACGTCCTGTTTTTAGCCCCACGTTGCAGGTGAGAAATTGGGGCCCAGTGCACACAGTTAGTAACACTAACTATAACCCAGGCCCCTGCACCATTCTCTCAACTTCTCTGCTATGGTGCCCTCTAACCAGAGGGGGACAGGGGGCTCTGCCAGGCTCTCTGTCTCATGGCTGCAGCAAGGGGCCACCCTGGACTTCTTGCTGGGTATCAGATGCCCATGTCACCACGGCCTCTCCCCAAAGGGCGTTCAGGTCAGAGCTGGAAGGAGAACCCAGGACAAACACCTCCCTGGCTCTCCTAACTGGTACTGGAGTAGCCAGAGCAGGCAGGGCTCGGCTGGAGCCCTGAGGCACACTGCCAGACACCTCCTTTCCGACAGATGGGTGGACAGCACAGGGGTGGGGGCTCCTGGGGACAGAGCACCAACATCCCAGAGAAACCCCAAGAGGGTGCCTGGCGGGAGAGGCTGGGCAGTCATGAGAGTCACCATCCAGCTGGGCGGCCAGGTCCCTGCTCCAGAATCTCACACCTGGCGCCCGCCCCAGAAGGCCTGCCGATGCCACCAAGGTGCCTCCACCTCATGCTTCAGCGTCCGGCATGTGTCCACCCTGCCTGCCCATCTCAGTCCCGCCCCGGCTGTTCCGGCCCCAGCACCACACGTTAGCTTCCTGACACTCTCAGTGTGTAATTACACACTGACACGCGATCCTTGTCTGTCTAGCCCCCAGCCTACCCCGACTGTGAAGGTGGCGCTGCCTTTCGTGGGCAGGGGTCTGGGAGGGGCCAGGCTGAGCGTAGAGGCCGCCTTGCCTGCTCCTGCCCAAAGCTCAGCGTGGGAGCCAGAGGCGCCTTCCCCTGCCGGGGCCACTCATGCGCTGCCCCATAAAAGGAGCCAGGGGCACACAGCTGCCTCAGTCAGGCTTTGGGAGTTGCAGCTGTGTTTCTTTCCTCTGGAGGCTGCTCTGGATTAATAAAGCACGTGTAGGTCTCATCTGGCTGCACAAGACACCAACAGAGCAATCCTTGCCCCCCCACCACAATCCCAGCCTGTGTGGTCACCCCAAACATGAGCAAGGGACAGAAAGCACCAGCCCAGCCAATGCTGTCAACCAAAACCACCAAGCACAGGCAGGACAATGTCTCCCAAACACCAAGCGCTGTACCCCGACGGGAAACATATCTGCGACAAAATCCGTCTCCCAACACCCTCCTGCAATGCCACCAGTCAATCCCATGACTGCTGACGTGGGATACCGTCTTACTGAACACCGATACAGTATCATCACAAGGTCACAAGCGCTGTCACCTCAAACCCCACCATGACACCACCACCACCCACTTAGTCGTTACAGAAAACACAACCGTCACAGGCTGACTTGCATCCCTCTAAAATTCATATGGTGAAGTTCGAACCTCCGGTACCTCAGAATGTGCCTATTTGGAGAGAGGGTCTTTAAAGTGGTAATTAAAGTTAAAATAAGGTCATTATGGTGACCCCTAATCCAATATGACTGGTGTCCTTCTAAGAAGGCGAGATTAGGACACAGACATGCAGAGGGAAGACCACGTGAACTCTCAGGGAGAAGATGTCTCACCTACAAGCCAAAAGAGAGGCCTTAGAAGAAGCCTCTTGGACTTCTAGCTTCCAGAACTGTGAGAAAATAAATTTCTGTTGTTTACGTCCCCGGGTCTATGGTACTTTATTACAGCAGCCTAGCAGAGCAATACAACAACAAACACCACAGCAACCCCTGCAACCCCCACAGCCAAACATGCCACCACGCCAAGCACCGGACTAGAGAATGCCTGTCATCACACAAACACCGCATCCGTGACAGCCAGCACCTCACAGACACCGTCACACCCTGACCCCCCAACACATCACAACCCTGTCCCTGCCAAACACCCTCACAGCAACATATCACGATCGTCCGCTCAACAAGCTCACAGCAAAGCCTTCACCGCCACAGCTACTAAAACAAATTCTCACCCAAACACCTAGCATGCCCTCGTGGCTGCTTCTCCCAGGGCCATGGGGCAACCCCAACCCAGACCAGAGCAGGCCCGTCAGAGTCTCTCCACCTTGCACCATGCGGGACCATAGCCTGCCCAACGCAGTTCTTTTTTTTTTTGAGACAGAGTCTCACTCTGTTGCCCGGGCTAGAGTGCTGTGGCGTCAGCCTAGCTCACAGCAACCTCAAACTCCTGGGCTCAAGCGATCCTCCTGTCTGAGACTATAGGCATGCACCACCATGCCCGGCTAATTTTTTCTATATGTTTTTTTTCAGTTGTCCAGATCATTTCTTTCTATTTTTTTTTTTTTAGTAGAGACAGGGTCTCGCTCTTGTTCAGGTTGGTCTCGAACTCCTGACCTTGAGCGATCCACCCGCCTCGGCCTCCCAGAGTGCTAGGATTACAGGTGTGAGCCACCGTGCCCAGCCCAATGCAGTTCTTGACTCCACCGGTTCCTGACCCCACGCTGTCTAACGTCCACCCCGACCCCACGCCGTCTAACGTCCACCCTGACCCCACACTGTGGCAGATCAGGAGCAGCACAACACTGGTTTGCTCCAGTGCTCTTCTTGGGCCCCTTCGCGCCTTCCCCACTCCCTGCCTCTCCCACGAACGTTCTCTTTTTCCAAAGGGCACGTCCTCCACATACATGCTCCCATCAGTCACACTGGCTCAAACTCTCACAGAGAAGAGTCTATTAATAGGAGTCCGGAGAGGCCGGGCGCGGTGGCTCACGCCTGTAATCCTAGCTCCCTGGGAGGCCGAGGCGGGCAGATTGTTTGAGCTCAGGAGTTCGCAACCAGCCCGAGCAAGAGCGAGACCCCATCTCTACTAAAAAATAGAAAGAAATTAATCGGACAACTAAAAATATATAGAAAAAATTAGCCGGGCATGGTGGCGCATGTCTGTAGTCCCAGACAGGAGGATCGCTTGAGCCCAGGAGTTTGAGGTTGCTGTGAGCTAGGCCAACGCCACGGCACTCACTCTAGCCAGGGCAAAGAGTGAGACTCTGTCTCAAAAAAAAAAAAAAAAAGGAGTCCAGAGGGTTATAGTTTTAAAAAGCAACCAGGGGCTCTGACACTGACCCCAACTCCCTGGGAAGCCCTGTGGTAGAGCCCAACACCAGCACTTGGAGGAGTGAGAGTCCCCCTTAACCCCATGTCTTTCAGGTGACATCTGGCCCTCGCTAACCTTGGTTATCAGGCAACAGAAGGCCTGAAGTCTGACAGTGGCGGCAGCACTCATCAGGAAGGGGGAATTGGGTGTGACCTCAGTCTCCCTGTCTGCAGAATGGGGACAACCATCCCGTCTTGCCAACCCCAGCTAGTCCCTGCTGAGCAGATGCTCCTGGGCACCCCTTGCAGGGCCAAACCTGCTGCAGAAAAGCTGGCAGGATGCTGGCTATGGCCTGGGGCTTGCGGCAGGTGTATTAGTCAGCTTAGGCTGCCATAACAACATGCCACGCACTGGGTGGCCTAAATAACAGGAATTTTCTCCCAGTTCCGTAGGCTGGAAGTCCAAAATCAAGGTGTCAGCAGGGCTGGTTTTTGGGGAGGGCTCTCTTCCTGGCTTGTATATGGGCTTCCTTTGTGCTTTGGTGCAGAGACAGAGATCTCTGCTGTCTCTTCCCCTTCTTATAAGGACATCAATCCTATCAGATCAGCCCCACCCCATAACCTCATTTAACCTTAATAATCTTCTTAAAGGCCCCATCTCTAAATGCAGTCACAGCGGGGGTTAGCATTTCCACGCATGAACTTTGGGGAGACACGATTCAGTCTACAACAGGTGGGAAGGCTCCGTATACCGCCCGTAGGTTTGGAAGTCTGGCAAGCCTGGGTTGGAAACCTTCACTTCTCTAAGACAGTTTCCTGCCTGTGAGTCTCCGATAATGGTGCCTAATTCACAGGGTTGTTTGAGGATTAAGATGAGAATGTAGAGCAGAGAGCCAGCTTGGAGGCAGCACTCAGCGACATCACGCTGACAGCATGAAAGTGGCCATGGTGGGGATACTTACTTCACGGAAACTGGCAAACGCTACAGTTTCTCACCCCGCCCTCATCCCAGAGCCGGCTGTAGGCGTTTCCCAGCACATCACTAAACGTGAGATGGAGTGAGCGCCTTCTACTCTTTCTGCACAGGGCTGCCTGACAGGCAGACGGGAGGAACAAGGAGAAAGGAATACCACTTGCTTTGTCTTTCCGTGCAAAATTGGCAGAGAAGAAGGAACACTCCTCTTGGTATGATTTATACAGTACCCAGCACAACATAGGTGGCTCTCATTACTCTATGACTTTGTCTCGATCCTTCCCCACTTACCAAATCTGGCCTCACAGATCCAAGACCACAGCCAGCTAGTTTTCTGCCCCCATGCCTTGGCCCCCACCCCTGCCTAGAGGGTCCCATTGCCCCTTAGGCCTGGGCTCTGCCCTTGGCTTTGCATTTTAGGGCATTGCTCTGGCCCTCCTCCAGCAGTTCCCTTCCCACAGAGCAGGGAGTGCACTCGTATAAGGGGACCTGCCCGCCTGGGCCACAGACCCCTGGTGGACCCCAAGTTCCCTAACTAAATGGCCCTGAGCCCGCTTCCAGGGCCTGTGCTGGCCTCCTTCCTGGGCCCATCGTCCTCAGGACGGCCACACAGCGGGGGTACACGCTCCTAGGCCTAAGGGGTGACCAGGCAGTGGCTGTCTGCAGGGCGAATGGTGGCTGGAGCCTGGACAAGCAGGTGCAGGTGTGTCATGTCTTGTGCACAGGACACGCATGTATACAAGGCCCCCGCGTGAGAGCCTCCATTTGTGCTCTTGTCCTAGTCTCAACAAACCAGCCCCCCGATTCTTTCAAGATTCCAGAACATGAAGTTTGGAGATGGAAATGATGATGATGATGATGATGATGATGATGATGATGGATCCTTCAAAGCCCGAGGTCCTCATTTCTTCCACAGTGGCCCCATCCATACAGACCACAGCAAGCCCTGCCCCTATAATAATTTTGTATCACATTTAATCATGTAAGTCCTCAAAACTGCTTTGCTGTCACTCAGGGTGTCCCATGCTATTATTCCAATGAACTCTTATATTTCCATAATATTCTCTGATTTTTATTCTTAACATAACCCATGGGAGACACGGAAGGTCCTACTATTCCCGAGTAACAGCTTAAAAAAACTGAGCCCGAGAGATTAAGTTACTTGCCCAGGGTCGCATGGCTAATAACTGCCTTGAGAAAAGAAGTCTCGATTTTCCATGGATGCTCCCATCTTCCCCTAGCTGGATGATCCACTCTCTTAAGGGAAGTCATGTCTTGTATCTTTCTATACTTTGAGGAGCTACCAGGCAAAAGAAATATGGTTCCTAGTAGGAAAAAATTAGATCTCTCTCTCCCTTTTCTTTTAACTTGAATTATAAGAAGTTGAGTAGAACTTGGCAGCCAGAGAAGTCTTCGAGACTGAATGGTCATCTCCTGCATTTCTCCTCCACCTCCAGCAGGAAGGCCGGGCTCCCGCAGCCCTAAGGGAGGGCAGCAGCTGAGGGGTGGCTGAGGAGGGAGCCCGGGATGCCACGGAGCTAAGGGGGCTCTGGAGATGTTGAGTTCACTCCTATGGCAAGCGGAATCCACGTCCTAATCCCCCAAACCTGAGAAGATGTAACCTTACAGGGCAAAAGGGTCTCTGCAGATGTGATTAAGCATCTTGAGACGGGAGATAACCCCAGATTATCTGGGTGGGTCCAATGTAATGAGAGGGTCTTTATAACAGGGAGGGAGGAGGGTACAGGTCCGAGTCAGAAAAGCAGATATGATCATGGAAGCAGAGGTCAAAGCTATGCGACCAGGAGCCAAGGAATGTGGGCAATCTCTAGAAGCTGGAGAAGTCAAGAAAATGGGTCCTCTCCTAGAGCCTCCGGGGAGGAATGCAGCCCTGCCAACCCCTTCACTTAAGCCCAGTGAGACCCATTTTGGACTAACGACATCCAAAACTGCAAGATAAGAAATCTGTGTTAGGCCACTAAGTCTGTGGTCATTTGTCATAGCAGCAATAGGAAGCCCATGCAAGCACCATTCAATGTATAAGTGAAAAATCTGAAGCCCAGAGAGGGGAAGGGTGTGGCTGGGGGGTCCCCCAACTGTTGGGAAAGACCAAAGCAGAGGCAAGGCCCATTCCCCACTATCCCTGAGCGTCCCACCCCAGTGAGGACATGCCTCCCGAGGGCTGGCCCTGGGGTCTATCATTTAGCCATCTCGATTATCATTTGTAAGGGAGAAACATACAAAATGTTAGGAAGTGTAAACAAATGCTAGAAAGTTCCAGAGCATCAGCTGAATGATACTGTCAGATGTCCAAAGGGAAGAAGATATCCCCAGTGATAATGTTCTGTCTCTGGAGCTACACAGCTGATGGGTATACTATTTTCCAGGGATGCTAACAGAAGCTTTCTTACTTGGGGAGGAATTGAGAGGGTTTGAGATTTCTAGAATTCCATTACATTGGCAACGATGCTCTAGATTCTGCTTGTAATTCTAAGCTCTGGCTCTACTAACTGTGAGACCCCATGCCTGTGAACACATCCTAACACCATCTCTCCACATCCTCAGGGCTTCCTGGTGTCTCCATGGACTCAAAGGAAAAACCAGGAAGAAGACTCTTCCCCTGGGAGCCCTGGATAAACAAACCATCATTTCTAAACAATTATTTTATTATCAAGGAATCTTTCCAGTCTGTCTCACCCCAACCTCATCCCCTAGAGCAGGGAAAAAGGCTGGAGGCACAAGAATGCATGTGTGGGCTCTGGTACTTTCCTGCACAAACACCCCCATAGGTCCCAGAGCTCACCTCCGTGAACTTGACACCCCAACCCACGCCGTCCCCTCCCAGCAAAGCCAGCATGGGAAATGGGCCACAACACCCAACTTGACAGAAAGAGGACTTGTTCTCTGGTGCAAGGCAGACTTCCTCCCCTGGCACAGGGAAGACGTCCTTTCCAAGGGCCAGGGAGTTGCTAGGACAGCTCCCTACCCACTCAATGCGTCAATGCAAGGACCTGGTCCTCATCTCCATGACAGCCTCGCCAGTACCACCTGCCAAACCAACTTGGAAAGGAACACGCTACTTCTGCTTCCTCCTCGCACCCCTGCCACCTCCCCACCCCCCACCCCCTGCTAGTTCCAGATCCGGGTCCTCAAAGTGCAAGCAGGAAAACTGCTTTTCTCTCAGAGCCACTCTGAGAACATCCACGTTCCCCAAAGAGGCCACCTACCTACCTGACTCTGTGTGCTGGGGGATGTGGGGGAGCAGGTAATTTAATCATCCCACATTCACCTTTATTGGCATCCAACAGAATCATGACGGGTGCTGCCGTGCTCTGTGAAGGACACAGGCGGGACTGTAGGGTGTCATCCCAGGCACTAAGGCAGAAACCAAGAGTGCGGCCCAGTAAACCCCCTGGAATTAAGCAACAGGGCAGATTTTTGGCCCGGCCTTGGTTGAGAGGTTACTTACTAGGAGATTGAGTCACCCTGGTTCAAATTCCAGCTCTGCCATATACAAGCTGTGCGTTGTTAGGCTAGTTACTCAGTTACTTCTGAGCCTCAGTTTCCCTTTTTGAAATATGGCACTAATAATATTGACCCTGCTATATAGAATGGACTACAAAGAATGGATGCAAAGTGCTAATCAAATTGTTTGCCCTAGAGAAAGACCTTAAGATGTGATACCTTTAAATACATAGATTAGTTGATTATTAAGGTTCTGCCAAATCTGGTATTTTGTAGTTAACCAGGTAAAGATACTTTATTTTAGCCTGTCCTTCCTGGTTTCCCTGCAACCAGATAAGTCTAGATTTTCTGAATGATCCCTTCTTTCAGACCACTCCATTCTAGCAAAAAATATAACAATAAACAAAATCAAAAAAATCATAATAATAAACAAAAACCAAGAATTAAAATAATAACAAACTCTGAACCTGCAATTTGGATAAGCTGCCACAAGGTGGCATACTCTTTGACGTCAATTGTAAGGTCCAAGCTTGCCTGAGGATTCAGAGGTGATAGCTCTGCTCCCGTCACACAGATTAGTAATCATCCAATTTCTAGATGCATTCATTTATTAAAATAGCAATTGTCTAGTACTTTATTTTTTTTTTTTGAGACAGAGTCTCACTGTGTTACCCGGGCTAGAGTGCCGTGGCGTCATCCCAGCTCACAGCAACCTCAAACTCCTGGGCTCAAGCGATCCTTCTGCCTCAGCCTCCCGAGTTGCTGGGACTACAGGCATGCACCACCATGCCCGGCTAATTTTTTCTATGTATTTTTAGCTGTCCAATTAATTTCTTTCTATTTTTAGTAGAGACAGGGTCTCGCTCTTGCTCAGGCTGGTCTCGAACTCCTGAGCTCAAACAATCCGCCCGCCTCGGCCTCCCAGAGAGCTAGGATTACAAGCGTGAGCCACCACGCCGGGCCTGTCTAGTACTTTAAACGCATTATCTCATTTAAAATCCTCAAACCAATCCCACAGATTGGGAAACATGCCCTGTGACAGCTGAGACCTGAGTTCGTCACTTGGCAGGCCCTGGGCAGTCGGGCAGCTCGTGCAGCCACCAGCCTCACAGATGAGAAGGGAGGAGGCACGTCCCCAGTCCCACATCTCTGGACTTCAGAGATGGTTCCGCTCAGGTGGGAGGAGGCCCGAGCTCAGGGTCCTACAGAGAAGCCCTAAGTAACATCAGCCCCCTCGATCCCTTCTCTGCACCATTCCTGGGAGGAAGCCCACCCCAGGAAGGCAACAGGGGCATGGGTGTGGGGGTCCTTCCCTCTGGCCTAAGGGGAGCCCACCCCTTGGTCAAATCTGTTACTCATGCATCCAGCCAGGTCTCGAGTGGGACGGTTCCCAGGCCAGCATCCTGAGAGTTACCTTTCTACCCCCACTACTGTTTACTTAATCTCCGTCTTTACATCCACTCATTTTTTTCTCTTAGACTTATCCTTAACAACAAGTTATGTATCCAGCTATATTTTCTCAGATGTGTATTTAAATAAACACTTAGCTCTACTGAAACGAAATAACCTGAATCTCTTGCCACCCGAACCCGCAGGCAGACCACCCATGCCACACTTCCAGAGTCTGAGTTAACTCATCCACGTGCTCTGACCTTATCCCAGCCGCCTGCCCTTGCCAGGACTCAGTTCCTTCCTCTATAAAATTCTGGAACAGTAGCATCCATGGGGTCTTCCCAACCCAACACCTAGTCTCCCTGGGTCTGGCACTGTCACCCGCCAAGATCACGTTCTCCCCATACCAGAATCTGTCTTGACTCCACCACGAGTCACAGGTCCACACCTTTAACCAACTCCCACGCCCCACCCTGGCCTCCACGTTTGGACCCAGCCTCCTCTGCAGGGCTGGGGGCCCTCTGGTCCTCATCTCCCCACTGCTCACCCCGCCCCCACCCACGCGTCCTCCAGCCCTGCCTCTGGCTGAGCCAGCCCAGGCCCCCTCCGCCCTCCTGTCAACGATTGCGAGGTTGGTGGGGGGCGCTTCCCTGGACCTCAGTTTCTCTGTCTGTAAAGGAAGGTGGAAGGACTCAAACAGACGTTCTTACTTTGGGCCTGTGCACGGCTTTCAGAGTCTATAAAATCACAGGCAAACTTGTGTGTGTTCTGACATTCTTACATAAAGAGAGTCCACACCATCTTCAGACTCTCTGATGGGGACTGTGACCAAGAAAGGGGAAAAGGCTCCAGAAGTGGATTGGCCTCTGAAGGCCCTTCCAGCTCTCGTGCTCTGAACCCTCAGGACCTACACATTCCACTCGGCCACACCAGGGACAGAGCAGCACAGGCCTCAGTGAGAGTTAAAACACCCCCAGCCCCCATACGCCCCCACCCCTGCACCCCCACCCCACCCCTGCTCTTCCCTGAACTCCACCCTGCAAGTCTAAGATCCCCCAACAACAAGAAAGAAAATCACACCAAGTATCTGATGTCTTTTATCCAACTTAAGAGCCAAAGCGAGCTGTAACTTTAATAGGAGGGGAAAAAAAACATTCAAGAGTCACCGCAGGACCTGGGGCGATGGCGAAGCTCCCTAGGAATCCGGAATGGGACCTGCAGGACCAGGGCCAAAGGCCAGAGGAGGGAGGCTGCAGGGCCAGGAAGGAGGGCAGGGAGGACACAGAGGATGGCAGGTCACCTCCCTCAAGGGACCTGAGGGGGCGTGAGGGGCCTGGGTGCTCAGAAGGAGAACCAGAGGATGGAGGTGAGATTCAGTTCCACACCCAAACTGCCAACACTGTCCCCAAATAAAACAGGCCGCCTCCAGGGCCAGTGAGCACCCTGCCCTTCCACACTTGAGCGCACCTGGTAGAGCGCTGTTGTATAACGCGACACGCCCTCTAAATCCCTTCCATTCCCGAGAGTCTTGGAATTCTCCCTCGGGACAAGAGACAAGGCGGGGAGGCCCCGCCAGAATGAGCAGGGTGGGTGCCCAGGACAGAGAAAGTCTGACCTAAGGCACCCAGCTGCCCCTGCCAGTCACTGCCCTTGCATGTCTACCCGTCCTGGCGAACCCAGGGAGAACCAGGGTCTGGCCAGAGAGGGGGACGGATGGGAAGCAGATGGAGCTTCCCCAGGGAGCAACAGCAATGCGTGCCGGGGGTGACAGGCACCGTGCTAGGTTCCTGAAACATGCATCGTCTCACTCACCGTTCCACAGGGAGGGTGGCGCTGCTGTCATCCACCCACAATGCGGCGCGGATGAGGACACCGAGGAGAGTGGGACCAATAACCCATCAAGTTAAAAAGGCACAGACTTTTCTAGAGTCCACATGAGTGAGATCATGTAATATTTGTCTTTCTGCCTCTGGCTCATCTCACTTAGCATAATGTCCTCCAGGTTCATCGATGTTGTCCCAAATGACAGAATTCCTTCCTTTTTTAAGGCTGAATAAAATTCTATCATATGCATATATATACCACATTTTCTCGATCCATTCATCTGTCAACAAACACAAGGTTGTTCCCTTATCTTGGCTCTTGTGACTGATGTTGCTATCAATACAGGAGTGCAGATCTCTCTGGATTTTGTGTCCTTTGAATACACACCCATAAGTAGGAAAAGCAGGCAGTAGGACGGTGATGATTAGGGGCTGACAGGGAAACGGAGACGTTAGCCAGCAGGCACAAAGTTTTAGTCAGGTAGGATGAAGCTCTAAAGATCTAAAATGCAGCAATGTAACTATAATTAACACTATATTAGGCCGGGCACGGTGGCTCACACTTGTAATCCTAGCACTCTCAGAGGCTGAGGTGAGAGGATCGGTTGAGGTCAGGAGTTCGAGAACAGCCTGAGAAAGAGCAAGACCTCCGTCTCTACTAAAAATAGAAAAATTTAGCCAGGCGTGGTGGCATGCACCTGTAGTCCCAGCTACTGGGGGGGTGGAGGGGGGACGGGCGCTGAGGCAGGAGGATCACTTGAGTGCAGGAGTTTGAGGTTGCTGTGAGCTACGATGACGCCACCGCACTCTAGCCCGGGCAACAGAGCAAGACTAGGTCTCAAAACAAAACAAGAAACACTATATTGTATATTTGAAATTTACTTAGAGTAGATCTTAAATATTCTCACCACACAGACACACACAAACACACACACACACAGAGATAACTCAGTGAGGTGGTGGATATGTTAATTAGCTTGTGGTAATCTTTTTACAATATATGCATACATCAAATCATCACATTATGCACCTTAAATACACAGCATTTTTATTTGTCAGGAGCACCTCAATAAAGCTGAAAAAAGAAACAAAAGTCACAGAGGCGGGATTAGACCCCAAGCAGCCTGTACTGTGGAGTGTGAGAAGGGGCCAGACGCGAGCCAGCACCATGGAACACATTTGCTCAGATGCCTTGAGCTGCTTTAATAACTGGAGCAGCAGGAAACGCCTGGGTTCCAGAAACTTCCCTGCTCCTCCCCATCCCCGAGTTCAGGGTGTTAGGAGCCCTGTATTTTACCTTTACGTCAAGGATGGGCAAGGTCTCCTTGAAGGCTCAACAGGACTGGCTGTACACTGTGGGGCGGTCCAGTGGGACCTGCTACACCTTGGGGCACATTCCAGAAATAACTCCTCTCCTCCCCTGTCAAGGGCAGCCATGCCCAGCAGGCCACGGTCCCTTTCTTATTTGTGTGCCAGGACATGAGATTGTTAGTAGGACAGTGTGTCTCACATGTGCGTAGCGTTTGAGCTCCACTTACATTTCACTCTGCAACGTCCAAGCAATGTCAACTCCAAGTATGTCCCAGGCTTCTCCACACCTGCCACCACCCCCCTGCAGGGAATAATGGCAATCGAGAAGCTGGTGATAATGATAACCATGTGTGGCTGCTGGAAATACATTTACTCTCCTTTAAATCTTTTTTTTTTTCCTTTGGAGACAAGGTCTTGCTCTCTCACCCAGGCTGGAGGGCAGTGGCGTCATCGTAGCTCAATGCAGCCTTGAACTCCTGGGCTCAAGCTATCTTCCTGCCTTAGCCTCCCGTGTAGCTAGGACTACAGGTGCATGCCACCATGCCTGAATGATTTTTTTATTTTTTGTAGAGACAGGGTCTTGCTACGTTGCTCAGGCTGCTCTTGAACTCCTGGGTTCAAGTGATCCTCCTGCCTCGGTCTCCCAAAGTGCTGAGATTATAGGCATTAAGCACTGTACCCAGCCTATTCTCCTTTAATTCTTACACCACCTCGTGAGGTAGATAACAGCATCCCCTTTAAACATAGAGGAAGCTCAAAAAGCCAAGCAACTTGCCCAAAGTCACACAGCATGCTAAGTGGCAGAATCCTTAGAAACAGCACTCAAAGTTGGCCTGAGTCATAAGCCCTGCCCTTAGCTCCCATTCAATGCCAAGGCCATGGCCCTGGTTACAGGGGCACTGTAGCTGGGTTGCCCAATCTTAAGTCCCAGCCCCGGCAATTCTTCCCAGAAACTACCGGCCAGAGCCCTCTGCTGTCTCTTTCCCCATCTGTCCTCTGACGGTACGCTGTTTGCCGGCCCACTGTGGTCCGCTGACCAAAGCTGTGTCCACGGTGCTGAGCGCAGAGCCTGGCTCGGCAGATGCAGAAGGTACATGCTTGGCTCCTGTATTCTGTGTGTGCCATTTCAGGAAGAACCACATCTTTGTGTCTATCCCCCCCAAAGCTCCGTCACATAATAGCTGCTCCAACCCACTGGGTGCGTGAGTCTTAACACGGAAGATGTGGTGGAAAATCCCAGCTCTGCCACCAACAAGCTGCCTGACATAGGCACACAGCACAGCCTCTCCAAGCCTCAACACCCAGGGAAAGGGTGGGAACCCCCAGCCTGGGGGATCTTGGCAGCCCAAGCAGCAGTCTTGCAGCTGTGCCACTTGGGCTGGAAGCATGCCTGCTGAGGGACGGGGTCATTCTTAACCAAATGCACTTCCTCTGCTTTGTGAGCAGAGGGGCCGGAGGAACCCATCTTTGCCACGCACCAGCCCACGCCTGCCCAGGGCCCAGTCCGACTTTCATCTGTATGCTGCCCAAGTCCAACTCTGGTCAACAGCCACTAAACGCAGGTGACTTAACCCTCAGTCTCTGCCTCCTGGCCACCAAATCAGAAATGGCGGCACTCCCTCCCCACCTCCCGCTCCAAGGTGGCAACTACTGCTACAGCATTGACCAGGGCTAGGCCCAACTTGTTTATCCCTCACATCCACTCAGAGAGAGGTACAGTTATTTTTCCCCTTTTGCAAAAAAATAAGGAGGCAAACAAGAGTCAATTACTTGCCTGAGGTCATGAATAAAGCTTAACTGGCTCCCGAGAAGACAGACAACAAACCACAAGACAGAACCTTACATGAGGAATCCTATCCTGCAGTCATCAGAATGGTGAGTTCAAAAAATGTAAGGCCATGGAAACGACCTTCCATAGACCTTAATAAAGACAGATTTTCCAATATAATGCTAAAGTGAAAAAGTCAAAAAGACAATGTGATCTCAGTTTTTTTGAAAGGAAAAATATATATATGGGAAGAAAGAAAAGAAACATTCGTGGTGGTCACTTCTAGACAGTGAAATTTTTTTTTTTTTTTGGAGACAGAGTCTTGCCCTGTTGCCTGGGCAAGAGTGCCGTGGCGTCAGCGTAGCTCACAGCAACCTCAAACTCCTGAGCTCAAGTGATCCTCCTGCCTCAGCCTCTCAAGTAGCTGGGACTACAGGCGCGTGCCACCACGCGTGGCTAATTTTGTCTATTTTTAGTAGAGATGGGGTCTCGCTCTTGCTCAGGCTGGTCTTGAATTCCTGACCTCAAGCCATCCTCCCACCTCGGCCTCCCAGAGTGCTAGGATTACAGGCATGAGCCACCATGCCTGGCCTAGACAGTGAAATTATGGATGGTTTTTACTTCCTTTGGAAGGGTATATCTGCATTTCTTTAATTTTCTTCAACAAAGATTTAATTCTTTTGTAATAAAATCCTAAAAATAACTTTTTGTTTTATATGTAAAAGCCAAAGCAGAAGAAGAAACTCTTATATGAACCATAGGAATTGTGAATGTATAAAATTAATGGCCAATTCTTTAATTATATCTTCTTTTTTTTTATTTCAGAGTATTACGGGGGTACGAACGCTTTGGTTATATAAATTGCCTTTGTACCGCCCAAGAAGTGTGAATTGTATCTTCTTTAAAAACTAGAAGTAAACTATAAAAATTTAAAATCATTAAATGTTGAATTTAAGAAAAACACCCACCCCACCCACACACACACACAAAAGGATATAACCGCACAATAGAGACTCAAGACACCATGGAGCATGGAAGGAAGGCTCTAGACCATGGGGGCAGGGCTGGCCTGAGGCCTCTGTTTCCCCGAGGTGCTGAGCTCCTGGGGAGGCGTGTAGCTGTCCACCCCCTGCTCCCAGGAGATGGCACCTGCCCAGGCACACGACCGCACAGGAGCTGCCCCGTGGACCCTGATCCTACATCCTGGTCCCAGTCCTTGCCTTTTGAGCTACGTCTCACAACAGAAGCGGCCATGTGCAGTGTCAGGGACACATAGTCGTAACTGTAATAAGTATGCAATTCACATGTCAGCCTCTTCTCTTCCCGGTAGACTCTGAGCTCTAAGACAGTAGAGATGGTCCACCCCTAGCATCCAACACAGGCCCTGGCACGCACTGACTCATTAGTATTTCCTGAATAAATGAACAAGCAAAGGGAGGGACATGTGATTGATTAGGTGAATGAAAAATTAGTAAATGGGTGAATGAGTGAATTCTGGTCTAGAACAAGTTGAGTGGCTGGACTTGCCCAAAGGGCAGGCTTACTCAGCCACCAGAGTCTACTGAAGAGCTGGCCAAGTGACCTTTAGCCCTGTCACCGTGAGCCGTATCCTCACATGGCCACGAAGCCTAGATCTATCCCCAGCACCAGCTGGTGCTGACCACATGTGTGGGTCTGGGAGACAAGGGTCATGGTATAAGGGGGAGAGGAGGAGAAAAAATAACCATTACTCAGGTTGTTACTAGGAGAGATTAATCCAAGCCAGAAAATGCCCCAAGCTGCCCACTGGCCTTTTTCTAGAACTTAAACTCCTGGGGCTACAAGAACTTTCTCCCAGGGCAGCGGCATCCAGACGAGTCCAAGGCCTCCACGTTCGTCCATGTCACTCCAGCTGTGACCAATGGGTCCCTCTGACCGGGCCTCCCTTCCTTCTCCCGGCCTAGCCATGCTGCTTTCGCCCTGCCCAGGGCCCAGCTATTCCAATTCTGGAAACCTTCTTCTTATTAAGCAACCCAATTAGCCCCACTGACCTCCGCTCCCTGCAGCTCTCCGAGCAGCCAGGCGGTAAATCGCAGATCCGAGAGTGGAAATTGACTTTGTGTCGAAGGTGGCCATGGACGCTGACACCATTAGGAGAGCCAGTGAGGAAGCCCTCATCCATTAGGACAACCCGCAAGGTCTACTCTGATTTCAGGAAGGCCTCCATTCTGCAACTTACAGAGGCCTGGTGGACTTTACTCATTTCAAATAAATACTGTAGCTCAAGCGATGGCCTAAGATGCATTTATCCACTCACCTCGCCCGGGCTGACTTGGCCAACTCCTCGGGCAGGGCCCGCATGCCAATTTATATGAACCACATCGCGTGCTCTGAAAAAAACGCTCAAATACACCAGGTTTCTTTATGTAGCCTCCCCTTGGGTTCCGTTTTCACAAGTCATTTGTACATTTTATGCAGAATGACAAGCTCAGCGGCTCAAGGCCTTTGCTCTTGTTTTTCCCACTGCCTGGAACACTTTTTCCCCAAAAGGTTGCTTCCTTTTTGATTTCTCAGGCTTCAAGCATGAGTATCACCTCAGAAAGGCATCTGGGCCACCCCTTCTAATGTAACCTGCCTACCCCATCACATGTTCTTGTGCATTTATCATCTTACAAGATGAACTGCTCTTGTTCATTTTCTATGACTCTGTGTCAGCTACCTGAAGACAGTACTGGGGTCCAGCTCACTGCTGTATCCCCAGGTGCAAGCATCGTGGCTGGTGCGCAGAAAATGGGTATTAAATAGGGAGTAGATGAGAAGCAAACTTCCCCTAGCAGAACAATTAATGAGGCAGGGAGACATAGGCCTTAGGGGTCCAGAAGCCAGATCCAGTCTCAGTGGGACGCTGGATGAGTCATGCACCGTGGGGCTATGGCTTAGCCAGGTGAGGCCCCCACCCCTTCCCTGCGGGGGAGGAGGGAGGCAGGCTGAGGCAAGCTTCCTAGGGTGACACAAGAAGAGCATCTCACAGGAAGTGACCTGCAGAATCCACAGGGACAGGAAAAACCCTGAAATTTCCTCAGGGAAGTTGTATATCCTGTATCTTCTAGAAGGGGCCCAACGGAGCCAACATCAGGACCTGACGCTAGTCCCAAGGCCAGGGACACTGTTGCTTTTCTGCTGAATCCCCAACATCTGGACAGGTGCCAACACAGAACAGGCACTTCAGTAAGTGTTTTCTAAGTAACTCACTTAGTAAGTACCGCCTATGTGCTAAGTACTCTACATACAAAGCCCACTGATTCTTGAAATCAACCCTGTACGGACGGACTCCTGTTATTACCTTGGAGAGGTGAAGTAATATGCCTACGGCCACACAACCCACAAAGGGGGCAGAACAGGGCCTTGAACCCTGATGACTGGGCCGACCCGCCTCCTGCAAAGCCAGGCAGCAATGGCACCAACCACCGCTCCACAGTGATCCTCTCCACAGCGCCCCACAGAGAATGCAACCGTGGCCCCAAAAGGTTAAGCCCCCTGGCCTAGGGTCTACAGCTAAAAACAGCTGGCAGAACTGGGATTCCAACCTAGCATTTTTTTTAGCTCTGAAGTGTGGGCTCTCGGAGATTCAGCCACGACACAGAAAGGCTGTCATGAAAGTTGGGATTCCTTACTACACAAATCAGGATGCTCTGGAGGAAACTGCACATTGCTCACGGCTCCTAGCAGAGCAAGACAAATCAGGATCCAGTTACCTGTCGGGCCCAGCCTCTGACGCCTGACACCGGCACGTCCACTCTGCTCTGGGCCTCACTCTGCTACCTGTTTAACCAGATGACTGGGCTCTAAAGTTTTCGGTACCTGAAATCTCATCACTCATTTGAAACCAAGAAAACATGAATGTGATATTATGTTGTGACAGCTTTCTACAGTTTATAAAACACTTCTACACTGATTAATCTCATCTATCCAACAACCCTGCTGTTGAACTAATATCCTCACTTTACAGAGTGGGAAACAGTGACGCAGAGAGTTTAAGTGACTTAGTCAAGCGCACGCAGCAGGTAGGTGGCAGAACCAGGATCTGGATCCTGACCCTTGTCCTGTGGACATTCTCCCCCAAACCAGGCTGCCAGAGATGGGGGTGGAGCCCCAGGAGGTCCTGGGGTCATGTGAGGGAATGTAGGGAAAAAACAAGCTCACCCACACAAATCAAGAAAAGAATCAACAACTGATAGGCAGTTGATAGGAAACCCAAGCGAGAACGATTATAAATGAAAACTTCAAAGAGACACCGGACAAACATCAATCAAGTTTAATAATAAGCCATGTTGGTGAAGGTGTGACAAAATAAACATTTCCCATTCATTTCCATGGGAACATAAACCGATACAATTTCGTGAAGGGGGACGAGGCAATATTCATCAACATTTTAAATGCACACACCCCCTAACTGGGCATCCCCCTCTGAGGCCTTTATCCTATGCATATAGGCACGTGTGCAAAATGACACTTGTACAAAGATGTTCACTGCAGATGAGCAGCAGCACTGAATTAGGAATAACCTAAACACCCAACAGAGGACTAGTTAAACAAACTATGATCAAGCCAAAAAATGAAGTATTAATAGATCTTTATATATTGACACAAAATGATCTTTAAGAAACATTAAGTAGAAAAAGCAAGTTGCACAACAATGTCCTTAGTTTGCTATTATTTGTGCAAAAACTGGGAAGCAGGAAGTTAGGCTATCTATATACATGCCGGTGTCTGTGTGGTTTACCTCTGGGAGAACACACTAGAAATTGGTAGGAAGGTGCTCTGGGGATGGAAACACAAGAAAGAGAACACAGGGGATGACTTCCATTTGTAACTTTTATAATTTTTTAAACCAGGGTCTATATTACATTTTCAAAACAAATACAAAAGCAAGTTCATTGTCTCTTCTCCATGGAACCACGGTCCACGTTGAAACCAGTATGAAAACTAGCTTGTCGGGCAGCTGGATCTTCCTGGGGCCTGCTCTGCAGGACCCCACCAATCTCTTCCCCTGGGTCTGCTCCAGTTGCAGCCTGAATCACAAGGTGGATCAGTTAACACTTCAAACAGCCTGGCTGAGTAAGATTCTAAATCAGGAAGCCTGGTTTTAAATGCCTTCCCTACCAGCAAGGGTGTTTATCTTGCTCTTTACATATTAACAAATGTATATATAGACAGATACAGTTTACAGTGTGTGGACTAAAAGCCAAACCTTGGGCTTGGCTTGATTAAAGCCTGGGGTATGATGGCCACTGGTCATGTGAAGTACTTGGGGGTGACCGGATATTGTCTAAACGTGGCATTATCTGAGTTAAAGCAGGTAGCAGGTGGGGCACTGTGGCTCATACCCATAACGGGAGCTGTAATAAGAGCTCTCACTTTGGGAGGCTGAGGCAGGAGGATCGCTTGAGGCCAGGAGTTGGAGGCTGAGGCAGGAGGATCGCTTGAGGCCAGGAGTTTAAGACCAGTCTGAGCAACATAGCAAGACCTCATCTGTACAAAAAATAGAAAAATTAGCCAGGTGTGGTGGCACGTGCCTGTAGTCCCATCTACTTGAGAGGCTGAGGCAGGAGGATCACTTGAGCCCAGGAGTTTGAGGTTGCAGGGAGCTATGATTGCACCACTGTACTCTAGCCCAGGCAACCGAGCAAGGCCCTGTCTCAAAAAAAAAAAAAAAACAAGAAAGAAAAGAAAAAACAAAAACAGGCAGCAATCGCAGTAGCTGGGGTGGGCGCAAGCTGAAGTAGTAACACAGCCTTACATCTGTTTATGACTCTACAACTTGCAATTAGCTTTCAGAACTCTTATAAATGTGTTCTCACAGCAATGCAGGGATTGCTCCCATTTTATGAAGGAGGAGACAATTAAACTATGACTACAGTCTAGATTCTTTCCCTCTCAAGGTCGTGGGCAGAAATCAGCCCATAAATGAGGGCTGGGAGGCAGGAAAAGTGTACCCAAGGAGGGAAGTTTGGCTACAGGTGGAATCTACAATGTTACCTTTTTTTCTTAAGTACTGCTTATGACTGGTTATTTCTGGGTACTGGGATTACTTTTATTTTCTTTCTTTTGCCTATATGCATTCTCTCAAATTTCAGTAAATTAACACCTACCACTTTTGTAACAAGAAAAAAAATACAATTTAGATAAGAAGAAAAGAAATAATCACATATTCAATTGAAAGGTATTTAAACACATGAAACTGCTATGAGTGGCTGTTTCCTGAGTAGAAGAGATGGCAGGCTGGGGATAACCTCACTTTCTCTGACAAATTAGTCCCTAACACTGGAAATTTTTAAAATATCATATTAAAAGTGGTTTTAATATTAAGAATTAATTGTATTAAATGTACATATATTTTATATTTGTTAAATGAAACAAAATATAAAATGGAAAAGGAATCTAAGGTAGTAAGTTATTTCTCTAAAATACCTTGGGATTAATGATAGATTATGGCACAGTGAAATGTCTGAGTTACAGAAATATACCACTTTTACATTCACTTGTTCTGTAAGGCTCAGAACAGGCACCCACTGGTGCACTTGGACCTGCCCATCAGTCCCACGGTCACCTAATCTACCCGGCTGCAAAATCCGGCAGCTGGTGCAGGCCAGAGAGAGTCGGGTGGCCCTGGTGTTGAATTGCCTGTTGGCCACATGGCACCGTTAAGTGTGGTCGCTCTTTTTCCACTTGATGTGAGCTTTCCTTAAATAATTACAGACCTCACGGCTGAGACAGCAGCAGCTCCATAAGCAGCTCCGTGTGAAAGACACAGGGGACAGGGCTCAAGAATGGCCATCCAGAGCCTCAAAGAGCAACCACGGCCAAGTCTGCAGACCCCCAGTGTATCTGAGGACCCATGGACACCTTCCCTCCCCATGAACATTTTTTTAAAAAACTAAAACAGAGGAGAGACTTAAAAGGCAGTTAGTTTTACAGATTAAAAAAGAATTCAAGATGTAGAAAATAGTACTATGGAAAAAAGGAAGAAATAATTTTAGATATAATCTGTTAGCAGAGGACTTTGAATGACTTGCTCCTTTAAAAAAAAAAAATCTGGCCCAAAGTTCCCAATTTTCACCCAATCTTTCCACCCCCATGAATGACTTATCCAATGTTCCGTGATTCACTAGGGAGGTTGGAAATCGGGGATTCTCTTGCCTGGAGTTCCTCCTCTGCCTTCTCCTCCTTCCAAACCCACTCGTTTAAGGCACATGATCCCACGACACATTTCTTCCAACTTGCAGTTCAAAGAGAACTCAGCACCTGTCACCAGGAAAGGGGACACAACCTGGGAAGTTAAGAACCTGCAGCTGACTTTGCCCACTGGGCGCAGGGAAAGTACATCATCCAGCTGAGATGTGACTGTTCCCTTGCTCCATATGTCTCCAGAAACTAATCTTCTCCCTCTCTACCCAGTACCTGGTGGCTCCGCTGCAAGCAGAATTTACCAAAGCAGAACAGCCCCCACAATTCATAATCCTCAGTTTAGGACACTCTAATAAAACAGCTCCAGTATAGAAAGATAATGAGTCACAGGATGGCAGAGATGGGAGAGATTGGGAAACTCAGGTCCCAGAGAAGGGGCAAGACTTGTTTAAGTTCACACAGCAAAGACGGATAGCCCTGACCTCGCTCCAGACTCCAGGTACAATATTCTCACCATGACAATCTAATCTCCAGTGTAGCCGCGAAATTCTTGAAACAAGATTTTCTCTTTCCTGACTCTAAATTAAAGAGAAATCAATGGAAGTTACACTTTTCTGGGGGCGTTGCACGATTGCAACTGTTACAAAATCACACGAGGATATTGCAACTCCGAAAAGACTGGAGATCATTGCTCCAAGGAGAATTCAAGACAATCTGGGGAATTCGGTCTAGACAAGACACAGACATGAATGGCTGGAGGGCCCCTTTCAGAAACCGTCCCTTCTCGACCAGGCAGACTTGAGGGGCCACAAGTCCTGCATTCCTGTCGAGTTCCTGCAGCAGTGACCTTATTGGGCAAGGCACTGCAACATCCCTGGGCCTTGAGTTCTGCATCTGTAAAACAGAAATGAAAATCCTCGGGAGGATGTGAATTATGGATGTGAAAATGCTGTGTGAATTTCACAGTGATTGCTAAAAGGTACAACAGTAAATAGGAGTAATAATAATTATTACTATTGCAATAAGTATCATCACTGTCATTAAATTTATTGAGGATTACTCAATAAAGCAACTAAACTTCTCCGTCTCCCTTGGGTACCTGGTGGTTCCATGGGGCCTGGACCCACCGATTCCTGCTCTACTGTGCGAGGGACTTCAGTCCGGACTACAGATGAGAAGTTGTGCCCTAGTCTTTGTGTCAATCCTTGTGCCTCCCACTCCACGCCCATGGCCTGGGGATGAGCTGTACAGGCCACGGGGTAATACCACTCATTCCAGACTGCCTGTGAGGTCCCGGGAAAACCTAGTCACTCTTAAAGTCACCCTCCTTCTGAAACCTTCCCAAGACCTCACCATTCTCCAAGCAGCCTCCAGCTAGCTTCTCAGGCTGGAAATCTTGGTGTTCCTACTTGTGATTCTTCCAGACACTTCATTCATCCTGTCTGTTCTTCACCCTCGTGGGTAGTCCCCTCTGCTCAGATCCCCCCACCAGTCACTTGCCACTCACCCACCAGCCACACCACATGCTGGCCTTCCCCACAGCCTGGTCCCTCTCCCAGAGGCCCTTCCCATCATGTGGGTCAGCCCCTGCTCATCCTTCAACACCCTTTCTGCTACAAAAGCTGTCTGGACACTCTCTGTACTGGGCACCCTCCACGGCCATCTGCAGATCTGTTCTTCCAGGGCAGGGAGCAGGGCTTGCTCAAATCTGCAACCCAGCTTCCCGCACAGAGGGAGTGGTTGCTGCATGGACAGAAAAAGGAAGAGGTATCAAATGATAATCCACAGTTCTATTACTCATGGGCCCACTAGTTTTCTCCACTACGCTGTCATCAAACCATCTGGTCATCGGCAATGGTTATTAGTGATAATAACAACGCCCAGACACTGCACTAAGCTCTTCAGACGTTGTATCTTCTCATCTTTTCAACTACCCATTGAGATACATATTATTACCCCATTTCACAGGTGAGGACACTGAGGCCCAGACAGAACAAATAACATGCCCTGAGTCACTCAGCCGCTAAATGACAGACCCAGACCCAGAGCTTTGTTCTTAACCACGGTTCTAGTCTGCCTCCCACTGCCCTCAAAACCCAGACCCTGGGTTGTGCACATCACCTGGAACTAGCTGATAATGCTCCTCCTCTGGTCGTCTCGTAACTAGATCACTGAAAATTTACTGACAGGTCGGTCATCTGAGCGAAGGAGGTAAATTCTGGGGTGGGTTCTAAGCCCCCTCGTCCCTCTCCTGCTTGTCTCCTCACCCCTCCTTGAGCCTACCCTGCTCTCCCCATGACTTGCTGCACTACTCTGGGCCTACTCTGACAAAGCAGCCTCAACCCACTGTCCTCTGTGTTTGTCTGCTGCAGTGCCTGGCCCAAGGTCCACCACCACTACCCCTGGGCAGGAGGGGCCGCAGGCTCAGGAGAGATTGCCACATTCCTGCTGGGGGCTGGACCAGAAAGTGCAAGCCAGGCAGCCACTCCTTCAGCTACTAGGACAAAGAGCAAGGGCGGGAGAAGGCTGGAGGCCCAGAACACTGCCGAGCAGGTAGCTGGTGCCCACTCCCACGGGACAGGGGAGGAGCTATTGCCCAACCCTGAAGAGAAAGTGGTGTGAGGTCACTGGGGCACTGGGGCATGACTTCTTGGGGCAAGGCCCTGGTCATGCCTGCCTGCTGGGCCCTGGGGGCCTCTGTGTGGCTTGGTCAGCAAAGGAGCTCTATCTCCCCCAGCCCCAGCACTCACCCCCTGGGCCTCGGGTCCCTCATGGGAAGATACCACTTCTCTCCTGGGGCTGCTGGGAGAGTTAGTGAGCTCAGTGCAGTGGTCAGGAAAGTTTAAGGGCTTGGCCTATTTATTCATTCATTCATTCAAGAAACATTCAGTGATGCAAAAGAAGTTGGACTCTTACCTAACACTATGTATAAAAATTAACTCAAAATAGATCGAAGACCTAAAAGTAAGGGGGTGGGGAACCTGCAGGCTCAAGGCCACAGTCCTGATCCCCAAGTGCGGCCCCTTGACCAAATCCAAACTTCACAAAACAAAGCCATTTCTTAAAAGGATTTCTTCCATAAAATTTGGATTCAGTCAAAAGGCCACACTCAAAGATCCAGAGGCCGCATGTGGTCAAAAGCTTCATGACATTGGATTCGACAATGATTTCTCAGATACGACACCAAAGACACAGCAACGAAAGAAACAATGGGACTACACGACATTTTAAAACTTTGTGATTCAAAAGATACTATCAACAGAATAAAAAGGCAACTCATAGAATGAGAGACAATATTGTAAATCATGTATCTGATAAGGGAGTAATATCCAAAATACACAGAGAACTCCTAAAACTCAACAGTAAAATCCAAACCACCCAATTTAAAAAAATAGGCAAGTAACTTGAACAGACATTTCTCCAAAGAAGATATACAAATGGCCAGTAAGCACACGAAAAGATGCTCAGTTAGGGAAACACAAATCATAACTACAATGAGCTACGACCTCACGTCCATTAGGATGGCTACTACCAAGAAAACCAGACAATAATAACGGTTGGAGAGGACGTGGAGAAAACTGCACCCTGTGTGCTGTTGATAGGAATGGAAAAATGGTAAGGCCACTTTAGAAAACTACGTGGCAGTTCCTCAAAAAAATTCAGAATAGAATGACCATATCATCCAGCAATTCCACCTCTGGGCACATACTGAGATGAACTGAAAGCAGGGTCTCCAAGAGATATCTGTGCGTCCATGCTCTCAGCACCATTGTTCGCAACAGCTAAAATGCGGAAGCAACCCGAGTGTCCATCAACGAATGGGTAAGCAAAATGTGGCATATACATACAATGAAATATTATGCCACCCTAAAAAGGAATGAAATTCTGACATAGGCCACAACAGGGATGAGCCTTGATGATGTTAAGTGAAATAAGCCAGTGAAAAAAGGGCACATACTACGTGAAGACTCAGAGTACTCAAACTCACAGAGCAGAAAGCAGAATGGCGGTCGCCAGGGGCTGGGGCAGGGGGGATGGGACTATTGTTCAAATGGGTCCCGAGTTTCAGTTTTACAAGATGAAGAGTTCTGGAGGTGGATGGATGGTGGCAATGGTTGCACAATATGAATGTATTTAATACCACTGATCTGCACACTTAAAATGGGTAAAGATAGTAAATTTTATGTTATGTGTATTTTGCCACAATAAAAAAATTGGGAGAAAAGGAAAAACCATAAAAGGGAATAGTCAACGAGTTCAAGCACGCGCCAGGCCCTACTCCAGGTCCTGCAGACACGGTGGGAATCGGTCAGGCAAACATCTAGTCCTCGTGGAGCTTCCATTCCCAGAGCGGTGACAGGCAGCAACGAGGTACAAATTAATAAGCAAAAGCATCCGGGAGTGGTACCCGCCTTAAGAAAGAGAACAGGGTAGGGGGACAGACAGCAGGCAGGGCAGGAGGGCCAGGGAAGGCCTTTCCAAGGAGATGACACCCGAGGGGACAGGAAGGAGTGAGGGAAGAGCATGCCCGGCAGAGGGAACAGCAAGGGCAAAGGCCTCTCACTGCACCAGCTCAGAGACTACTTCTGTTATCACTCGCCACACGTGGGAGAAGCAGCGCACATAGCTGGGAGGGCAGTGAACTGGGCATCAGGAGTAGATTCTAGTCCTGTTGCCACCCGTCAACTGCTGCATGGCCTGGGACCACGACCAGTACCCTCTGATCTTTAAGGGTCCTGCTAAATCAAATGACCGTCGGTCCGGGGTCTGTAGGTGACATGCATCCTCTCAGGTTCCCCGTCCCCTCTCTTCCAACCCACTCACCTCTGAAAGCAATCCTGATGCCCCCACCTTCGATGAGCTGTCCCACACGGGGATGTGTGGCTGAGGGCCAAGGAGGACAGATACAGGGATAAAGACAAACATTCGAAAACTGATTAGCTGCAGGATCCTATCAAATCACGCTCTGGCCTCCACGTGCCCACCTACAACGTGGGAACACGCCTCTCCTTTTGCCCGTGACACGAGACTGGAGTGAAGATCAAATGGAAATACCAGATAAAGAAGCCGCCCTGCTCTACACAGGCATTAATTATAAAGCTGCCTTCCATCCGTTCTTTGGTCATTCGTCCGCTAAATGCTACCCTGTGCTCGGAACTGAGGCAGGAAAGACAGAGAGGGAAGGGAACCAACAGTTAATAACAGACACTCTACAAATAGCATCTGATTTTTCAGTACCAAAGCAGAGGTGTCAACAGAGGAAGTTTCTCAAAAACGTAGAAGCTTAAGGGCCTACTCTCACAAATTCTCACTCAATAGGTCTGGGGCAGCCCCAAATGTGTAATGATTTTTTTAAAACTACACTGTTGATTCTGATGAGCACTCATGGCTGAGACCACTAATTAGTTCTACCAAGCCTGGGAGGTAAGTCCTGTTATCGCTCCCATTCGGGAGCTGGCTAACTAGAGCACAAGGCAGCTATCTAACTCCTTAGATCACACAACTAAAAAGCCACAAAGCTAAGATCTGAACCAGATAGTTTCACTCTAAAGCCCGGGCTCTCATCAATCACTAAGTACACTGTTTCTGAGGCCAGCCAGCATTTGCCTAACCACATGCTCTTTGTGCTACCCCATGCAGCCTTGGAGATGGGAAAAACAATACCTCATTTTTTCAGACCGAATTAACTTTCAAAGAAAGTTTTATGGCTAGACTAACGCCTTATTCATCTGGCATCATCAAGGAATAATGCGTGCTCACAATGAGCAAAGTTTATAAATAACTTGGAATGCCAAAACTTTTTCCGGCTTTTGAGAGACTTCCTATGTTTGATGGTAATACCGAAATGTACTTCACACTTTCTTGCTTCCTCAAAGAGAGAACAGGGAACAGAATATACCTTTCCTCGGGGATGATACGCTGTCTTTACCACCCATTAGCTTTGTGCGTTCATGCAGTCATGTGTTCAGGAGCGAGCAGGGTGTGCAGGACCCCCTTGGCTCTTCGCTAAATGGCCCCCAGCTGCCTTCGGCGCTGCTGTCCACATGTCTGCCTCTGGTTCGGCCTCACCTCTCACCCCACACAGGCACACAGGAACAGAGCTGATTTGCAGCTTCCAATGTCATGAGGCCTGGATGTGACCACCCAGCTTATAAGAACTGTGTGCAAACTAGGAGCAAATTGGCCCTAAGTGGAAAGGGTGACCAGTAGAACATATGAGGGGATTCTGAGCAAGGAAGATGAATACAGCATGGAGTTAATCCTCTTGGTCTGGACACTGTGGTCACAGGTCCCCAAGTCCTCTATTGGTTCCCCTTTCTTCCCCCCGAGTGGAGGTCAGCCTGCCTAGTCCCTCTGGAATGGGTGGTTGGGCAACGGCATGAGGCCAGTGCAAGTTGCAGGTTTTAGTCTCCCTGGAAGATGTGGGGACGTTTGACCAGAAACCTCCCTGCAGATACCAAGACTCCTGAAGCTCTGAGCCCCTCCCCAGTTGGGCCAGAGACATGCCCTGTGACAGACTGGATTCCTAACAGTGACTTAACCTTCCACAAAGACCTGCGCACTGGAGGTATATTCTGATCAGGGGTCCTAGTGGCTCCACAAGTGTTTACTTTTGATTTCTTTGTGTGCAAGGCTTATCTTGGTGACAAGGGCAGTGGGCTCCTGGTGGGGACTGTTACAATACCCCTGGACTCACCTCACCCACACATCCGAGCACAGCACCCAGCACAGAGAAGGGCCTCCGGGCAAGGCAAACGTTAGATGAATTTTCTGAACAATCAAACAGCATTTGTTCATCCATTCGGTCACTCAATAAGCATTGATTGGGGGCCTACAGTGTGCCAGGGAGTGATAAGTCACTGGGGGATTTGATGGTGAACCGGCTTGATGAGGTCCCTTTCCCTGGGGAGCTCCAGGCCTGACTGGGTAGAGAAGAGAGAACAGTATCGAGTAAACACATAAACTAAGGTTTTAATAGGCTGAGGCTACAGTTTTGCATTTAACCACACTCCAGGGAAGGCCAGGGGAGGAGACAGATCTGGCATGCAGTGGGCCCTGAATAAATGGATGTCCTCCCCATACAGATCCTCCTCTGCACCCCATCTCGGCTGGGAGGGCACCACTCGGAGCCCCCTGCACCCTGTGCCTTCTCTCCCACATCCAGCAACTTCCACCGGCCCCACTGATGAGGCTGGGCCCAGGCCCTACCGCCCACCCAGGCTGCACCACAGACATCAGTCACCCCACTCCAGTCCTTTCTCTGTGCTCAGCCAGACTAGCCACACTGCAGGGGGCAGCACCATGTGCTCTGAAGCCAGGCAGACCTAGGTTCAAATCCCAGCCCTGCCACTTCCTACCCAGGGGACTTGGGGAGAGTCACTAAACTTCTCTAAGTCTCGGTTTTCTCATGTGTCATAGTACCAACCTCACTGAGTAGCTAAGGACTAAAAAGAGAACGCACCTGAAGGTCCTACCTTAGTACCCGGTACGTACCAAGTAGTATCTAAGCGTTGGCTATTGTATATGATCACTGTTATTAATAATAACAATGATGATAGTGAAATCCTTTGCTGACTCCCCACTGCCTGTCAAGTCCAAGCCCCTTACCTGGACATTCAAGCTCTCCTCCTTAGCCCGTTTCCTCAGTCTGTCACCTGGGTGACAGCGCATAGAAGGAAGAAAGGGGACACAAGGCATCTGTAACAGACTGTGGGATCGCAGCGCAAAAAGGGGGCAGTTCTGCGAGGGGGGTGAGAGGAGGGAGCACCTGGGCTGGGCCTTGAAGGATGCAGCTGGAGATGAGGAGGAGGAACAGACACCGCGTAGTGATCACCGCATCACCTCCTGGTGGAGGGGAGGGACTGCAGACCAGCAGGGGCACCATGACTCTGGGTCGGTCTAGGGCCACCCAGTTGTAAAATGGGGATACCAGTGGGGATTGCTTCATGGGGTTCCTCTGAGGTTAAATGCAATGTGATTATATGTGAAGAACGTAGCACAGGGCCTAGCAGAGTAATTTCCTGAAAGGGCTAGTGGTTGTTAACTGTTATCATCATCATCATTACTGTTAAAGGATATGGTTGCAGACGAGGCCAGATGGGGAACCCCTAACACCAGGGTTCATGTTCAGAATATTATATGGTTCTGTTCCTGCAGCAGTGGGAACAGTGAGGCATGGCCACGTACACAGGTGTCGACGAACAGATGAACTGTCGGATGGATGGGCAGATGAGGCCTTGAATGCCATGCCCAAGAGCCTGCTTCCGCAGGTCCTGCAGGTGTTTTGAGCAGGGGCTGCTGTGGTCTGGGATCACTAGCAGCATGAAAGCCAGGTCGCCCTCAGTGCCAAGGAGCTAGGGGCAGGGCCTCCCCAATGTTCCAGGTACCACACTTCCCCTACGAGGAGCCTGAGACCAGAAATAAAGGCGTGAGCAGCCACGTTGCCAAGGCTGTTTGCCATGGCAACATCAGGGAGCAACTCGTGGGCCGGCTGCTGCAACTGCTCAGGGCCTGGCTGGTTTCTAACGTCTTCTCGCTCTCCCTCTGCTAAATGACTGTGTTCTGCCAGGCAATCACAAGGAAAAAATACGGCTGCAGAGCTATCAGGGAGCATCCATCTCAGCCAAGCAGGGCTCGCCCGGCTGAGTTCCCAGACAGTGGATCCCAGACAGTTGAGGCCCTGCTACACAGAGCCAGCCCTGGCCGAGCAGACGGCAGCCAAGGGTCCTGTCCTGCCTCTGCTGAGCAACCTGCAGGCATCCCCTGGGCTGTTCCCAGTCTGTTTCCTCACTTCAAGGTATTAAGCAAAATGGTCTCTGAGGCCCTCCCAACTCTGGGAAAGCTCAAGTTGACATCTACGTTTTACATTTTACATTATCGTCATTGTCACCATCACAATAATGACTACCATTTATTGAGTGCTTGCTGTATGTCAAGCAATGCTGCAAGCCTTATTTATCCTCTGCAGTTATACTATGACTATCCCCAATTTTGTAACTGGGGTCAAAGAGATTAAGATACTTGCTCAAGGTCACACAGCTAGTAAGTGGTAGAACCCTGATTTGAACCTTAGGTGGGTAAAGTCCAAAGCCCAGAGCTCTTAACCACAATCTGATATTTCTTCTCCTCTCTTCAAGTGGCATCCAACTGGATTTGGTTTCCTAAGTCAGTACTGCAACACTTGCTAAGGCTGGATGGGATTCCTCTTCCACTCCCCAAGTACAGGGGGATGGAAAACAAAACACTCCAAAAGAGGAAGCTCAGGGCCTCAGCAGGCTCAAGGACCAAGAGCTCAGGAAAGACGAATAGTAGGGTGCGTGTTATATTTGTGTCTTTTAATATTAACAAGGCTACTATAATACTAACTGAGCATTTCTAAACACTTTACAGGCATTGCCTCAATTAGTCTTTACTAAAACCCTTTAAAGTATGTGTTACTATCAGCCCGACTTCCTAGATGAAAAACCCAAGGCAAAAACAAAATCTCTGCCAAGGCCACAGGGCTTGTCCCAAGCAAAGCCCAGTCCTAGAATTCAAAGCTCTCTCAGCCACCTAAACAAACAATTAGAGGAAATGTTTGTTTTCTTACCTAAAACACCAAGCAGCAATTACAGGTCTTGGGGGATAATTAATCAATGACTTTCTCCTCCCATTTGTAAAAGTCTCTCTGGTCTCCTACTCTAGATTTGGGTGGCAACTCCAGCTGCCACCACGAGCCTGTAGCTGCCGTGCCCAGCCCAGCTGTGTGACGTCAGCCCAGGTCCCTCCTCTCTGAGTTCTGTGGACAGAGGCTGCCGACCCCTCAGCCCCGTGTCCCTCACTGGGTGGTCCTGAGCATCTAAAGAGAAATCCAATAGGCAACAGCAAGGGGTGCAGGTGGGGCCTTTGGCATTCAGGAAGAAAATGCAGCCTGTCCAGGGGTGATGGTGGACCTTGCCCAGGGCCCCACAGCCACCCGAAGCCCAGCCGCCCTGGGCAACGGTGACTCTCAGAGGAAAACCCACCTGTCCCTCCCCCAGAGCCAAGTCCTGACACTGGAAAAGAACTGGTAGGGGAGCCAGGGGCCTGGGCCTCCTCCAGCTATGTGGCTTCTCCTCCCGCACCTCCGTGTCCCCTCTTCTGGAAAAGGCAAGGTGGACCTGATGCTCTCCAAGGATTCTTCCAAGCCTGGCAGGAGAGGGAGCTGCTCACATCCAAGGTTCAAATCCCAGGTCAGCCACTCACTAGGTGTGAGACCCTGAGCCACTGACCTAACCTCCCTGCACCTCAATTTTATCACTCACAAAATGGGAAAAACTGAGCCAACCTCACAGGGTTGTTGGAGAAACCCACACAATAGTACCCATAAGTCTGTTTGCAGATACACACTGAAACATTCAGGGACAAAATGATGTATTGTGCAGGTAGATGGAAGTAGAATGGCCACAGGTCGGTCACAGTGGAACCTGGGTGACAGGGGCATGGGGGTTCACTGTACTGTTCTCACCACTGTCTACATTCCATAGTAAAATGTTTAAAATATGAAGTCCTTTTCAGAGAACCTGACACCTAGACATAAAAAATTCTCTTGTTCAAATACTTTTCTACTTAATGGGTAACCACGTGCTCGTCCAGGATAAAAATAATGCTTTCTTGTCCCCCCAGAGCTTTCAATCCAGTTGTAGGGGTACGAGCACACACTGATACCACGAGGTAGTAAGCGGCACACACCATGAGGGTGGTAGAGGCAGAAGAACAGGTAGCTTCCAGGGCTTTCCAGAGAGGACAGGCTTTCTAGCAGGGGCTTGAAGTCCTGGTAGGCTACGAATACATTAAAACGGCAGGGATGGAGATGGGGAGAGAACATTCCCGTTCATTCCATGAGCACTTATTAGTCCATCCCTCCTCAGGAACACGTGGACTGAGGTTATAAAACGAGCAGCAGTGTCTGCCCTGCAGAGGCTCATGGTCCAGCATATCCATTCACTCTTGAGGATTTATTAAATGTCTCCTATGTTCCAGGCACAGATCTCTTCATTGTGGGGGAAAACGGTGAATGAAACAGACAGAAATCCTTGCCTTTGTGCAGTTTAACATTCAGGAGTGATTCCCTAACTAACGCTTAATGTGATCTCTCTGAGAAGAGATTTATCTACAATTTGGTGCTTATTATACGCCAAGCCTGTGTTACGTGTCTTAAATCCATGCTGTCGTTGTTAGATTTTGATTGACTCTTCATGAGAATCTCATATGGGCAGTACCGTTTGTCACTGTTTTCCCACATGCGGAAATGGAAGCTCAGATAGGTTACGTGACCCGCCAGAGGCCTCAGCCGGGAAAGCAGAACCAGGATCGAAGCCAGTAAGGGGATTCCAGAGTGGGTCCTCAGCCAGCCCTGCACACTCCACACGGGGGATGGAGCAGCTGGCCTGCAGCGGAGAGAAGGCATCACCAATGACGGAGGTGAAGACAGAGGACACCGAAAAGAACAGCAGGAGCCCGAGCCCAGGGAGGAAAATTCAGGGCATATTCTGGGGCAGGCCAGGACCCCAAATGGATTGTCTGCTTTAGACAACTCAGGATAAAGTCAGGGGCCGAACTCTCCAGCTTCCTTGGACATCAGGTTATAGTTTAGGCTTTAATTTAAAAGTACTCGGGAGCCAAGATATCAAGCTATGAAAAGACGTGGAGAGAACTTAAATACACATTACTAAGTAAAAAAAAAAAAAAAAAAGCCAATCTGAAGAGGCTACATACTGTATGATTCCAACTACATGACATTCTATAAAAGGCAAAACTATTGAGTCTGTAAAAAGAGCAGTGGTTTCCAGGAGTAGGAGGAGGGAGAAATGAATAGGTAGAGCAGAGGGTTTTTCGGGCAGTGAAACCACTCTGCATGACACTGCAGTGGTGGATGCACATCATCACGCATTTGTCTAAACCCGCAGGATGTACGACACCAGGAGTGAACCCTAATATAAATATGGACGCTGGGTGATGATGGAGTGTCAGTGTAGGTTCATCAGTTGGAACAAATCTACCACTCTGGTGGGGAATATGGATAATGGAGGAGGCTGCGCGTGTTGCGGGCAGGGGTATATGAGAAATATCTGTACCTTCATCTTGATTGTGCTGTGAACTCAAATCTACTGTAAAAAAATAAAGTATCTTAAGAAAAAGTATTGAGGAGGCATGGGAGACCTGTGAGCAAAGGAGGGACATCAGACATGCACTGTAAAAGGACTGATCTGCCAACAGGGCCAAGGACAAATGGGAGAAGACAAAGCCGGGTATGGCAAAGATCAGTTTGGTAGTAACAGCAAGAATCCCGTCGTGAACTGACCAGGCCCCAGGTCGGAAGAAGGGGAGAGGAAGAGAAAGGCCAATGCAATCCAGTTGATTCTGCATGAACTGAGTATGCATGGGACGGATATGGGGCACTTGACTACCTTGGAGGAGGACAGATAGGAAATGACTCTGCTCATTCTCTTCCAAATGATTTCATTCAGGTTCCCTTCACGCTCACATAATAAGAATGATGCTTCTCTTTTTTATGTAAAAAAAGAGGGCACGCATGAAAATTAGCACTTTATACTCAATCCCGTCCTTCTGGGGTGCTTCAAAGAGAGAATTTCCAAGTTTTATGAGCAGCAGGTGAATGTTCACCTTACATACATACATGGTATTATTTCATTCCCAACCCTGGGAGTTAGGGCCTATTATCCACATTTCAAGGATTGAGACTGAGGCCTGGAGAAGCAACTTGGAGAAACAAAGGGACTCTGCTTCCGTCTAGCGTTCTGTAATTCTCTCCACACAATGTGCCTCCATTTGCTCTTGGTGTGCAAGGTATTAAAAAAACAATGATGAACAAAAAAAAGAGTATCCCTGTCTTCAAGGAGCTTGGAGTCAAGCGGTCTGGGAATGTTGCCCACTAATCCTGGATCTTCCGCGTGCTCAAAGGTAATGTAGGTAACGCAGTCAGCAGTAAGTTTTCTGAAATTGTCAGATCTGTACCACTGTAAGATAGCACCTACAGTTTGCAGAATCTCTGTGAGAATGAAATGTAATAGTGCAAATAAAAGGCTCAGAAGAGTGCATGGGAACTAGAGGACACTCAATAAATATCGCTGATAATGACGATGATGAAGGAGATGAGAGCCGTGAACATTGCAATGCTCTCGCGATGCGCTCCCAGGCCTGACCCCCCATTTGCAAGGCTGCTTCTGACTCAGGCCAGTATTCTTTCTACCATTTCAGAGAGAGAAGGAAAAGGGTGACTCACATGGTGGCAGAGTGGCACTTCTGGCTGGCCTGCACCTGCTGGGGAGGGCAGGGCCCCAAGGTAAAGGGGAAACATGAGCCCCCAGGGCCCAGCTGCCGGGCCAAGTCACCTTTCCTGGGTTTCACAGGCATCCCAATCATTAGCACCAGCCAGGGAGCCCCGGTGAAAGTGGACGCCAGGTCTCCGGTGAACATGGCCCCTCCTGGGCTCAGGTGAAGAAGTTACTGTCCCTGGTCTCCCAGAGATGAAAAGGTAGACAAATGCATCCAGCAAAGGACAAATGTACCCTGCTCCTACACAGGGCTAGAAATTTGACTTGGAAACAAGTTGGCCCTGGCCTCAGGGGCTGTGGAGGCAGCAATATTTCAGACCTAACAAGTGAACACTAGGACTTCAAGCCCTTTTCCCAGTTTTCCCTGTGGCAGGATGCTCAGTTCCAGCTTTAGAACAATGAGGGGACAGGATATCAATTGCAAATGGGCCAAGTTCACAAACGCCGTATTTCACAGAACAAATGGCCCATGATCAGAAGGGAAAAAGTTCAGCATCACAAGTAATCAAAGAAATGCACATTAAACCGTAAGAGTGACAGAATTTATTGATGAACAGACTGGTAAAAATGAAAAACAATGAAAATACCAAGAGTTATCTGGATGTGAGAAACCAAGCGGTCCCACACAATGCTGGCGTATAAATTAGTACAATCTTTCTAGAAGGCAATCCAGGAAGGGGTTTTTACCAAACGTCTGCACAGTCCCTTTGATGGAGTAATTTCATTTCTAGGAATGTAAAGGAAAGAAAAAACATATATACACAAAGATACCCATTTTAGCATTGCTTACGATAGTAAAAAAAAAAAAATTGTAAACAACTTACATGAGTAACAATAAAGGATTGATTAAACACATTTTGGTTCAACTGTCAATGAAATAACACGTAACCATTAAGATATCACGTAGAACATTTATTGATTGAAAAGATGTTCACAGCATCTTGGTTTGGAGGAGAAGAATCAAGTTACAAAACAGTGTGATTCCAAGTTATAAATTAGTACATTCAGAATGACTCCATTTTTGCAAAAAAAGATGTGATCTACATGAATAGAAAAGAAAGAAGTTTGGAAATATACATAAAAAATAGTGGTTATCTTTGGGTCATATTACATAATTCTAATTTTTTTCTTTATGCTTGGCAGTATTTTCTAACAATTCTATAATTAAATATTTTTAAGTGACAAGGGGTTGGAACAGATGATTTCTGAAGTCCCTGCCAAGTCTGACATTTTGGGCATCTATGACCGATGTCCCAAGCGACTTCAAACGGCCCATATTTAGTGTGGGCTTACTTGTGTGGCCTTCAGAGCGTGAGCTTTTGTCCACAGCTGCAGCCCTTTGCATTCCGCTCTCCCCACACTCACTGCCCAGCTGTCTCCCCTGCCAGCCTGGGTCCTTCTGCTTGGCAGGGCCCAGCTGTACCCTGCCTGTAATCCATGTGCCTAGCCAAGAGCTGAGCACAGGAACACGGCTCAGCATGCTGACAGGTGCCATGTGGGCACAAAGAGGTAAAAGGTACAACTCAAGCTCTAGAATCTTACTGGACACTGGACTCACACATAAAGTGCTTGGTCGTATAACACAAAGAAAACCATAAGAGAGAAAGCAGGGCAAGCTAGGCTGCGAGGCTACTAGAGAAGGCCATGCAGGATGGGTGGGCAAGGGCACTCCAGGCAAGGGACAGCCTGAGCAAAGGTGAAACCACACAAAGTCCTTTGGGATAGATGACCCAAACCTTTCCAAGACACTTTCAAAATCCTTGTTCTGCGAAATTTCTGTACTTTGGTCCCAGTGGGTAAAAGTTAAGTCTCCTAAACAGAAGTCCTCCTTCTAATCTAAACCCTGGATTAGCCACTGAACACAACAAAAATCTTCTGGACAAAGACAATGAATTACTATTCTATCCACTTTCTCCCAAAGCTCACAAAGGGAGAAATGGAGGAGAGGAGGGTCAGGGAAGGGCAAGGGGAGGAGAGGGGTCACAGGAACAACCAGACATCTCACATGCAAACAGTGCTCACCCCTACCACCAAGCCACTGGATGCTCCTGCCGGCACCGCCAACCCCATTTGACAGATGGAGGAAATGCGGCTGTGAGGGCTAAAATGGCTTGCTGCGGGGTCACCCAGCCAGAGAGTGGGGAAGGTGACTCCACTCAGGCCTTCTGACTCCAAGTCCAGTGCTATTTCGAGGTAACACACAGGACCTGGAGTCAGGAGCCCTGGGTGGCTCTGTCACCCTCTGGCTGCGTGGTCCCGTACAAGCCGCTCACCCCTCACGGCCTCTTTCTCCAACTGTAAAATGAGGCGGCGCACAATGGTCCGCCCAGGTCCTCTTCTGGCTGGGCTCCATGAGCCTTCTAGGGGCGGCTGCAAAGCTCGTCCTATCAATTACATTTCCCAAGTTGGGCTGGCCAAGATCACCAGAAGATCCTCGGCCTGTCACGTGGTTACATAAAAAAAGCAAATGTCCCAGATTAACTTTCATTGCACTGATCCTACTGACATGTGATTGCCCAATTTTCTAGTTTCCTTGGGTGAAATATCCCTGCTGGCTAGGCTAAAGGGGCAAATAATTATTGTTGAGTCCAACACTGAAGATGGAATTAAAACAGGTAAGGTTTTTCTTGCCATCGGGTCTCTGAACGAGTCTCCGGCTCTTTCAGGCCTCCCTCTCCCGAGTCTTAGTTAAGAGATTCGGAGACGCCCCCAGGCAATTGATCAGGACAATATCAAGGGACAGTATCAAGGGACAGTATCTTCCCAGGAGCAACTCTGCCCCCCACTCCCGCCCCCGATCCAGTCCCCCTAGCCCAGGCTGTCGGCTCCGGAGCTACAGAGGCTGGGACCCGCCTTCGGCGCAGACACCGGCGCGGGGCGTGTGACGGAGCCCGGCGACACGGCGGGTGCTCCACCGCAGTTTCGTCAGAGGTAAAGGTACGCGCCCGGCGCGCGCACACACAGACACCCGCGCGCACAACCCGCGGATCACACTGCCCCCAGACCTCGAGAAGCGCAAGCACACGCCGCCAGCCCCTTCGGCCTCTGCCACAAACCCACCCGAGCGCGCCTGCCACCGACCACGCGGCCCCGCGGCTCCCCGACGCAGCGGCGTTCGCTGGGGGCTAGGGCCGGCCTTCCCCCGCGCGTGGCGGGCTTCCTCTCGGCGACACCCCGCCACGCCGCGCCGTCCCAGCCGCCAGCCCGAAGTCGCCACCCGGAGTCCGCCCGAGATGAACGTCGCGGCTGCTGCCTCCCCTCCAAGTCGCGTTTCACCGCAAGGAGTCAGCTTGCAAGCCTCTCCCCGCCCACCCGGTCCCATGACAGCTGCTGCCGCCCAAAGACTGGCAGATTATTACAAGAAGCAAAGTTTCCCTCTCTCTCCTCCCACCTCCCGCCCCCCCTCGCCTTCCCCCTCCTTTCCAGTGTTATGCAAAACGGGCCGGCACCAGCGCTCCCACTCCAGGTACCAAACCAGCCCCCGGGAGCCGCGCCCGGTTCCGCCCGGCGGCCCCTCTCCGCGCCCAGGCGTGCCCCAGCATCCGGGGTCTCCTCCAAGGTTCCGCCGCATCCCCAGCCTCCCGGTGACCCGCGGCCGGGCGCCTGGAGAAAAAGCCCTAACTCTGGAGCCAAACTTTATGCTTGCAACAGGCATGGGGTGGGGGAAATGGGGGAAGGGGTGGGGGGCGCGCACGCCTTGTGCAGACATTTTCGGTAGCTGTTTGTCCCAGCACCTCCCCTCTCCCGGTCTCCAAGCCACCGGCTTCCTCGGCCCCCCCCGCCGCCGCCCGGCACACCAGAGCACCCTCTCCTGTCACGCGCGTGTCGCCAGTGGGGCTCCCAGGCTCAGCCTGAGCCCTGGACGCCGCCTCGCATTCCCTTCCCCCTGCATCGAGGAGCGCGCGCCGGGGCCGCGCGCCGCAGGGGGACCCAGGCGCCCCCAGACAGTCCTTCCGCCCCCATCCTGCCCGGCTTTTCCCCCAGGGGGCTCCGCCACATAGCAAAACCAGGAAGGCGCTATCTCCGCCCGCACGTCCACGTGCCCCGCAGACCCCCAAGCCCTTAGCCGGCAACCGGCAGGAAACTCCGCTCTGCGGGAGCCGGTGGGGACCCGCGGGGGGCCAGCAACAGCACTCGGGGTCCAGAGGCTGGAGGACGAGGGGACTCCGGGGACAGGAGCACGCGCCTGTGCCGGGGCCACAAGTCCACGTGAAAGTACGGCAGCAAGTGCCGGGCGCTGAGGGCGCTCCTCCAACACCCAGCGCCAGTCTGAGGGTCCCCCACACCTTGGCGCGACTCCACCTCCCCAAGGAAGCGTGGTAACCCCCAGCTCTGCCCGCGGGGGGGCGGACTCCAAGCGGCCGAAGCGAGACCCTCCCCAGCTGCCGTAGCGCCCCCAGCGCTCCAGCACGCGCCGGGGGACCTCCAGTTCCCAGCCCCCGTAACGGAGCGCATCGCAGGGCGCGCGGAAGGGGGGCTCTGCAGCCTGGAACCCCCAGTTCCCCCAGTGCGTCCACCGCTGCCTCCCGGCCTCTGCAGCTGCGGCTGCAGCTCCCGCAGCTCAGCACCCCTGGCCGCGGGCCCGCGACCCCGGCGGGCCGTACCTGCGTGTCAGCGAGATAGTTAAGGAAGAAGGAGGAGAGCTCTTCGTCCAGCAGCGCGCCGCAGTCGTTCCCCGCCATCTTCCAGCCGCGGCTGCAGCGTGCGGCGGAGTCAGAGCCGAGCCGGCCCGGGGGGAGGGAGCGAGCGAGCGAGGGAGGGGGGAGGCGGGAGCGAGGCCGGCGGGAGGCGGAAGGCGGAGCTCGAGCCCCCGGCTGCCGCAGGGCCGCTGGCTGCGGAGGCGGGGCCGCGCGGCGCCCGAGCGAGCCGGGGGTCGCGCTCCCACTTTCCTGCGCAGCGTCTGGCGCCGCGTCCCGTTCCCGCAGCCCCCGGCCCGGAGAAAAGCGCCCGCAGCCGGGTGGCGGTGCCCCAGCCAGCAGCCGGCTGCCTGCGCAGCAATGCGGGCAGCCCCCCGCTCCTGCCGGAGAGAATCACGTTGCGTTCGCGCTGGGCGGGCCCTGCGAGACAACCTGCTTCTGCACAGCTGGGGAAACTGAGGCTCGGGGAGGCGTAGGACCTCGTCTGAAGCAGCGGGGCACTTCAATAGCAGGGAGGGAAAGGGCAGGTCTTACTCCCCGGAGGCTTGAGTTTCTCTACCTAGGTTACGAAGCCGGAGAGGGAGGGAGAAATTACCATAGTTCAAAGGCTGAGAAATCAGAGAAGGCTTCTTGGAGGAGGTGGCATTTTTATCTTTCCCTTGAAGGATGCGTCCACCCATATTCTGTTAAACCTCGCCATCTCTCTCCTGTCACCCCCGACACCCTCCCCCCAAAAAACTTCAATGACTTCTCTTAAGGTGGCCCACAGTAGCTTTTAGTGCTGGTTGTGAGCACTAAATACCACAATGACTGGCAGTGAGGTCCTACCAGCCTCCCCAGGCCTTGAGAGGAACTCTCTCACAAGGGGCCTCTACACCCAGCAGCCATTCACCTAGTAACCACATCTTCAGGGCATCTTTTCGGATTACCCCTCAGACTGTCAAGCCATTCCCTCTCCTCCCACGCCACCGTCATGGGCTTCCTAAGCTCTGCAGGCCTTTCCTTTAGAAACTGGTAACAGTTGCCCTTTTACATTTGTTTCCCTGAAGATTTGATCTTTGTGTGTCTTTACTAGACTCCAAGACCCATGAAAGCAGGGCCTAAATCTGCTTTTGCACTTAACTGTATTTCTAGTTCTTGGCACATAGTAGTTGCTTAATAAATAATGTGTTAACTGAAAAAGCTGCAGAATTTTGGTCCTCTGCCACCACCACCTTGCACATTGTACAGATAAGGAAATTGACAGTCAAGGGTGCACATGGAGCAAGTGCCTGAGCCAGAACCAGAACTCAGGCCTCCTGACGCCAACCTTGAGCTCTCAGCACCATGCCCTGCTATGTGCCAGGCAGGAGGTGAGGGCACGGCCTGGATAAAAGCAAGAAGGCGGGAAGATTTGGGCATGTTTTATTGGGCACGCCTGCCTCCTGCCCTCCTCCCACCCCACACACATAAGGGTCACCCCACCCAGCCCTCCCAACGAGGTCTCCCAGCCAGAGAGGAAGCAAAGGGAGAGTCCCCAGCACACCTGCTCAGACTTGAACACCATAGCAAGAGCTTCCTTCTTCTCCAGCCTAAGGTTCCCAGAACCGCAGGCCGTGATTTCACTCTTTGGGCTTAAGGCCAGCATGCTTTTAAGGAACAATGCATTCCAACAGAGAGCCTACCTCAGAGCACTAGGCTGGGACTCAGGAGTTCTGGGTTCTGGTCCAGCCCCTGCCACGTCTTGTTCCAGTATTGGGCAACTCGGGAGGTTGAGAGCGTGGGCCATGGACTCACACTGCCTGGTTTGGAACCTCAGCAAGTCACTTAGTCTCAGGCCTGGGTTTCCTCATCTTCACAAATGGGGACCTTACAATTACTTACTTCATAGGGATGTTCCGATGATTGAGGAGACAGTATATGTAAAGTGCTTGGCATGGTGCCTGACCTCATGGGGAAAAATGCGAAGCCCTCTGCTTCTCTGTTTCCTCGTTTGTTAAAATGAGGATGAAATGTATATCCCTTGAAGTCACTGGCCGGTGTTACTTGCCTTCCTTCCAGCACTAACGGGTTGCTGGCTTACCTTGGACTCCAGGACATTTAGATTTGGATCTGAGCCCCAGTTTCCGCATCTGTAAAATGGGGATAACAATGGTGCTGTTCCACACAGGGATCTTGCGAGGACCGAACAAAATGATGTACATAAATTAAACTGCTTGACCCAGCGTATGACACATAGGAAGTGTCCATTGTCACTGTCATCATCACCAGCATCATCACCATTAGCACTAAGGACTTGAACTTTCCCAGGGCCCCATTTTTCTGCTGCTGCCCTGGGTACCAGACTCAAGAGTCGTCTGGGATGGTTTCCAGAGGTGTCCCTACCAGATCCAGCCTGGCCCCTGACTGGTTTTAAGGCCAAACTTGGAGGGTCCCCGAGGCCAGTCACCTCTAGCCTTGGCCTTGCAGAGCCGTGGTGCCATTCAGTCCCTTGCCTGGGGAGGCCTCGGCAGCACTTTTCCAGAGGCTTTTTTGTTTTTAAAACTCTGATGTTGACAGAAAAGCTCGCAGATTGCCTGGCCTCGGCCTCAGGGGACCTTCTCGCTAATCCCTGCTGTATCCTCAGAACAGGCTTCTGGCTGGCAGGATACTTAGCTGAGAAAGGTCCCCACCTGAGATATCTAAGGTCCTTTTCAAAAGCATCTTGTCCCAAGAATTCCTTCATTACAAGCCACCCACGGAGTTTCCACCCCTTCACCCTCTCTAGCCCATGGAGGAATTTGAAGTTCTTCGTTAAAAGCCCTCAAGAAACCTAAGGTGATAGCTGATCTCGTGCCCTTTGCTTCCCCTCTCTGAGGCTGCTTTTCCTACCTATAAAATGAAAGGGCCGAGCTAGATGAACCGCTGTGGAATCCTCCAGCCCAGATGTTGTGGTAGTTTATAGATGTCGGCCCAAACTTAGCAATTTTCTGTACTAAGCATGTGCCAGAACACCTGAGTTTCCACCATCTCTAATCCTTTCGGCAACCCTCAGTAGAGTAAATCGTGATGTCCATTTTATGAGTGAGGAAACAAAAGCTTGGAATGGGTTAAAGCAATTAGTTCCAGACCAAGCCGTTGGAGACACAGCTGAGATTTGAACTCAGGTCTGTACACAATCCAAGCCACAGACCCTTGAAAGGGAGTGAGAAAAACCTCCCGCCAGCTAACCACTCCAGGGAAGCTAGAATGTTGGCACGTTTCTTGTTTTATTTTATTTATTTATTTATTTTTTTGAGACAGAGTCTCACTCTTTTACCTGGTCTAGAGTGCCATGGCGTCAGCCTAGCTCACAGCAACCTCAAGCTCCTGGGCTCAAGCAATCCTTCTGCCTCAGCCTCCCAAGTAGCTGGGACTACAGGCATGCGCCACCATGCCCGGCTAATTTTTTCTATATATTTTTAGTTGTCCAATTAATTTCTTTCTATTTTTAGTAGAGACGAGGTCTCGCTCTTGCTCAGGCTGGTTTCGAACTCCTGAGCTCAAACAATCCGCCCGCCTCGGCCTCCCAGAGTGCTAGGATTACAGGCGTGAGCCACTGCGCCCGGCCTACATTCCTTGTTTTATGACTTCCAAGTAAAGAGCAATAATAATGCCAAACGTGGACATCATGTGACTTGAATCCTATCTTCTCTGCCTTTTTATCAGCTTTGACTTCCCTGAGATTAATGAAAGTGAGCCCTATGTGTGTGCCCAGTGCAAATGCCAGAACTCTCCAGCCTCCAAGGAAATGACTACCAGAAAATGCACCTATTTGACTTGAATATCTTAGTCACTACCAACAAACACTCAAAAGAAAACACATCAGCATTTGCTCCCTTCTCATAACAGGACAATGCTTTATCCAGACACTACAGCTGTGGTTCTCAAACTCTGGAAGGCATGACGGTCACCTGAGCCCTATCACCAGAGATTCCAATTCAGTAGGTCTGCAGTGCGCCCAGGAATCTGCACTTACTAGGCTCCCCTCGATGATGCTACTGCAGGAGACTACCTATCATTCAACAGATGTGTAATGAACACCTACTATGTGCCAGCCGCTGCACTAGGCAGCCTGGATAAATCAGGGAACACAACAGCTGCAGTCTCTGCCCACGCTCTGCTCGACACAACCGCTTCGTAAATTTTTGTTGAGTGAAGGGGGGCCGTGGGACATGGGTCTTGATAAACACTGAGGTTTCTTCCCAGCCACCCACAACTCTGTGACTCTATGGCCCAGGCCAGGGAGTGAGATGCTCATCTGTTTCCCAGCTTCTGTCCAGGAGGCAGGGACTCAGGCCAAGAGGAACTAAAAAGGCACCTCCTTTGTGTTATTAATTCTGAATGCCATCTCCACCTCCCATTGAATAAAAGAACTGTAGAACCGTGGAGGGGCAGTGGAAAGGTGTTCTCCAGGGCTTCATTGAACAGGTAGAGGAACGTGGCCGAGGTCACAAGCCTTTCTGTGACAGGGCCAGGACTAGAAGCCAGGTCTCCAGATTGTGTGCGTGGTGCTCAGGTGGCTTCCGTAGGATGAACTTCTCCTCCTTTAGAAAGACATCACCTAGATGCGTCATTTGAGGGTCATTTCGGGGTGGGAGCCTTTGGCATGTGAAAGCCCATCCTAAGCAAGGCAATCCTTTGTGTTAAGCAATGCCTTCTTCTTCCTGTAGGGTTCACCTATGAACTCACCCGTACATTTAAGAGAACTGTGTAGCAGGTCACTTTCTCTTTCATATGCTACAAGTGATTAAAGGGCTTCCAAATCAGCAGCTGAGGGGCACTAAGCAGCCATTAAGGCAGCTACTACTGTTTCTCAGTTTTGCAAAGGGCTGTTCTTCATTCATCCGCCTCAGCCCCTTAAGTAACAGGGCAAAGCACGGCAGTGAGGAAGTCGAGTAGGGGTAAAAACATGTGCTTTTTCCTAACCTGCTCACAGAGCAAAAGATCCTAGACAGGGCCCTTCTTATGCCCATTTAATAGATGGGGAAACAAAGGCCCAGAGATGTGAGATCTGTTTTTTTCTACAGAGATCCAAATTCTACCAGGTCATTATCAAATATATATACACATTATTTATATAATATACATATTACAATGATATATGATACATATTTATAGCAGAACAGCAACATTTAAAGAGACAGTCACCTGACATTAAAAGGCAACATGGTTTATGTTTAGTTGACACTAAACTAAATTTAGTATACCTGTCAAATAAGGCAAGCAGATGGACAGAATACCTGAGCACCCGTTGTTCTTTATACTTTGTCTCTTACCGACTTTGGAATCTTAGGAAAATCACTCCTTGGTGAGAGTCATCCTGTCTGTCCCACCTGACCTAGAGTTTTGTGTGGATCAAGTTCCCTTTACACAGGACTTTGAACTTTACATTCATTATCCTAAGTCATCAACAATGCTTCTTTGGGGAATGTATCCTAAGGGTCTGATTCAAAAGATGGGAAAACTACCACGTGATGTTTACACATACTTTTTGATTCAACAAACATTTTAAGATTCTGTTGGATGTCACGTAACTCACGGCTCTGATCGCCATCGTGTGTGGGGGAGAACTGCATGTCATCATGCAGTTTGGTAGGGTATCATAAGTTCTTCAACAGAGAAAGTTGGAGGGCTGGAGACTGCAGGGGGTGAGGGCCAGTGAGAGTTGGAAAAAGAGCCCAGGGGAGAAGTGGGGTCCTGAGCCAAGACAGGGGAAATGGCAGGAGGGATATGAAGGAATGGGTGGGTACAAGCCATACTTCAGAGTGGGAATCACGAGGTTTTGGTAATAGGCTGGACATGGTGCGGAATAAAAGGGAATAGTTAGGACACGGTTTCTGGCTGTGTGGATGGGGGTTCTTAGAGGAAAGGTGGTTTGAAGGAAAGTCTCTAGGGGGGCGGTTTCAGATGATGGTGGGGACATGGAACATCCGAGTGGAGACATCTAAGGAGAGCACATTGATGCCAAGCAAAAATTCGGAAGTAACCTCAACATCTAGTAAGGCAGGACGGTTCAATTTCATACCTAGGTGCAGATAGCAGACCAAAGCTCATGTATGTGCACAGAGAACTGTGTCCAAGGATGTTCACTGCAATATTGTTAATTATGATAAAAATATAGGGTACTGAAAAATTGAACTGTGATGAGATGACACGGTGGAATTCTAGTAGTGAAAATGAAAAACGTCCTCCCGCCTCGGCCTCCCAGAGTGCTAGGATTACAGGCGTGAGCCCCCGCGCCTGGCCAGAAAAAAAAAAAAATGAATAACATCTACATGAATCCACACAGATACATCTGAAAAACAGTGAGACAAGCAAGCAGCCTAAGGATACATACAGTATGATGCCACTTATGTAGTATTTTAAAACATGCAAGACAATACTCCATAATATTGGTCAATACATGTACATGAAAAACACAAACTTGGGACAACGAAAACACAGATCAATTTTAGGAAAGTGAGAGGAGAGAGGGATCTAGAACTGGCTTCATGGGTGTGTAATCTGTGCTGTAGCACTGGGACCCACACTTAAAAGGGCCCCATGCTTGGTTTACGCTCTGCTGTTGCCATCTTGAAATTCATAATGATTTTTGAATAAGGGTCCCTGCACTTTCATTTTGC